>NC_073255.2:148376500-148699750 GCF_029289425.2 Pan paniscus | reverse complement strand
CTTTACCCCAAGAGCAAGTGGTCAGTGACTCAAATTAATTTTGTTATAATAACTGTTAGTAAGTTCCATTGCCTCTTGTTTTCTTCTGTTTTTTTTTTTTTCCTGAAGAAATAACAGAGTGAGTACTAACCTTATTTTAAAGCTTATTTTAAGAAATTTTAATCAGCCTCCCAAGTAAAAAAGTTATTAAAATAGATTCCATTAATAATTATTTTCCCTGACAGGCACGGTGGCTCACACCTGTAATCCCAGCACTTTGGGAGGCCAAGGCGGCCAGATCACTTGAGGTCAGGAGTTCAAGACCAGCCTGGCCAACATGGTGAAACCCCATCTCTACCAAAATACAAAAAAATTACCCGGGTGTGTTGTGAGGTGCCTGTAATCCCATCTACTTGGGAGGCTGAGGCAGGAGAGTTGCTTGAACCTGGAAGACAGAGGTTGCAGTGAGCTGAGATGGCGCCACTGCACTCCAGCCTGGGCAACAGAGCAAGACTCTGTCTCAAAAAAAAAAAAAAAAAAAAAAAGAATGATTTTCCCATATGAATGTGTGTGTATGTATGATTTTTTTGAAATAGTTTTTTATATAGTAAACAATTTTTTACATATTTTCTTGTAAAATATTTTATACATACGTTTAAGGATAGAGCATAATAATGGCAAATCATTAACAAATCTTAACATTACCACTTATTTGCTTTAGTTTTTTTTGAGACAGAGTCTCGCTCTGTTGCCCAGGCTGGAGTGCAGTGGCACGATCTCGGCTCACTGCAACCTCTGCCTCCCAGGTTCAAGCGATTGTCCTGCCTTAGCCTCCTGAGTAGCTGGGATTATAGGCACGCACCACCACACCCAGCTAATTTTTGTATTTTTAGTAGAGGCAGGGTTTCACCATGTTGTTCAGGCTGCTGTCGAACTCCTGACCTTGTAATCCGTCCACCTTGGCCTCCCAAAGTGCTGGAATTACAGGCATGAGTCACCGCACCCGGCCTTGCTTTAGATTTTTTAATAAGAAATTCATCACAGATATACTCAAGGTCCTCCTGTCTAGGCTCCCATTTCCTTCATAGAAATTTCCACTATCAGAGATTATGGTTCCTATTTTCTATTCCTTTATTACATAGCTTTAAAAATATATTGTATGATTTTTTCTTCTTTACAAATTTTTAAATCATTTCATCTTTAAATGATAACAGTACATTGTATGTCACTCTTTGGAGTGTTTTTTTTAAATTAATATTATTATTATTATTTTTTTTTTTTTTGACACCGAGTCTTGCTCAGCCACCCAGGCTGGAGTGCAGTGGCATGATCTTAGCTCACTGCAACCACCGTCTCCTGGGTTCAGATGATTCTCCCATCTCAGCCTCCTGAGTAGCTGGGATTACAGGCACCCACCATAATGCCTGGCTAATTTTTGTATTTTGGTAGAGATGGGGTTTCACCATGTTGGCCAGGCTGGTCTTGAACTTCTGACCTCAGGTGATCCACCCACCTCGGCCTCCCAAAGTGCTAGGATTACAGGCGTAAGCCACCACACCCGGCCTAATATTATACTTTTATATTTTTCCATGCCACTAGATATAGCTCTACTTCATTATTTTTTACTGTTGTATGAACACTGTATGAACATATCACAGTTAATTTATTTTTTCTCCTGTTGAAGGACTTTTGAGATATTTCTAATTATTTTTTCTGAAATAGCACTTAAAACAATGTAAAAGAAAGTTCAACCTTCCGATTTCTCCCAATAAAAACATATCCTGGAGAAAAGATATTTCTTGTAGTGGTTTTCCGACTCTGCTGCTCAGTCCTAAGGGTTCTGTGCAGTGACTCAGGAATCTGTCCGGGGTTGGGAACAGGTACTGTGCAGGGGATGTAGGTCCCAACAGAGCACCCTACTTTAACTCAAACACCAACCCTGCTTTCACCACACTAAGAAAAGTTCACTCCTGTCTCAGAGGAATTGCTGATTTCTGCCATATTTCTCCCACACTGACCAGATAATTCTTTGTTAAGTTAAAGTCTTGCACTAAAAGAGCAAGACAGTCATCAAAATTGTTTTCAAATGTAAGGAAAATATTATGGGGGTTTGTGTCCATTGCCTCTGAGCAATGTAATCTGTCTTTGGGCCCAGTTCCTTGTTGGTTCCTGATGCTCCGTAGATAATAGAGAAATCAGGACTAGAAAGATACACAGAGAAGAACCTGCTGTGATGCAGGATAAAGAATGTTGGGTCCCATGGGAATTGATGAGAGTGTGTACTATGGTAAGGGATGGAAGGACTCATGAGACCCAAGAAATGTTGACCCTGCAGGGTCCGTGCCAGTGCCCTGGAAGAGAGGCTCAGGGCCAGTGTAGGGAAGCTGGTAATTGTGAATATGGTGGCATGGAAAAGGAAGAGAAGAAGAGGAAACCCTGTCTGCTCATGTTGTGTGGGAAGGTCACCATGGAGAATGATTATGGAGAAGCAACAGTGGCTCACGATCAACAGAATCCTTAGCACGTGCAGATGTTCAACAGAGAAAAGGCTTCTGTCACTGCCGCAGCAGGATGTGGCTTGGCTTGCTGTTTCCTAACTCATCATTGAAGAAAACAGAGACTGTGATGTATAGATGGACTGGGCAGAACACATCAAGAAGGAGCCCATCTTCATGGGGAAAACTAGGAAGTGTCCCTGAGAGCCTTCCAGGGCTCAGAGTACCTTCTGTTTAAATTACATGTGACTACACAATACTGCTAGGGAAACGTGGAAAGTGCTTCTAGTGACTTTGGCATTCTAAATCAGAAACTGTGGACTTAGGGGACTGATGGGCATATTTATGTTGTCTAGTTGAAAGAGGAGATGTTGGAAGGAAAAGAAGATGTGAAATGCAAACAGCAGGCTCCACAGACAGTGTCAGAGAACAGGACGTGATATCTTGGGTTGTGGTTAACTGGAGAGTGTGATCCTCACAAGGGCCTTGGTACATCTCACAAAAATAGGCTGATTCTGTCTGACTGGAGGGGAAAGAAGAGGGACAATATAAAACTGTATAACTAACGATCTATAATAAAAGAGGGCCCAGTAGTCCACTCAAAACGAAAGGTAAAAGGGTTAAGCCTAACACTTCTGACCTTTCATTTAAAAAATTAACACACACAGGCCGGGCGCGGTGGCTCACGCCTGTAATCCCAGCACTTTGGGAGGCCGAGGCAGGCAGATCACGAGGTCATGAGATTGACCTCGGTTTAACACGGTGAAACCTCTGTCTCTACTAAAACTACAAAAAATTAGCTGGGCGTGGTGGCGGGCACCTAGTCCCAGCTACTCGGGAGGCTGAGGCAGGAGAATGGCATGAACCCGGGAGGCGGAGCTTGCAGTGAGCCGAGATCACGCCACTGCACTCCAGCCTGGGCGACAGAGCGAGATTCTGTCTCAAAAAAAAAAAAAAAAAAAAAAAAATTTAACACACATGTACACAATTTTTACAACAGCAAAAGGATTTTTTGGGGGGATGGGGAACTTGGGATTGAATGCCCTAGGTTTATATCTTATTTTCCCAGAGATAACTGTATCCAAATGACAGGGGATGGGTAAAAAAAAATTCTTTTATTATAAACATAAAACAATAGCATCACCAAAATATGGAAATAAGACTCATTTTAGATACAGTTATGATGTAGTCATTTCCCATTGCTGCTGTGACAATAATCGCAAACTTAGTGGCTTAAAACAACACAAACTTCTTATGCTACTGGTCCACAGGGTGGAAGTCCAAAATTGTTCTCAATGGGCTGAAATTAAGATATTACCAGCATCTCTACAAAAAATAAACAAAAAATAGTCAGGTGTGGTGGTGCATACCTGTGGTCCCCGCTACTCAGCAGGCTGAGGTGGGAGGATCACTTGAGCCCAGGGGGTTGAGAATACAGTGAGCCATGATCCCACCACTGCACTCCCACCTGTCTGACAGATGGAGACCCTGTCTCAAAAAAAGGGGGGAGCAAAGAGTACAGTTGGCTCACATTTTAAGAAAATGAATTTTAAAATCTTTTCAGACCTTAGATGTTACAAGCCCATCAAGACATCTAGGAAGTTCTAAAAATTGACATTTTATTAGAATCCTGTATTAGTCAGATTTCTCCAGAGAAACAGAAACAATAGGGTGTATGTGTCTATACAGGGAGGAAGGAAGGAAGGGAGGGAAGGAAGGAAAGGAAGGGAAGGAAGGAGGAAGGAAGGAAGGAAAGGAGTCATAAGGAAATGGTTTACATGATTATAGAGGCTGAGAAATCTCATATCTGCAGTCAGTACGCTGGAGACCCATAAGAGCTGATGATATAGTTTCAGTCTGAGACCAAAGGCCTGAGAAGCAGGAGAGACAATGGTATAAGTTACAGTTCAAGTCCAAGTCCAAATGCAAGAGAAGACCATTGTCCTAGCTCGAAGACCATCAGGAAGAGGGAGCATATTCTCCACTACTCAGCCTTTTCTTCTATTCAGGCCTTCAACAGAGTGGATGAGGCTCACCACATTGGGGAGGACAGTTTACTTAACTCTGTCTAACAATTCCAGGGTTATTCTCCTGCAGAAACTTCCTCACAGACACACTCAGAAAAATGTTTAACCAACTATCTGGACACCCCATGGCCCAGACAAGTTGACACATTAAAATTAACCATCACAAATCCCAAGGAGAAAAAAGCAGAGGAGGCATGCAAAGGAAGAAGCATGGCTGCAGAATAGTCATGGTTGAGCTTAGAATAGAAATTAACACATAGAGAAGACAGAAAGAAGGACATATGTGAATGTCAGCACCAAAGAAGGGAATGAAATGTTGTCTGAAATGTTGTCATGGGAAGATTCAAGCCAGGTTGCATTAAGGGTCTCTGGGCAGCCTCACAGCTGGACAGAGCAGGCAGGAGGACTGAATCACCCCCTTAGTCACACCCCCAAGGTCAAATTCTAGAACATCTGACCAAACCTAAAGGACACAGATAACTTTTGGAATCTAAATAGATTGGTATTTAATGTCTAAATAATCTGGGATCCAGGTGGACTTATTTAAAGCATTAAAAATCAGCAACTCATTTTTCCCTTTCTCCTCCAGATTTTATTCTTCCTATTTGCTGAAGGCCATGAATAGAAGAGTCTAAATAGTTTTGGAGAAGACAGCTTTGGCAATGACAAAAGGGTAGATTTGATGCAGAGAGGTTGTTGGGGAAGGAGGAAGTGTAGAGGGTAGCAGAGACATAGTTTAGGGCGTGATAGCGAGAGGTCAGGAACAGGGTCTCCCGGAGTTCGCGAGGTCAGATCTGCTAGAGCTGTGGGTTTTACATTCACTTTGCGTTTGTCACCATTGCTTGGTACTTGATGATTTGTTTAACAGATGGCTGGAGTTAATGCTGAGCTATTTTCTTGCTAAAAAATAGGTATATATGTTTCTACTTTGGAAGAATTGAACAGTTTATCAGGCAAATCCCAGCACAGATAATAGAAGTAAATATAAAGACCTAAAGGCACTGATCATGTACCATTGGTGAGAAGCTTGCTGGTATGACTTGCTTTTGCCTACAGACTAAAAAATCAAGTGTTTTAGGGTAGGAATTTTTTTAAGTAGTCAAGAGTAATTGTTTTTCTTTTTGGCAGAAACTCCCCAGTCCCCATTAAGAATTTTGTGGATTTTATACAAAACTGCAATAAAAAATTAAGGGAAAGGAAGAGCAAGGTAGACTATTAGACTATTTTTAAAGTATACTCTAAGAATTAATGGTCTCTCCAACATTTTAGGCCATAATATAAAGAAAGGATGTTTGATAGGTTTTTCTATTAATTTGATAACTTCAGGAATAAAATCTTACTACTGTTGATGAGTGCCTAGTAGCTTTTATTTCTTAGAACTATAAAGTGTAGTTTAGTGTTGGGTTTTATTGCATTGCAAGTGATTACATTTCTTTTATTCTTAATAATGACATTTGTTTAGAACTTTTCTGCTAGCCAGGGCTTGCAAAATAGAGAGTCCTTATAAAGAATAAAGTTGCATAAATAAGGGCTTCTTTTTTCTCTAGAAGCAGAGTAATAATGCAGGACCATTGCAAAAAATGTACAGACCTTAGTTTTTTTAAATATGGCATTTGTGATGATGATTTAATATAAAAGTATATTTTCAAAAACTACCTGGGACCTCAAGAAAGCCTTTGGCTAAAAATCATTAGTGTTTTGTTCCTTCAGTCTCAATCCCTTTATCTCACCCCTCCTCTCCCCGCTTACCTGTATTCCCCTCTGGCTCCCTCTCCCAGGCTTTTCCAAAGGGAAAAAACTCGAGGGTGAAGGCCTTTCCAGGTGTTCACCATCAGGGAGCTCTGAAAGCACTTGCTGAAAGTTTAACAGTTTCCACCGTTTTTCAGGCTCTTTTCTTGGATTTTATGAAAGATTTGCCCACATAATGATTTTGGGTTTTCTGTTTTTGTTGTTGCTGTTAAAGGCTAAACAGCTATAACCATGTTTAAGTGGATGTTCTTAACCAAGAACCTAGAAAGATGTATCTTTGAAAAATAGTTTCTACATCTGTCTCTAGACAGGGCAAAGATAAAATTAATAGTTTTAGGTAACACCTCACCCTGCACATAGAACTGAAGATGAAAAATATACCTCACTGAAATCATAGTTGCCCCTAGGTTTTAACTGTGGGTTTTGAAAACAAATGTAAACTCACATATTTTGGGAGTCACAAGACTCCCTTTCAACTTAGTTCTCTTACTATGTTTCTGAACTTCTCAATGCAGATTGACAGTATAACAAGCACATTACTGGGGAAAGGGTGACACCTGTATCATTTCATTTCTTACACGTCACTCATCCACATTTGCACAGATTTTCAGAGGGATAGGGAGCATGTGTGTCACAGGCAGCTGCCGTGGCTTGCAAGGTAGTAGGAATCGCTGTCTCCCCGTGCTCAGAGCAAGCACCAGCAGATGGAGTCATTGTAAACCAGACTGATAACGGGCCTTCTCAGTCTTCCTGTTTAAGCTGTGTTTAAACCTGAAGACAGAAATGCCAGGCTCTATTTGAGTAGCCTGTAATATCCAGTAGAACTCATGATGGAGTCCATTCATTCAACAAATATTTATTATGGGCAGACTCCACAGTATTATATTAGAAATATATTAGGATGGAAATACTATAACAAATTGAACTAATAGAGTCCCTGCTCTCTCTCTGTTTACAGTAAAGCACAAAAGTAGATGTCGAACAAATAATTATAATATGATAAAGTACAGCAGCGTATGTGATGGGGCAAGTTTCCAGGGTGCCATGTAGCAGGGAAATCTGAGCAAATCTTGGGGCTCATTCCACCTGCTTAGCCTCAGTTAGTGCCATCCATGTGCTGACCCAACTCTCACATTTATATTTCTAGGCCAGATCTCTCCTCGGGGCTCCAAACTTGAGTATCCAACTGTGCTCTTAACATCTTTCGTGGATATCTCACAGGCTCCTTAAACTCAGCATGTCTAAAATGAAAATCTCAACTTTTTTCTCTCTGAGCTTAGTCTTCCCTGGCTCAGTAGGTGGCAGCACCATCCACCTTGAAGCCTCAGAGTCATGCCTTCTCCCTTTTGCCCTTTGTCTCTGTCCGTGGCCAAGACACCTCACGTGCCTCTGTAGCTTCTCCACACCCCCACTGCCTCCTCTCTAGTCCAGCTGCACTTGCTCTGAGCTGCCTCTGTCTTTTCTCTCCTTGTTTCCTGTATTTCCTTTCACCACCCATCTATTAGCCAAAGTTAACTTCAGAAACATACCAGATGATGTCACTCCCAGCTCCTACTCACATCCCAGTTCTGTTTTATTGGGGGGCACTCTCCAGAATTGATCTTCCATGCCCTGTGATGTGGCCCCGTCCACCTGCCTCATCTCATCTCCTTGCTACTTTTCTCTGTTTGGAATCCACTTTCTTCAGCTCCTGCCCAACAGAGTTAATTCCCATTTACCCTTCATGGTTTAGTCTCTCATTTTCTCAAGAAATCTTGCTGCCCCACCCACTCAATTATCACTTTTATAGTACACTGTGTTTTGCTTCTTGAATCACTAGCACAATTATAATGAAATAGAGAATTGGGTATTTCATTGATTAACGTCTGTTTCCCTCCTCCACCCCAGAAGGGAAACCCCAGAGGCCAGGGACTTTATTTGCCTTGATCACAATGATATCTTCAGCTTCCCTAATAGTGCCTGGTGCAAAGCAGGTGCTTAATAGATGTTTCATGAACACTAGGTACTGACTGAATCATGGGTTAGGGATCGGGATACAGTAGCAAAAGCTACTGAATAGCTGGGTGCAGTCACTCACGCCTGTCAATCCCAGCACTTTGGGAGGCCAAGGCAGGTGGATCACCTGAGGTCAGGAGTTTGAGACTAGCCTGGCCAACATGGTGGAACCCTGTCTCTACTAATGTAGCAAGATGAGCCACAGACAGAACTCCTCAGACACCGAGTTAAAGAAGGAAGGGCTTTATTCGGCTGGGAGCATCGGCAAGACCCATGTCTCAAAAACTGAGCTCCCCGAGTGAGCAATTCCTGTCCCTCTTAAGGGTTACAACTCTAAGGGGGTCCGTGTGAGAGGGTCGTGATCGATTGAGCAGGCAGGGGGCTGCATGCACTGGTAATTAGAATGGAACAGAACAGGACAGGGATTTTCACAGTGCTTTTCCATGCAATGTCTGTAATCTATAGATAACATAACCGATTAGGTCAGGGGTCGATCTTTAACTACCAGGCCCAGGGTGTGGCACCAGGCTGTCTGCCTGTGGATTTCATTTCTGCCTTTTAATTTTCATTTCTTCTTTCTTTGGAGGCAGAAATTGGGCATAAGACAATATGAGGGGTGGTCTCCTCCCTTACTAAAAATATAAAAATTAGCCAGGTGCAGTGGACTGCACCTGAAGCCCCAGCTAGTCCCGAGGCTGAGGCAGGAGAATCACTTGAACCTGTGAGGAGGTTGCAGTGAGCCGAGATCATGCCACTGCACTCCAGCCTGGGCAACAGAGCAAGACTCCATCTAAAGCAAAAAAAAAAAACCAAACAACAACAACAACAAAAAGCTACTGAATAAATGATGTGTATTAAAAAAATCTTATTGGAAAAGCAACTTTTTGAGCTCAGGATGAGCATGAATATGACAATAAAACAGTGTGTGGCAGGGTGGCTATGTAGGAGTCCCAGGCCAGGAGGTGGCATAACTACCAAAAGTAAGATGTACACAGTACATGCGTCTTGCTTTAGGAAGGATGCCTGAGGTGGAGGCATTCAGGGTGGGGTTAAAGCCAGTGGGTGGGATCTGGGAGCTTAATACAGGGATCATCCGTAGCCCTCCACTGTTGCTTTCCTCTGTGATCCTGACATTGTCTGCATGAGAACGTAGCCCACTGAATCTGCAGTCCTTTCCTCTCTGAGTTCTTGTTGTCTGTATTCCAGTGTCTGAAAGGCTTGTTTGCAGGTTTTGCGACTGGCTGTGACTTTGGCAGTTCAATTCCTGGTGGCTTTGATCACAGAGGCCCATCCCAGCTCTGATGTCAGGCTTTCTGTAATCAGCAGCTCTGCTACATGCAAAGCTGTGCTGCCACATGTCCTTCTGCCTCCCTTGTTTACAATCTCCCCGTACTGAGGCCGCCCCTCAGCAGTGCCCATGTCCAGCCCATGCCAGAGCCCAGTTTGTGGAATGTAACGGCCAACCCTTGTGTGCTGCCATGGAACTCACAGACCTCGCTCTCTTGGTGACCGATGCTGACTTCAAGGATCCCTGTCTAAAGCTTGTTGATAGAGGAGGCAAAAGTATGACTCCTCAAAATTAACCTAAAGGAGGAAATCTACCCAGCTTCCCTTGTTCCTTCCTAGTCCCGTGTCCAGTGGGGATTACTGATGGGAGCTGGCTGTATATCCACTCAAGTGTAGGCCAAAAAAGTAAATGAGAGTCACTCCTTATACACTCAAGGAGACATACAACACAGTGAGCTTTATCTGAGATGTGGAATATGAGTGTATCGGCCCTTTCAAGGAGAGAACCTGCACGGCAGATTCTGTTGTTAAATGCATGGAAAGTTAGTGAATGTTCAACTTGGATTGTTTTATGGGGGGTCTTATTTGATGGGCCTGGTTGTTTTCTTTTAAAGGTAAGAATTAGCATATCAACCAGTCAGCTTGTTTGGCATTTACCCACCCAGTCTATCAATTGCACTGGCTGGCATTGCCCAAGGAATGGAGAAAAAGCAAATCTGCAAGCTGGGTTGTTATGTATTTCTTTGTGTACATGCCACACACAAATTATTTGTCCACTTACTTACTTTTTTGCAGTTGATATGTTCTTAACAATTGGCTGCAAATTGAATTTTTAGAAATAAGCTTTATCTTCCTTTCTAATTAAACATTACTAGGCAATGACTACTGGCACTTAAATTTTCAGGGTTTTTTTTTTTTTTTTTTTCTGGTTCTTTTTGTTAAGTAATTGATTTGTAAATAAGTATTTAAGTTCCCTGGTGAGGCTTACTGTTTAAAGAAGGCTTGCAATGAATTATTTTACAAGTTTGGATTTGAATATTCTGTATTTGTTTTCTTAATGTATAGAATGCCTGTGCCTTATGTTGTCTGTTTTGATGCTAAACCTGACGCCAGACCTGGTTATTTTGGTAACCCAGTGGCAGGCATCAAAAGAAATAGGAGACTCCGGCTGAGTATGGTGGCTCACGCCTGTAATCCTAGCACTTTGGAAGGCCAAGACGGGTGAATTGCCTGAGCTGAGGAGTTCAAGACCAGCCTGGGGAATATGGTGAAACCCCGTCTCTACTAAAAATACAAAACATTAGCCGGGCATGGCGGCGAATGCCTGTAATCCCAGCTACTCAGGAGGCTGAGACAGGAGAATCACTGAACCCAGGAGGCGGAAGTTGCAGTGAGCCGAGATCGTGCCATTGCACTCCAGCCTGGACGACAGAGTGAGACTCTGTCTCAAGAAAAAAAAAAAAAAAAAAAGAAGGAAGGAAAGAGAGAGAGAGAGAGGCACTTTCACAGTTGTGGATGCTTTATTTGCACTCCTTATCACTTTTAGTAGCATACAGAATCACTTTTATCTATAGATATAGGATAAAATTGAAAGAGGAAGAAAGGAGAATAACACTTACATAGCACTCATTGCATTCCAAGCACTGCTAGCTAATATGATCCGTAAAACAATCCCAGGAGGAGTTACCATTGCTATCCTCGTTTTACAGATGAAAAGACTGAGGCTAGTGTTTCACGGAACTGGAATTCTAATCTAAGCAGTCTAATTCTTGGGTCCTCAAGTAGAAAGAAGGCAACAAATAGGGATCTTAAACAGGGTCAGTGGTGCAAGTCAAGTAGAATTTTTAATTTTGATCAAATGTAATTTATCACTTACCTTTGATAGTTTGAGGTTTTGTACCTGTTTAAGAAATCTGTATCTAACGCAGGGTCACTAGGATTTTCTTCTATGTTTTCTTTCAGAAATTTTTTTTTTTTTTTTTTTTTTTTGAGATGGAGTCTCACTCTGTCTCCCAGGCTGGAGTGCAGTGGTGCAATCTTGGCTCACTGCAATCTCTGCCTCCCAGGTTCAAGCGATTCTCCTGCCTCAGCCTCCCTAGTAGCTGGGACTTACAGGCACGTGCCGCCAAGCCCAGCTAATTTTTTGTATTTTTAGTAGAGACGGGGTTTCATCGTGTTAGCCAGGATGGGCTCAATCTCCTGACCTCGTGATCCACCCGTCTCAGCCTCCCAAAGTGCTGGGATTACAGGTGTGAGCCACCGCACCCGGCTTTTTCAGAACTTTTATACCTTTAGCCTTTGCATTTAGGTCTATGATCTATACCAAGTTAAATTTTGCATTTGGTGTAAGGTAAGGATAGAGGGTTTTTGTTTTTAACATATGTGTATCCAATTGTTCTAGCACCATTTGTTGAAAAATACTATTGTTTCTCCATTGAATTACCTTGGCATCTGTTAAAGAAAAAAATAATTAATGACATTTGCTGAGGATGGTAAGTGTTACACGCGTCCATGTGAAGAGACCACCAAACAGGCTTTGTGTGAGCAATAAAGCTTTTTAATCACCTAGGTGTAGGTGGACTGAGTCCAAAAAAGGAGTCAGCAAAGGGAGATGGGTGGGGCAGTTTTATGGGATTTGGGTAGATAATGGAAAATTACAGTTAAAGGGGATTGTTCTCTTGTGGGCAGGGGCGGGGATCACAAGGTGCTGGGTGGGAAGCTTCTGAGACTCATTGTCCAGGAGAAGGAATGTCACAAGGTCAATTGATCAGTTAGGGTGGGGCAGGAACAAATCACAATGGTGGAATGTCATCAGTTAAGGCAGGAACTGGCTAATTTCACTTCTTTTGTGGTTCTTCAGTTGCTTCAGGCCATCTGTATATATATGTGCAGGTCACAGGGGGTATGATGGGTTAGCTTGGGCTCTGAGGACAGTACGTCAGGCTTTTTTCAAGGTGAGGGTCATGGTGATAGGTGTGGGGGTGGCTGCAAAGGGATTTTGCAATAAGGGAGAAAGATTGGGCTGAATTTCTAATATAGCATGGGTAAGTGGGACTTCATAGCCAAGGAACAGAGTCGGGGTGGGTAGACAGGAAACATTAAAGATAAGGGTGGGAGGTGGGGGCAGGGAGTGTGCAGATTCTGGTTAAACTGACCTAACAGGATTCTCGTTGAGGACAGGGCAAGGTGATCAGACATCACCTGGGGATGGTGGAGGATGAGGAACCCAATCAGATATCAAGGGTGTTATCAACTTTATATTAATATATTGTTGGAATTGATTTGCTAAAGTTTTGAAAAGGGTTTTTGTATCTGTACTTACAGATACAAAAAGAAAATTTTTTAACGTATAAGCTCACAGGTTTAAGAGAATGGAAGAAGAGATACAATGCATAAGAAATAGCAGCAATTTTTACAAGGCTGGGTGGCAGCTGACTTGCAGACAAGAGAAAGCTGAAATGTGGGCATGGTGTGTGGAGTTAGGGTAGAGCCAAGGAGCAAACTAATTTATTCCACAGAACCTCAGAAGACTCAGGTAGCCTTCAGAAAGGATCAGGAATTGAAAATATCAGGTAGCTCTGAAGATGAAATTGATTCATTTTCCTATGTGTTGCACCCTTCATCTTCAGAGAAACTGATCAGCCCAAGAGAAACCATCTCAGATACTGAACTCTGGGGACCCCTGCTCCAGTGGAACACCTAGCTTCCCCATCCTTCAGTGATGCTTCATTAGTTCACAAGCTTGCCTAGGCATACAGAGATTTTGTGATTTCCAGTTAGCATTTTGGTGCCTTACTTGTAAAGATGAATGGACAATGAAGGATCATCAGATATTGGAGAAAAGCCCCTCATGTGAAAAGCAGAAGCCAAAATAAATAAAGAAAAAAGTAATCCCAGCACTTTGGGAGGCCGAGGAGGGTGGATCACCTGAGGTCAGGAGTTCAAGACCAGCCTGGCCAACATGGTGAAACCCTGTCTCTACTAAAAATACAAAAACTAGCTGGGCGTGATGGCACGTGCATGTAGTCCCAGCTACTGGGGAGGTTGAGGCAGGAGAAACACTTGAACCCGGGAGGCAGAGGTTGCAGTGAGCAACCACTGCACTCCAGCCTGGGCAACAGAGCAAGACTCCGTCTCAAAAAAAAAAAAAAAAAAGTAACTAGGAAGAAAAAGATAGTTCAGGGAGCAAAACTGTTACCAGAATAAGGGTCTTGAGTGTGAGATGTTCAGGTCCTTGGCATTCTGAAAAAAGAATTCGGCAAAACTCACAAAGTAACAAAGGAATGAAACACAGGAACCAAGCAGCAAAAATGGGAATTTATTAAAGCGAGAAAGCACTCCACAGGATGGGAGTCAGCCCAAGCAAGCAGCTCTAGGGCCCGGTTACAAAGTCTTCTGGGTTTGAAGTACTTCTTTTGAAGTCCTTTATCTGGATGAAGGATTTGATCTGTGGCTAATTAAAGGCTGAGGTGAATTGGTGCCCTATGCAGATGAAGGGATGGTCAATGGTCCCTGGTTGGCCTGTGGCCAATCCAGAGCACTTTACCTTTCCATCTAAGAGGTGGTGGAAGGGGAGGGTTGCAGGGAGAGGAGCCTTTGATACTTGTTACTCAGACTTTGGGAGAGGGGGATTTTTCCTTTTGGTTCAGCTTTTGGAAGTTTGCATTAATAGGCCTTAAGTTCCCTGCCCCCAGACTCAGGTGTTTTCCCTTTTTATCCAGCTTTGGGAAGTCAGCATGAATTGGCCTTAGAGTCCCCGCCCCAGACCATGGTGTTTTTCCTCGATTCAGCTTTAGGAAGTCAGCACAAATTGGCCTTAGATTTCCTGCTTCCAGACCCTATTTTCCTGCCTCAAAACAAATTTTAAAAAATATCTGATTTCCTCAGGGAGAGAAGAGAATGCATCTGTGAAACAAGAGTGGGAAGCTCTGAAAAGAGAACATTCAGAGAAATAAACAGGAATGGCTGCATAATGAAAATACAAGACCTGTTGTTCAAAAGTTAAGAATTTCAAGGTGGCAGTAGCATCGCTATCACCAAGCGTGGGGTCCTTCTGAGCACAGGGACCTGTGTGGCTTCTCAGGTTACACAGCCACAACACTGGCCCTGGGAGGGAGAAAGCTCTTGGAAATAAAATATCTGATAGCATAAATAATAAAACTGAATACATGATTTGGAAGATAAGGTATGGAAATTACCAGGAAGTTGAACAAAAAGAGGGGAAACATCCTAGAAAAGCAGAAGATAGCTCAAGAGATTCAATGTAAATGTAGTTGAATTTACAGACAAAGGATAGAAGAAAATTATCCTAGAAATAATTCAAGGCAAATTCCCAGAACTGAAGAACACAAGTGTATAGATTGAAAGGGTCAAGGCGAGTTACATAATCATGAAATTTTGAATTACCAGGGATAATTTCCCAAAAGCTTTCAAAGAGAGAAAAAAACAAACAAAAATCCAGTCATGTACAAAGGTTTGGAAATCAGAACAGCAGCAAAACCATAATGTTAACTTAGCCAGAAATTGTGATATAACCATTTTGAGAGGCTTGGGGAGAAAAGGGAGTGTATTCGTCCATTTTCATGCTGCTGATAAAGACATACTGAAGACTGGGTAAGTTATAAAGAAAAAGTGGTTTAATGGACTCACAGTTCCATGTGGCTGAGAAGGCCTCACAATCATGGCGGAAGGTGAAAGGCACATCTTACATGGTGGCAGAGAAGAGAGAATGAAGCCAAGTGAAGAGGGAAACCCCTTAAAAAACCATCAGATCTTGTGAGACAAATTCACTACCACAAGGACAGTATAGGGGGAACTACCCCCATGATTCAATTATCTCCCACCAAGTCCCTCCCACAGGGAGTTATGGGAATGATGGGAACAATTCAAGATGAAATTTGGGTGGGGACACAGCCAAACTATATCAAGGGGGAAAAAAAAAACAACCAAGTCCTCTTCTACCATAGTAGAAAGTCAGTAGGCGATCTATCTTAATGAAAATTCAGGAAACAGCAAGAGAAGCATGTAATTTAGAAATTTAGAGGTAAAACAAATAATTTTAGAAAGATATCTATTTCACCTAAAAGTGTCAAAGGCCTCCTGAGGTAGGAATTGTGCATTAGGGAAAGGAACTGCTGTTTTTCAATATAAACCTTGTAGAACTAATACCTTTGTAACTACATGTGTTAATAATTTAGCAACCAAAATTGAATTAAAAGTAGATAAGGATTTGCCCTAGGTATTGCGTGGGACTCCAACAGATGTGACACTAATGACTCTTCTCTCTTCAGATTCCCGATACATTCTTCTGCCTGTCGTGTTACATCACCTCCACATTCACTTGCAAGAACAGAAGGACCTGATCATGTGTGCACGTATCCTTAGCAACGTATTTTGTCTTATCAAGAAAAATAGCTCAGTAAGTAAATACAGGTCATAGTATATAGTTCCCTTCAAATGGCTTCTGGAAATAAACTTGTAATAGTCTACAAAGAAACCACACTAAAGAGGAAGCCTCTGATACCCACTTTTATTTCCAGCTGGGCTGGACTTTTTGCTTCTCTTTGTAAGGAATTTTTTTAACCTTGTGGGATTCTGTAACCCCAAATAACCTGGGTTCCCCAAACTTGTATTTCAAGGAAGAACTGCATACTGAGTGAGAAAAATGAGAAATCTCAAAGCCTCCCACGTGTGTCTTTAATCTTGATATGATGACTGCTCTGTGGCAAGAATAAATTACTGCTTGCAACATGAAGTTGTTTTTGATCCATTCTGTGAAAGGCCACTTCATGATACTCAGAACTTGGCTGTGGTCCTTGGGCCGGGTCCCCTGGAAATTGCAGAAGCAAAGGACGGCCCCAGGAGATTAGGGGTATCTTATAATATAACCATTACTTGGCCCCACCAGTGATCTCCAAATTGTTATGGATTTGGGGATTCCTATCAACGTGCCTGACTCTTGATGCAATGCAATTGCATTAGAGAATGCACTGCAAAATGAGAAGAATCACATGCTTGCTTATAAATGGGACAACTCAGAGTATTTGTGTTCATGGCTCAGGGGTCTGGTGTGAAATCCACATATGGAGAATATCCTGTTCCACTTCTGCCAATATGCAACTGTTAAGTAACCATTTTGCTCATCGGTAACAGGTTTTATGGAGCAGAGTTTGGCAATGAGTGCCAAGAATCCTGTTTCTCTGCTTCCCTATTACCTTTATGCTACAGTTTCCCCAATTTGTCACTTACGATCAGCTTCTGAAGATCAGTGAGGTGGGATGGGACCTCAGTGGAGTTGTTGGAGATAGAGCCCCAGTAGCATGGGAACAGAGTTGGCAGTTGAGAGAAAAAAGCTAGAAATTCTGCCTCTGGAAGTGTAATCAGAGGAACCTGCATGGAACAAAGCAGTTGACTTTTTCCCACCCCCATGATCCAGGCCCCAAAGGTGATCTGGCACTGATAGAACAGTGGTGACAGAAGGCATGAATTCAGTTTTAAACCCCCCTCTACAAAATTCTATAAAGAATAACTGTGCTATGCCTAGTTAGAATCTTTTTCCAAATTATAATTGCTGAGAGTAAAATGTAAGTTAGATAGTTCACTGCACAGAACCAAAAACAGCAGAAGAGAAATAAAAAGAAATCACCTCCACAACTTCTGCTCTGTAAGACATTCAGAGCAGAAACCAAGTCACTGGAGGGAAAATCTTGGTAGTTTTCTTGCAAGTGTAAGAAAATTTATCATAAAATCCTAGCCAAAAAGCTCTTTCAAACTCGTACTTTCTAAAAGTATTTTTTACAAAGAGTGATCTCCTTGGTTAGAAGCATTTGTACATAGAGTTTTGTTTTGTGCAGGTGTAATAAGAACCCAACTCCACATACAGTCAGTGCAGAGCAATTTGGGTTTCTCTTTCAAGTCCTGGGACGTGGATACTATTAACTTTGCATCAGGAAAGCAGTTTCCACATGGCCACTGACGTTAGATCCACTCTGTAGCTAAGGGTATTTGTCTGGGCCAAACACCATTTCCTAATATTTACATGCAAAGATTTTTAAAAATCATTTTTTATAGGAATAGTCATTTGTACTTAAAGTTTCAGAAAATGACTGATGTAACTCTAATATTGAGAAAAGTAAATATAAGCACAGTCTGGAACCAAGGAATCATAGACCAAGAACAAGGATGGACTCGCAGTGAAGATTCAGGCTCAGAGAGGCAAACTGACTTGTCTGAGGTCACACACCCTGTTGGGAGCCTCGCTGGTGTTCTGAGTTAGTCTGGTGCGCCTTCACGATATCACCCATCTTTTTACTTGTATCTCAGGTATCCATTGCACCACTGAGTTGTGTACTCTTGGGTAAGCCATTAACTTCTCTGTGCCTTTGTTTACTGTAAAAGGAGATCATTCACTTAGGTGAACTCCATGCCTCAAGTTCTCTGACTCTTTGATTTCCGCTTTTCTGTTAGATTGAAATGCATGTTAAACCCCAGTTTCCTGAACATATTATTTTTTTTCTCTTAAGGAAAAATCTGTGCTGGAGGAAATAGATGTGATAGTGGCCAGCTTGCTGGATATCCTGCTGAGGACCATATTGGAGATCACCAGCCGACCTCAGCCATCCAGCTCAGCAATGCGGTTCCAGTTCCAGGATGTCACTGTAAGATCATAGAGCAGATGGCACGTGGAACAGGGCCTGGTTATGCTTCAGTCATGTTGCAGGTGGCTTGATGTTATAATCTGAAAAATCTGGCCTTAGGAGAGTAACCCATCAGCATTTCAAAATCATATGAGGTTACCTTAATTTTACAAGGAAACCAAGATATAAAACATGTTTGTTAAAGGAACTTGGAATAAGCAGTTTTTAATTACAGAAAGCCAGCTTTGATATTAGTCATACCTTGCCCGGTTTAAATTAACCCAAGATTTTATATTCCAAGTCAACTTGATGACTTTTTATTCTCTTATCATCCATCAAATTGCTTGAGGAAACGAGAAGAGTGAAACAGAGTAACAGGAGTCAGGGCCCTGAGTTTTCATTCCAAATTTTTCACTCTGACTAGTCAGAATCGTAACTTTTCTAGGCCTCAGTTTTCTTAGCTAGGAAATGAGAAGGTTGGAATTGGCAAAGTTTTTTTTCTTTTTTTGAGACGGAGTCTCGCTCTGTCTCCCAGGTTGGAGTGCGAGTGTGCGATCTTGGCTCACTACAACCTCCATCTCCCGGGTTCAAGTAATTCTCCGTGCCTCAGCCTCTTGAGTAGCTGGGATTACAGATGCCCGCCACCACACCCGGCTAATTTTTGTATTTTTAATACAGACTGGGTTTCACTATGTTGGTCAGGCTGATCTCGAGCTCCTGACCTCAGATGATCCACCTGCCTTGGCCTCCCAAAGTATTGGGATTACAGGTGTGAACCACCATGCCTAGCCTGGAATTGGCAAATTTTAAGGTGCTTTGAAGCTGGCTTTCTGCAATTAAAAACTGCTTATTCCAAGTTCCTTTAACAAACATGTTTTATATCTTGGTTTCCTTGTAAAATTAAGGTAACCTCATATGATTTTGAAATGCTGATGGGTTACTCTCCTAAGGCCAGATTTTTCAGATTATAACATCAAGCCACCTGCAACGTGACTGAAGCATTTTGAGTCTAATATTATATCTGTATTTTATATTCATGTAAAACATTAAGAAAATAATATTAAGAAATAATACATCTGGCAGTTTATATATGTGTATCTATTTATATATATACAGGAATATAAAATGGTATAGCCACTATGGAAAATAGTAGCTCTACTATATATACTATATATGCAAGTTATGAATCGTCCACTTTCTCAATACTCTTATCAGCATTTGGTGTTACCTGTTTTTTGGAGTGGAGAGCATTCTGATAGCTATGTAGTAATATCTTATTGTAGTTTTAATTTGCATGTCCCTAATGACTAATGATGCTGAGCATCTTTTCACATACTTATTTGCCATCTATGTATCCTCTTCAGTGAAATGTCTTTTCATGTCTTTTTGCCATTTTTTAAAATGGATTGTTTTTTCACTGTGGAGTTTTTATTTCTTTTTATAATATGTGGTTTGCAGGTATCTTCTCCTACTCTGTAGCTTGTTTTTTCATCCTCTTAACAAGCTTTGCAGAGCAAAAATTTTTAATTTCATTTAAGTCCAGCTTATTAATTTCCTTTTATAGTTCAAGCTTTTGACTCTTTTTGCCTAGCCCTGTATCTTAAATGTTATCTCCTAGTTTCTTTCCTAAAAGTAGTATAGTTTTATATTTTACATGTAAGTCCCTTAACCATTTTGTAGGTGTCAGATAATTCTAACAATCTGACATTGCAATGTGGACATCTATTAATTGTCTTTTTCATTCAATTTGAGATTTTCTTAGTTCTTGATAGGATGTGTTATTTTCTCTTATGACCAAGACATTTCTATATTATAAAGCTCTGGATCTTACATAAACCTACTGTTTTAGCTGGCTTTGTGTGACACCACTCATCAGGGGAGCAGTGCCTACATGTTATGGTGAGACAGAGATAGAAATCCAGGTTCGCCACTTGGTTTCCTTTGACACCTGAGGCAAGAGGGCTTCTTGTTGCTGCTGGGTGAGGTGGAAGTTCTGGCTCTGCATGTGGTCTCTACTGCCAGTGTGGTGGGAGTGGCTTTGTTACTGCTGGGCCATGGTGACCGTCCTGACTCTCTACTAGGCCTCTTTGACACCACCCCAGTGGGGAGGGAAAAAATGTGACTTGTTACTGCCAGTTGTGGGTGGAAGCCCAGGCTCCTCCCATTGTTTTCACCAACACTGACTCGTGGGTATGAAAGTACCTGCTCCCTGTTTGACCTTCTCTGGCTCCACTCTAGGAGAGATGTTGGGACACCTCACTACATCCTCATGAGGGTGGAAGTCTAGGCTCCTCACTCAGCCTTTGCAGTGAACAGGTGACTGAGGACAAAGTTTTCTGTGGTGTTCAGCTAGAATAGAGCAACTGTGGCTAAAAGCATTGCCCTGCAGGGCTGCCCTTTCCTAGTCCTTTGGCTGGAGAAATAAGGTTTTTTGGGACTTTTTCTTTTGTCTACCAACTATTGGTCTTTCACAGTTGCTGGCCTCTTCAGCCCCATCTTTGAAATATACGAGGCAAAAAAGAAAATCCAAAGAAATCTACACCGTGCCCTTCCTCAGGTCCCAAGGAGGTTGTTGGCCAGTCTGCCCTCTCTCTCCTCCTGTCAGAGTCTTTTTCTGTTTGTTTTATATTTGATGTTCAGGTTTTTAGTTGTACTTAGCAGGAGGAATAGGGGAGAAGTATGTCTACACTTTCAACGTGGAAGAGGAAGGATGTCTCCTTCACTGTGGTTTTGATGGTAACATTTTAATTGCTTCCTGGCAATATAACTTACATAGTTTGAAAGTTATAATGGCAAGCAAACAAAGTCATAGCAAATGCTGGGCATAGTTAAAGATTGCCTGAGATCAAAAGCTAAAACACTTTTTAAACTGCTTTCTATCGACGTGCAGAGCATACAAGGTTGTTGTGCACCAAATCTCTATGGGATACATGTGGTCTTCAGGCCATACAGTGTAATAAGTAATGCCAATTACGAGACTTCAGGAAGTCAGTGAATCAGGTCTGTGGGTGGAGGTGGGGTAGGGCAGGCAGAGTGATTGTCCTGTGTACTAAATTATAAGAAAATCACATGAAGAGAATCCTTCCTGCATAGCTCTGTGGTACCCCTTGCTGTGTGAGAAACCAGACTGTCCAGGTATGTGGGGTGAAATTTTCCATGAAACACACACATAAATTATTTGACATCTTTGCTTTTATGCTTTAAGACTTTTTTTTTTTTAAGAGTACTCAGACAGACCTAGCTTGATTCCTTCTCTGTCATTGCACTGACTCTGTGATGTTGGTCAAGTTACTAATGTCTCTAAGCCTCTGTTTCTTTAAAACAGAGAAAATAGGCCAGGCGCGGTGTCTTATGCCTGTAATCCCAGCATTTTGGGAGGCCAAGGCGGGCGTATTGCTTGAGGCAGAGGTTTGAGACCAGCCTGGTCAACATCTTCAAACCCCCACTAAAAATACAAAAAAATTAGCCGGGCCTGTTGGTGGGTACCTGTAACCCCAGCTACTCAGGAGACTGAGGCCCAAAAATGGCTTGAACCCAGGAGATGGAGGTTGCAGTGAGCCGAGATCATACCACTGCACTCCAGCCTGGGTGACAGAGCGAGACCCTGTCTCATAAATAAATAAATAAATCAGAGAAAATGGTTGTACTTATCTCAAAGTTAGCGTGAGGATTTCATCAAATCTGTAAAGGTGTTTAAACAGTATCTGGTCTGATACTCAATAAATGCTGACCGTTAGTCATTGTGGTAGCAGCAGAAGTCACCGTCATATCATGATTGTTGCAGACGTGCTTCATGTATTGTTGTTGTTATAATAATTCTATGGCGAGAAATATGCCCTGGTCTTGTCTTTCACAAAATCCATTCTCTGGAGACTGAAGATCTGTTGAATTTCTTTATCATTTTCTCACAGAGAACAGGCTTTCTGAATAGGGAGTCTTCACATGGCAGTACTACATTGAGCACCTTTTCAGTCTGTGCAGACACATATGGAAAAGTGCCCATGACAAGTAGACACACTGTGAGTAAACGCAGATCCCACCATGTGCCATTGTGAATTCTTCCAGTGCTCTGTAAGCACCATGATTGTTACCCAGCCTCCCAGCCACACCAGCATGAGCACTGGCGTCTGCTGTATCATAGTTCCAGATAACAGAGGCCTTATTTTTAAAATTTAAAAGGATTGTACTTTTTGTTTTTCCACCGACTGTTTTTTGAACTTTAAAATGCTTTCCCTAGCTAGAAAAAAAAAACAAAAAAGCACCATTGTGATCAGTTCCTTTCAAAAGTCTAATTATAGGTAGAAGCAGATTTTATAAAGCAGTATAAATGACCACTTGCCTTGCATTCTCGACTAATGGAGCTCCAGAGTTCCTTACAATTTATAAATGCTTACTCGTTCGTAACTCTGTTAAATAACATTTACGGAGCATGTGATTCTTCTGGGCATAGGCCAGGTCTAAGGCAGCTACTCTGATGTGTTTATCTAAAATTTTCATGTGATGTCGGTTTGTGGTTGGGGTATGGAAATGGGCCTGGGTTAATTCTGTAAGAAATATGTGGAAAAAAATAATGTATGTGTATAATAGGTTTCGTGAAGACAGTTGTAGCCATCCAATACCCTTGCTATACACAGTCATTTGTAGAAATTCCCATTACACTCAATCTATACATAAAATGGCCACTGAAGACTACAGAGTTTTCAAGGTGATTTATACAAAAGAAAGTATCACACTGCAGCTAAGTACATCTTGGCCACTCATGGCTTTTTATTTCTTTTTAATAAATTATGGGTCTAGGATTTTCATACAGATACATTCTTAAAATATCTTAAAAACAAAGAAAATTACATTATGGATAAAATATACATTAGTAATTGGAAGTCACCGCTAAAAGACTTACTCATGTAACCAAATACCACCTGTTTCCCCAAAAACCTATGGAAATAAAAAATTTAAAAAATTAATTAAAATTTAAGTTTAAGAAATAGAGCAAAAAAATTACATTATGGATAAAATATACATTAGTAATTGGACATCTAGGCCTCCTAACAGAGTTGAATGTGGTTGGAGTTCCTAAACAGCGTAAGTGAATAAATGACATTGTAGAGTAGATGTTGGGATTGACAATAATCATCATAAATGCCCAAGGGATTATATGTCATGATTATAAGTTATTGCAATGGGCATAAGTCAGATATGACAAAATCATAAATCTGGATTCAAACAGGTTGTTCCCCTATGTATATTGACTGTAAAGGCTTAAGATGAAAGTCTATTCCTTATTGCATAATATTTCTTGTTACTACTAAATTTACAAATAATATGCCATTTTTTCCCACTTCAGCATATTTCACTATTCACAGGATTGTGTGTTGAAGTAAATGTCTTAGGAAAATTAATCTAGTAGCTGTAATGGAGACAATGTGAATATGATATGGAAAAACTAAGAGATGGAAAAGAGATGAATGGGTTTCTACTAACTAGATTTGCATTTTTAAGTCAAGGCATAGTTAAGAGAAAGGTAAAAAAGTATGAACCTTAGTTATCAACTGATGGATTCTAGTATACTTACTGATACTTTAATTATAACCAAAAACCTCAGGTGTATTTTCTCTATACAATCAAATAGTCTGAGCAGAAGGAAGATGAGTCACTGAGTACAGACTTCTAGAACCAGAGATACCTGGGTTCACATCCCAGTCTCACAATTCTCAAGCTGTGGAACCTGGGGCAAATTTCTGAACCTTAAGAGATAATTATCTTTTCTTTAAAGTGAAATTGATTGTGTCTACCCAACAAGGCCCAAACAAGGAATGAACTCATAGCATAGTCAAAGTATGGTAACTTACACATAGTGCCATTCCATAAATCATAGTGTTGTCATATGTCTTTTTTATTTTATTGAGGTATAATTGACATAAAATAAATGACACCTGTTTGAAATGTACAATTTTAGTTTTGACGTATGTGTATTCCTATGAAACATCACCACAATCAGGATAGCAAATATATTCATCACTTTCAAAAGCTTCCTTGTGCCCCTCTCGATTCCCTCTCTTATGCCCCTCCATGCTACCTCATCCCCAAGCAACTACTGACCTGCTTTTTGTAGTAACTTATCTATTACTGCACGTAAGTTTACATTTTTTAGAATTTGATATGAATGGAATCATGTAGTACATAGCTATTATTATTAATCATATACTACATAGTTTTTTGGGGGGCATAGGGGCAGGGGATTCTGTCTTGACACACAATATATTTGAGTTTCATCCTTATTCTTTTGTATATCAATAGTTTATTCCTTCTTATTGCTGAATAGTATTCCATTGTATGGATATACTGCAGTTTGTTTATTCATTCACCTCTTGGTAGACATTTGAGTTGTTCCTGGGTTTGGCTATTGTGTTCCATTTACCTGTTTTTCTGTTTTGACACCAATAACATACTATCTTGATTGTCATGTTTTATAATAAATCTTAAAGTCAGTAAGTGTAAGTCTTCCAACTTTACTTTTCTTTTTCAAAGTTGTTTTGACTATTTTAGATCCTTTTCACTTCCTTATGGATTTTAAAGTCAGATCAGCCTTTCAATTTCTAATCCCCAAAGCTATGCTAGGATAATTACTGGGATTGCATTGAATCTATATATCGATTTGGGGATAATTGACATCTTTTTTTTTTTTTTTTTTTTTTGAGATGGGGTTTTGCTAATGTCACCCATGCTGGAATGCAATGGTGCAATCTTGGCTCACTGCAACCTCCACCTCCTGGGTTCAAGCAATTCTCCTGCCTCAGCCTCCCAAGTAGCTGGGATTACAGGCTTGTGCCACTACACCCAGCTAATTTTGTATTTTTAGTAGAGCTCAGGTTTCACCATGTTGGCCAGGTTGGTCTCAAACTCCTGACCTCAGGTGACTCACCCACCTCAGCCTCCCAAAGTACTGGGATTATAGGCATGAGCCACCACGCCCAGCCAAAATTGACATCTTAACAATATTGCATTTCCCAATCCATGAACATGTAATATCTTCATTTTTTTAAGTATTTAACTCCACCCCTCAGTGTTTTGCAGCCTTCAGTGTGCAGATTTTATACATCTTTTGTCAAATATATCAGTAATTATTTCATATTTTAATGATATTATTTTAAATTTCAATTTCTGATTGTTCATTTTTAGTGTGTAGAAGTAAAATTTATTTTTGTACATTGATCTTATATTTTGGAATGTAAATAAACTCAATTAGTTCCAGTAGCTCTTTATCGATTTCATAGCTTTTTCTATATACACAGCTACGCTTTCTGTGAAGAAAGACAGCTTTTTAAAAATTCCTTTCAAACCTGTATTCCTGATTGCCTTTTCTTGCCTTATTGCACTAACTAAAACCTTCAGTACAATGTTGAATAGAGGTGGTGAATAAGCTTTGGGAGGTTTGAAAAGTCTTTATTTTGTCTTTGCTTTTGGAAGATATTTTTATATTTTATATTTTGGAAGATATTTTTCTTGGTTAATAGTTTTTGGGTTTTTTTTTCCTTTTAGTTCTCTGAAGCTGTTGCTCCGTTGTCTTTCAGCTTGTGTTCTTTCCAAGAGAAATCTTTTCTCATCTTTGTCTTTGTTCTTCTCTATGTAATGTGCCCCTTTTTTTTCTGAATAGTGTTTTAAGATTTTCTCTACCACTGGCTATAAGCAATTTGATTATGATGTGCCTTGGTGTAATTTTCTTCTTGTTTCTTGTGCTTGGGGTTTGTGGAGATTTTTTGATATATAGGTTTATAATTTTCAAAGAGTTTGAAAAAGTTTTTTTCTCATTTCTTCAATTATTTTTTCTGTCTCTTCCTTCTCTCTGAGACTTTCAGTTACATAGATATTCTGCTACTTGAAGTTGTCCTCCAGTTCACTGATGCTTTTTTCTGTTTTTCTTTTTATTTCAGTTTTTTCTGTCTATGCTTTATTTTGGAGAATTTCTACTGCCCTACCTTTCAAGTTCAATAATCTTTTCTTCTGCAGTGTCTAATCTGCCACTCGACCCATTCAATTAATATTCATCTCACAAATTGTAGCCTTCATCTCTAGAAGTTTAATTTGGGCTCTTTTTATGTCTTCCATGTCTCTAAATTAACATATTCAGTCTTTCCTCTAGCTTCCTGAAAAATTAGAATACAGTAATATAACTATGTTAATGTTCTTGTGTGGTAATTCTATTATCTATGTCATTTCTGTATCTGTTTCTATTGATATATTACTTTTTCTCCTCATTTGCATCATTTCTTCCTTCTTCTTGACCTGCCTGGTGATTTTTCATTGCATGCCCGTTATTGTGAATTTTACATTGTTGACAGGTGGATTTTTTTAATTTCTAAAAAATATCTGAGCTTTGCTATAGAGTGAGGTTAAATTTATTGGAAACTATTTGATCATTTTAGGTCTTGCTTTTGAAATTTGTGAGGTAGGACCAGAACAGCATTACTCTAGGAGTAGTTTTTCTCCAGTACTAAGGAAACACTGTTTTTGATACTCTAACTAATGCCTTATTAATTGTGAGGTTTTTCCAGTCTGGCTGGTATTAAAAAAAAAAAAAAAGGCTCTATTATTCCCAGTCCTGTGTGAGCACAAGGCACTGTTCTCTCAATCCTTCTAGATCATTCTTTTCCTAGTGTTGGGTTGGGTTACTACCTTACACACATATACAAAAATATTAATAATATTGCCTTTAAACTTTTTATTTCTTTTGTTAAATATCAAGGATTCCCATGTTCATTAACAAAGTATATGTTGAGCTTGAAGGATGTTTCTTCTGGCCCACACTGGTTAGTTTCTTGAATATTTACCCTAAAAAATGTATACAGATAATTATTTGTCATACCTGTGTGTTGCAAATGATTATCTGCAAACAGAGATCTAGCCTGAGTGCCTGGTTGCCTTGACATGGTCTTTAAGTATTATAGCATCCTTGGGTCTCCCATGGCAGTGGGCGAGGATACATTGAATTTTCCTCACCCAGCTGCTTCTGTTGAAAAATTCACTTCTCAGGGCTTTTAGTCTCTACTTATAAAGTCTGTAGTCTCTTTCCATGTAAAATCTAAGAAACCAGTTCCCAATTAAATTGCACTTCTGTAAATATACAGTTAGTTACCAGTGATTGCCTCTCCTATTGTATTTGTTTTGTTTTAAATGTTATCGCTCTGTTTAAAAGTAGATAAATTCTTTGCTGAGCACGAAAGGTTGCATTGAAAATGCAAGCATTTTAAATTAGAAGTTCATTCAAAAATGCAAGTGATAGCAATTTTATGTAGGTCTTCAAATCCATAGATGCTATGTTTACTTTTTTATTGTTAATTTTTAAGAATTAGAATTTATGGTTACAAATCACATAGAGCCCAAGCACAAAAAGAATGGCCAATTAAAAAAATTGTTTTCAATCTTCCAAGACATCTGAATAAAACTATTTTTTAAAAGGAGATTGAAATGAACATTATGCAACATATGGCATTCATTATACCCTGTGAGTCAGCAGATCAACTCTCTGATGAGTTGGAGGAGGTCATTTGAATTCAAAAATGGAGCATGAAGCTACAGGAAGGGCTTTGGAGGCAGAAAGACTGGGGATAATGCCAGCTCTGCTACTTTCTAGCTGAGTGACTTGGGGCAAGTCATTTAGCACATCAGAAACTACATTTTACCTTCTTTAAAAAGGTATTATACCCCCTACCTCATAGTGTTGATATGAAGCTTAAATAATAGAATTATTACAGACATGTTAAATGCTCAGTAAATGATCATAAACCCTCGGTGCCTTACCTTCTTTAAATGTGTGAAGTTAGTTCCCAAGTGAAAAGCTTCCACTCAAGTTAAAAAAAAAAATCCTCCCTAAAATTATAAATTTGTGAATACCAAGTAAATAAATGGTAATCATCATAGGGAGTTTTGGCTGTGACATTTTGGATAATTTATATTAAGAAGACTTCACAGGGCAAGTTTGGATCATCGTGATTTCATTTTAACATATTCTCTTTGAGGACAGTTCAGTGTAAGTTACTGATGTTCTTTTACGTCCTTACTAAAAATAAAATGTATGCTTTTTTTTTTAACTTAGGGGGAGTTTGTTGCTTGTCTCCTGTCCCTATTACGACAAATGACAGATAGACATTATCAACAGCTTCTTGATAGTTTTAATACAAAGGAAGAACTAAGGGTAAGTGACATTTTAAAATGTTTTCTTTAACATATCTTTTTGGTTTATCTTGTTTTTATTCATCACTGTTGAGATAAATCCTAGACAATTGCTTTACCTGTTTCCATTAAGTTCTAAGCTGTTTTTCTCAGCCTCATCCACAGATCTGCTCATCTATATTGGCTTTTAAAGATTTCTATTACTCAAGCAAAGCTATTAACTCTCATTTCAGAGAAGGATATAGGATGTGAAGTACCTGTCATCAGAGTTCAATAAACTAGAAGCAGAATAACAGAACTGAAGAGATAAAAACAAATAGATTAACTACGTGAACCTAGAAACATTGCCTTAATAGAAGATAAAAGAGAATATGTAAATATGTTCACTCATTTCATCTCACTAAAACCATAATGAGAAGTTCTGGCTACAACTTTTTGACTAGGGATACAGAGTTGTATTTGATATTCTCTATCAGCTATAGTCTAATCAATATGCTGTGCTACTCTGACAAGCTGACATTAAATAGGAAATAAAGATGCCAGGTTTATAAAAATCCAGTATTTGCTGAGATTCACAGAACTGTAATGCTTCCTTCATGGTTTCACTAAATGCTTGATTATTCTTAGTTGGAGGAATGATATGATCTGTCATCTTCCTTATTTACTTTTATTTCTCTTCCATCTCTTCAGTTTTCTGGACAAATTTCATGTGGAAACCATCATATTAGAAGTGTTGCTTTTAAGCTGGGTAGTGGAGAATTATAGGACCAAAAGTACAATTCTGCTATGACATTTGCTTGATTGGAAGCCTTCCCAGTGCCTTAGGGGAAGAAATTGTTGATTTTTTAATATAGATAGTACATAGGGGTCACTTATCTTTGACTTTAACTGGAAAATATTGTATGATCTCAGAAAAATCTTCCTGTTGTTACCTTAGAGAACTTGACAAGCTGAGTCATATAAAACAAAGAATCATTTTTGGCAGATTTAATCCCTCAGCAGTCAGTCATTTGGCATATGGCATCATGTTTTTCATTCTTACATTGAATCTTTTTTCTTTTTTTTTTGAGGCAGGGTTTTACTGTTACTCAGGCTGGAGTGCAGTAGTACAATCATGGCTCACTGCATCCTGAAACTCCTAAGCTCAGGCAGTCCTCCTGCCTCTGCTTCCCAAGTAGCTGTGACTACAGGCACATGCCACCACACTTAGCTAATTTTTTAAATTTTTTTGTAGAGGCGGGGTCTCACTATGTTGCCCAGGCTGGTCTCAAACTCCTGGCCTAAAGAAATCCTCCCATCTCAGCCTCCTAAAGTACTCGGATTACAGGCATGAGCCACCATGCCTGGCCTTACATTCAATCTTGAATTTAGAATTAAAAATGGATAAAAGGCCTTAGGACTTACCCACTCTGAGTACAAAAACCCATAATGTCAAAAGGAAGAGAACTGTGCATTTATTAACTTTCGTTAGAAGCTGTATTCTTAACGCAGTTAAAGAATCATTAGGTTTTACTTAAGAAGTCTATGACTTCATATTTGAAAATTTCCCGTAGGAAAAGCGTACATATTTTTATGGAGCCTGGGAATTAAAAAATAGCAGAGAAGCATAAACTGAAAGACATGATTAATTATCCAGGTGTTGAGTTTTATGCTTTGGTATTCATGTTAGCAGTAATAAAACAAATGGAAATAATGAATAAAATGTTTTATATGGACTTTTCTCATTTCAGTCAGCCAATACACCTCTTCCAAGGACAATTATATTACCCTCTTCAAAATTACTGAGGCTGGCGGGGCGCTGTGGCTCAGGCCTGTAATCCCAGCACTTTGGGAGGCCGAGGTGGGTGGATCACCTGAGATCAAGGCCAGCTTGGCCAACATAGCAAAATCCCATCTCTACTAAAAATACAAAAATTAGCTGGGCATGGTGGCTCGTGCCTGTAGTCCCAGCTATTTGGGAGGCTGAGGTGGGAGAATCGCTTGAACCCGGGAGACGGAGGTGGCAGTGAGCTGAGATCATGCCACTGCACTCCAGCCTGGGCAACAGAGTGAGACTCCATCTAAAAAAAAAATAGCAAGGCCTTCTGACCAGGAGAATTATTTAATAATATTAATTACTTCATCTGCCATTCAGGAAGTGGATATTGAGCAACTCAAGCATGGCAAGCACTGTGCACCACGCACTAGGGACGTAACCAGGCACAAGATACCCTGTTCCTGTAGGGGAGTAATCAGGCAAATAATGGGCATGAGCACCCTGAGTGGTGAATGTTCAGGGTAAGCACGCGATGCTATAGAGCGTGTGGGAGATGCTGCCAACCCAGACTCAAGGCAACAGGAAAACTTCCCAGGGGAGGTCTCAGCTGAGAACTGAGGTTAGTAGGAGTGTGCTAGATATATATTTGGCTGGAACATTCAGACCTCTCTATTAAAATATCACCTGAATGCCCCGACTGACACAGCACACTCCCTACCCCACCTTTATAATACTTATTAGAATCTGGAATATTTTTGTTTATTTGTTTATGTGTATTTCCCAGTTTGTGTATATATCCCACTGGGCCATAAGCTCCTTGATATCTGAAGCTTTGTCTGGCTCACTGCTGTATCCTTAGATTCCAGACCATTCCTAGCACAAAGCAGGCATTCAAGAAATAGTTGTTGATCATTTGATAGAATATAGAGTTTAAGGCTGTATGTATGAGTGTAGACTTTGTTTTGAGGACATTTTGAAGCTTTTGATTGTTTTAAGAAGGGAGAGACAAGATCTCATTTGAGGGAAGAAAGACCTGTCTGGTTGCACTGTTGAAAATGCATTTGGCCAGACACGGTACCTCATGCCTGTAATTTGGGAGCACTTTGGGAGGCCAAGGCAGGAGGATCACTTGAGCCCAGGAGTTAGAGACCAGCCTGGGCAATATGGCAAGACCCTGTCGCTATAAAAAGTTTGTAAAAACTAGCTGGGTATGGTGGCACACATCTATAGTCCCAGCTACTCAAGAGGGTCAGATGGGAGTATCGCTTCAGCCAGGGAGGTGGAGGCTGCAGTGAGCTGTGATTGCACCACTGCTCTCCAACCTCGGCAACAGAGGGAGACCCTGTCTCTAAAAAAAAAAAAAGAAAAAGAAAAGAAAAGAAAGAAAGGGGATTCACTGAAGTCAAGATGAGAGGCAGAACCCTGTAAAAGATTTTAGGTAGTAACCTAAGCTAGAAATGACTGTGGCTTGAAGTAGAGGCGATTGTGGAGATAGATTCTAGGGACATTTAGGAAGTTGAATTGGCAGGACCTGATGACTGATAATATTAAAAAGGTGAAGGAGAGGGAGGAGTTGTAAGTGACTCCTAGGCCTTTTGACAATTGGCTGGGTGTTGGTGTGGTGCCATTCACTGCATGAGGATCCCAGGAGGAGTTAGGTATTCAGGTTTGGGAGCAAAGGTAAATTCGGTTTCAGCCTGAGTTTGGTCACCTGAGGGATATTCAGATGGAGATGTTTAGTAAATTGTGCCTGAAGTTCAGGAGAGAGAGAGATGGGTTATGGGATGTAGATCTGGAAACTGTCAGCCAGTGAATAATAACTGACATCATGGGAGTAAATGTGAACATCCAAGGAGAGTGTAGAGTATGAAGGTCAAAGGACCTACATAGAATCCTAAGCCTAAGGAGGGAGGCGTGATAAACAGTGCCTGCTACTGCAAGGAGGTCAAGTACCATCATGAAAGGTTCCCTAGATATTGTTGGTGAACCTGATGGGCAATTTCACTGATGAGGGTGAAAGCCAACTTGTCATGGATTGAAGAATAGAAAAAAAAAAAAGGAAAATATACAGTGGATTGTATACAGTGTTTCAAGAAGAAGAGGGATAAGTTTGGATGTGTAGACTTTGTTTTGATGAATACTTATGATGGAGGAGACTTAAGCATGTTTAAATATATTCATGATTACAGCTGGTGGAGAGGGAGAAGCTGGAAATCTAAGAAAGAGGTACTAACTTCCAGGGTGAGGTCTCTGAGAAGGCAGCAGGAAGGGACAGAATTATCCTTGACTGGGACTAAGATTCTTACACTTTCCCAGTGTAAGAATGAAAGAGAAATAACTGGAGTGAATGCAGGCTAGAGGACATTTATTTAATTTAGTAAAGACTAATTAGTCATCTTGTTTTTTTGGTTTTGTTTTGTTTTGAGAATGAGTCTCGCTCTCTCGCCCAGGCTGGAGTGCAGTGGCTCAATCTTGACTCACTGCAACCTCCGTCACCCAGGTTGAAGCAATTCCTCTTCCTCAGCTTCTTGAGTAGCTGGGACTACAGGCGTGCGCCACCACGCCTGGCGGATTTTTTGTATTTTAGTAGAGATGAGGTTTCACCATGTTGGCCAGGATGGTCTCGATCTCCTGACCTTGTGATCCGTCCACCTCAGCCTCTCTAGTCATCTTGTTTTAATCTGCATTTTAAAAGTTCATATATCACCTTATAAAAGATATTAATAAATGTTTCCTGTGCTCAATTTTGTTTAAAACCAAATATTTCTAGTTATGTTCCTGAACCTATATTGTAATATTTTCAAAGATAATAACACTTGTCCCTAGACCCTTATACAAAGTCCTTAGTACCAATTTTACTTCAGAAATCAGAATTTTTATGATTTCATAATGATAATATACGTATATAGCACCTCCAATAAAATCTAGAGTGATACAAAATATTCACTCCATATGGGATAAATAAAGACTATAAATCATTCTGGTCAGGTTTTGCTGCCAAGTGGATTATAAGAGCAAAAACTTTCAGAGTAATTTTGGGTTTTGATATCATATTAAGGGAAGTGAAGACCTCTAAACAGCAAGCATTTTATATGCAATTTAGTATGTATCAGGCACTGTTCTAAGCAGTTGATTAATATTAACTAATTTTAATCCTCAAAAGGATCCCATGAAGTAGGCCCCCATTATTTTCTTACAGATATCAATTGTTGACTCAACAAACATTTATTGAGCATCTTGCTTAGACATTAGAGATATCAAGACTAATAAAAGCCTGTTGTTAAGGTCATCTAAATCATTCTTGTAAATAAATATTATATGTATAAACTGCAATGATATTGGCTAACAGTTACGGAACACCTCCTCAACCCCATCCCACAGCCATGAGCCAGTTGTGGTGCTTAACCCACATTTCATCCTCTCCCTGCCTCCCCCGCCATGAGATTGACTGATGCTATTATTGTTCTCAAGTAATTGGGAGAACTAGGAATTCTATTAACATCCTGAGCTCATTGCTCAGGCAGCTAAACTCAGCTTTTCCCTAAACTTTAATAAACTTTCTTAAACCAAAATCTTTCCTATCAAATTATATAAAATTGTAATTGTCAGCTCTCTGAAGATAATAAAGCAGTTCTAGTCATAGAATGGAGATGTCTGAGAAAGGCCAGATTAATAGAAGGAGAGTTACTTGGGGTTTTGTATGTACATTTAGGTTAGAAAGTAAATAGGTAAAGTACAATTAATAGGGTGATATTTAATGGGAAATTATAAGTGATATTGAAATTAGACACCAAAAATTCCACATAACCCTACTGTTTTAAAAAGTGACAAAGTGTATTTACTCTCCTCTCAACCCCCAACGTATCCTAATCCCCAGAGGTAGCTGCTGTTAACACCTAAAGGTGTAACCTTGTAGACTATTTTGTATACTATATATATATATATATATATATATACACACACACACACAAACACACACATTTTTAGTGTTAATATAACTATTTATATTGATGTATACTTTTTTACATGATAATATCTCATAAATATTATATAGCCCACTACCTTATTCTTCTGAATCTCATTATATGGATGCTACATAATTTAATCATTTCTGATTTTTGCCATTAGAATGGGTCTTGCAGTAAACATCTTGATACACCTCTTTCTATGGACTTGTACCCATATTGCTGTAGAATAAATTCCTAGACGTGTAATTGTTGGGTCATAGGATGTACACATTTTACATTTTAATTGATACTTGATCAATTATATATTGAGATTTTCAAATGAATATTCATGTTGTTTTTTATTCCTAATGTTGCTTTTTCCTTTCTTTTTAACAGTTCAAAGAAAGGTAAAGTTTGTCTTAGCCTTTCCCAGTGGTTCTATAAATCAAAATGAATTTTAAAAGTATGTGGCTCTCAAGTATCCACTAAGACTAAAGGTCTTTCAACTCCATTCATGCCTGAAGAGCCTGGATGCCTCCAGGGTTACTGCTAAAGTAGCTTCTGGCTTCCTGAGCAGTGTGCCACTTCTCCTGTGTCCTTAGGTTCCTACTTGTGTGTGAGAGGCATGAGTCACAGTGTCAGAACACAAGTATGTGGGAGCAAAGACCTGAGGGCTGGTACTCTGTATTGTTTTTTTCCTTCTCTAGAACATAATATTATTTAAAAATGAACAAAAGTAAACACTTGGTAGTGATTAAGATTTTTTTCCTCCTTCTGTCGTCAGTAATGTTTTATTATACACCCACCTCATACTGGAGGCTACAGTTTTGTCCATATCCTTGGCATTTCGTATATATACAGCAGTGAGACTCCTGTGCTTTGTTGATTATAACTTTTCATAGAACTGTGGGGATCTTGCTATAAGCACAAGATTATACATGAGCTGGAAGTTAAGTACAGCACGATTATAACTGCATTGTCTCCTATATACTGTCCCACTAGCTTTCAAAAATTATATCTGATCAAGCCCCAATCCAGCTTTAAAACTCTGAGTACTTCCCATTCCTTACAGGACAAAGTCCAATCTCCTTATCATGTTGTTTCTATCCTCAATTTACCTTCCAACCACATTATCCTCCACCCCCTTCTAAACACCTTTCAGTCACTCCAGCCACTTCAAACTACTGTTATATTCCTTAAAAACCAAATATATAATTTTTAATTCCTATGAATCATTTTTTTTCTATCTGTAATGCCTATTCTACCACCACCTCACTTCCATTACCTAATGTGTACCCCTGTTAATCCCTTCTCTGATTCAGCTCACCCTACAAACCCACTCAGGTATCAGCTTCTGATGAAGCCTTCCCAGGATGCAGTCCTCCCTCTCTGATAGCGTGCAATAATGCACTCTCATTATTTGCCATTTCCTTGTGTTTTTGACGACTATGGGCCATTGAGAGTCGAGACCATGTCTTGGTGTCCTAAGCACAGAACCTGGAACATTAAATCTTTGTTGAAGGAATGCATGCTCTTAATATTCCTGCCTGTTTCAAAAGATTTTCAATATAATTATTTTGACTTATCTTTATTTGAATATATTGATTACAGAAAAATGGTTATATAGCTCTAAAAGATGGATGATCATTTGGGAGTTATTTTGCATAAGATACTTAAAGATTCCATTTTAAGAATATAAGTTTCAATGTGATAATGATTATTAACACCCTTTAATTGAATTCAAACCTCACATCAAAGGTATTATACGTTTGAAATTTATGGCAAATTTTTTTAATGACATTTGACTATAGTCTGAGGGTCTGTCCTATTCATTGTTCTTGAAGTAAGAAGAAAATGTCCTAGTCTGTGTAGCAGCCTCATGATGCTTTGTTTTATGGATGTCTTAACTCATGTTTCATGAACTCAGGATTCATTTCTCTGTGTCTTGCCAATTCTGTTTCACAAGCCTAATTTTTGTCTTTTGCCTTTCTCTTTTTTAAAAAAATATAGATTTTAAAAAATTTTTAGATTCAGGTGGTACATGTGCAGGTTTGTTAATGAATATATTGCGTGATGCTGAGGTTTGGGCCCCAATTGAGTCCATCACCCAAATAGTGAACGTACTACCCAATAGGTAGTTTTTCAGCCCTTTTCTTTCTCCCTCCCTCCCTTCTTTTGTAATCCCCCATGTCTGTTCCCATTTTTATGTCAGTGTGTATCCAATGATTAGCTCTCACTTATAAGTGAGAACGCAGTATTTGGTTTTCTGTTTCCATGTTAATTCACTTAGGGTAATGGCCTCTAGCTGCATCTGTGTTGCAGCAAAGGACATGATTTTGTTCTTTTCTTGTGGCTGCATAGTATTCCATGGTGTAAATGTACCACATTTTTTAAGCCTATCCTGTCTTGTGTCTTTCTTAATATCATAGTATCATATGTAAGCACAAAACAATTTTTATATGGTACAGTTAAAAAATCTAAAACACAAATTTGATCCTCTCAAACATCTGCATAATACCCCTCAGTGTCTCCACAATGCCTGCAGGATGAATGTCCAGACTCCTTACTATGGAAAAAGTTATGAAATTTGTCTATCTTTTATTTATCCCTATTTATCTTTCAGCCCTATGTCTTGCCACTGCTCCTTGCAGTCCAGGCAACCCTGTGCTCTCTCTTGCCTCTGAGGCCTACAGGTGTTGTTCCCTCTGTGTGGAATACCTGACCTTCAGACTTATTCACATTTTCAAAGCATACATGTATCTGTGTGGTTTTTAGATTAACATTTATCTCTCCCACTAAACTGTGAACTCCACGAAAGCAAAGAGCACATTTAATGTACTTACTATTGTGTGGCATGTTCCCGACACTCCATAAACACCTGCTGCGTGAATAAATAAAAGAATGTCTCTTACCAGGTATCCCCAGCATCTAACACAGTGCCTGGCACATAGTAAAGCACCCGATATTTATAAATCAGTACATGTTAGTGATCATTTCTAAAATCATAACAACTGTTCCTACTTTGTTTTATATTTAATTATGGGACTTTTTATTGTTTTGGAAGACTTTCACAAGACCTTTCTTACTTGAACCTCTCTCTTACTTGAACCTCTGCAGAAAAAATACTTCTATAAAGTAACACCTCCCTGTTTCTTTTTTATCTTGAACCCTGATTTGAAGAATACCAATAATACAGTTTAACCATGTTAAATAATTTAAACTGCTTAAGTGACCATGTTGTGCTGTGTGATGTAAAACAGAAAAAGAAACTGCTCCCATTCTGCCAGGTTTTAAATGGTAGCATATGAAGCACTTATTTCTTTGTGCTGTCCAAGCAGGAATATTATAGGCATGGCAATGTTCTTTTTCAAATTATAAAAAGAATCTGTTACGTAGTTGTATGTGCAAAATAACCACATCTATCTATGCAAAAACACATATTTAGCGAAATGACCAGAGTTGAAAAGTACTCAGAGAGGACAGTCAAGGAAATACCACTGTATTTTGGGTGGGAGGGAGGGAAATGTTAAAGAATCTAGCATTGAGGTCATATTGCTTTCAAGTATTAGAACTGAGTTTGGAATAAACCCTGTTGCATGGCAGTAGACAAAGACTTGCTAAACTAAATTACATGTAAATACTAAAATGGAAGGTATTTGTATTATGACAACATGATGTGATGAAACATTTGCCTATACTTTAGAAGTAAGAAAAATGTGGAGATTCCTTTTGAATAACTAAATGATCATACTGATTTTTTTTAATCTCCTCTAACTACAAGAGACCTCAAAGCCCCCACATTTTACAAGTATGAGAACTCACTCCCAGAGAGGTTAAACAAATTGCCAAGGTCATTGGGCTAGTTAATTGCATAGCCAGGATTTAAAATCTAGGTTTTCTGATCCTCATTATTGTGCTCTTTTATTTTTCTTATAAGGTTTCTACTGTTGAATATATTTGGTTTTATAAATGTCAATGAAGCTTGAATGGATACTGTAGAAAACTACTTGAGACACTGAAAAGTTTTCTTGGGGGAAATAAAGATTTATGTCAGTTCACAGGCATTGGCAATGTCACATGCTGCCACAGCCTTTTATTGTGGGAGATAAATGTGACTAGGAAAATGAGATAGCCCAGAAACAGGTCATCTATCCCCAACTCCTTCACCTGCAATACTGTTTCCTTTGTCCCCAGCACTACAAAAGAAAACTCAAGTTGCTAGCTGGTAAGATAGATGTTTTGCCTCCTATAGCCAATCTTTTCAGCCAGTATTTTTCCTCCTTTCAACTGACAGCACAGTCCCCCACCCCACACACCACATACACACATACATACACACCATCACTACCACTAAGAGTGCTGCCTCCAGTTTCCAGTTCTCTTACAACTTTTGAGGCGAGAAGATAAAACTTCAGCATGTTAGAATTTATTTATACTATTCCTAACTAATTGTAGACCATAAAGCCAAAGAATCCCCGCTCTCATGACTTTCATATCTATCTAAGCAAATGCACCAAGATAGGAAACTGAAGTGGGGTATAACTCTTTCAAAGATAAATGCACAAGCCATTTTTGCAGGGATTATATATAATATATATACATATATATGTCTGAGTAACTCAAAAGAATCAACTGAGAAACCATTAAAATAAGTTTCAGAAATGCATTAGAATGGGCTTCTCACAGTTTTAGTAAGCTAATGACCTACTCTCCGAAGAGAGAGCTAGAATGTGAAGTGTTTCCCAAAATTATGTGACCTACAGTGAAATACATTTGGCAAACTCTGCTTCCAGTGATTCTGGAGACATGGACCGGATCTGTCTAGCCATTTAAAGATGGATGACCTAGTGGGCATGTTTCCACATGGCGCATACTACATATCAACATATGTGTGTTGATGCCAAAGAAGCTAAAATAAGTTCTTGTCAAAATATTTATGGGCTTGATTGAAGTTGTTAGCGTATATAAAAAGAAAATAAAGCTACCACATGGTTTTTAGTTTTTAGATTTTTTCTGTCTTCTGTGCACATGAGTGACAACCATAATCTTACATTCAAGCAGCTTACATGTTTAATGTAATGTGTCATTGTATTTGATAAATAAAACTCTTGTGTTTGGGGTTGCTTTTTATTTTTGAAGCAACACCATATCGTTACCTTCAATCAGATTGTTAGAGAAATATATTTTCCTAGAATCACTTAGGTTACAAAAAGCTCTAAGTTTTCTAGTTAATAAATCTAAATCAAAACTAGATTGAGCTAATCCCTGTTTGAGTAGGGAAAGCTCATTTCATTCATTGTGTGTGGTACATTATCTCCTTGATTCCACTTTAAGTATTGTATGCTATAGCGCATTTGACCCTATCTCTTGTAATGTTGAAGGAAGCAGTATGCCGGCCAGGCGTGGTGGCTCATGCCTGTAATCCCAGCACTTTGGGAGGCCGAGGTGGGCGGATCACCTGAGGTCAGGAGTTCAAGACCAGCCTGGTCAACATGGTGAAACCCCGTCTCTACTAAAAATACAAAAAATTAGCTGGGCGTGGTGGCAGGCACCTGTAGTCCCAGCTACTCAGGAGGCTGAGGCAGGAGAATGGCTTGAACCTGAGAGGTGGAGGTTGCAGTGAGCCGAGATCATGCCATTGCACTCTAGCCTGGCGACAGGGCAAGACTCCGTCTAAAAAAAAAAAAAAAAAAAAAAAAAAAAAAAAAAAAAAGGCAGTATTTCCATGTCTGATGATAGCTTCGTTTTCAGGTGATCAATTTAAAGATAACATCTCAGTAAATACTACTACCATCTCGCATGGCATCTTTGTGAGGAATATATTGATAATCTCATAACTACTAAGCACTCCTCACTGGGCTGGACTTAGCACATATCCTCATTTGAATGTATTCTGCACAGCACACTCTGGAAAATTCACTCAAAATCTATAAACCTGCATACATCTCAAGAATGCCCTGTAAGAAAAATAGGTTTTTGTATGAGATGCTTTTTGATGCGCATAACTTTCTAAAATTTGACACCCACTTAAAGGAAAGCAGAGCTGAGCCAGGACTGTTCATTGTTCTCCTGCATTGAAAAGTTCTGACGTTTAAGATGCTGTAATAAAAGAAAGGGAATGTATTTCCCTGTTAATCTTCTGTTACAAGTTTTCCACTTTATTTTCAAAACGCTAAATTGTTAGAACCTGTGGAGAGAAATAAAAACTCATTTTCACTGTGCCCAAAAAGAAAAGAAAACATTTGGGTGGGTTTGAGTGCTGAGAATGGGAAGGGTCATGACTCCTTCCCTTGGGCAAACTGTTAAACTATGGCTCCCTTGTCTATAATTGCTTTGGAAATGGTAACAGTACAACAGTACTGCCTGTGTATGTGCGTATGTATGTTGACAGTTACAATAAACCAATAAAATGATCTATTTTCTCCTTATCCAAGGATTTCCTGCTGCAGATATTTACTGTGTTCCGAATATTGATACGCCCAGAGATGTTTCCAAAGGACTGGACTGTTATGCGCTTGGTTGCTAACAAGTAAGACATTTAAGTTGATGATAATTGCAGCTCAATGTATAGAGGAAGAAAAGAGTACAAAATTATCTTTTTCATTTGATCTCAAGTTTGCAGGGGGTTTTTTTTGCCTCTGAATTAAGCCTTTAAAAAAAGTTACCACTTGTTTAGAATTACTGTTTCCTTTGTATATATTAACATCATTCAGAAATCGAACAACATAATAGCATATGCATTGAGAAGTTCTGTTCCCATTGACCCTCTACCCCTAGGCTGTACAACCACTTGTATTTGTTTCTTACGTGTCCTCCTAGTGTTCCTTTATACAGAGACCAGCAGGTAATGTAATATACACACTGTTCTGTATAACGCTCTTAAGAAATCCTGGCAATCTTTCCAAATTAAAAGATAGAAAGCCTTTCATTCTTCTATGTATTTTCCTTTACAGCTGAATAATACTGCATTGAATGACCATACCATAGTTTATTTAACCAATTCTCTGTTACTAGAAATTTGAATCATTTCTGATCTTTCTTAATTCTTCTTAACAAAATACATACATGAAGCATCTGCTCAACACTGGGAATAAGACATGACCCTTGAGTTGGACACATGGAGATTGACGTTCTTTTTATTCATCCAAGTGGTATGGCCAATAGAGAGCTGAAAATACTGCTCCGAGGAAACTTCAGAACAAAATACAGGCATTTGGGAGGTTATTGACATAAAGTCGATATTGGAATCTCTAGAAGATAATAAATTCAGTTTATATTAAGCATATCCAGCATGATCTGAGAGCAATACTAGAAGAGAGAGGAGGCAGGAAAGGATATTAGGGCAGTCGGAATGGCAGGAGCTGATCCCAGAGAGTACAGTGTCATGGATTTATCTGCTCTCTCCACTTCCTGTCTCCATAGTCTCAAGATACAGAATGGAAAAGTGCTCTAGGAAACTGGCCTGGTCTTCACTTCCAAGCTTGTTATTTACCCTATTTCATTAGCACTGTCACTCTCCAAGCCCACATTTGCCTGCTTCCCCTTCTTCCTCTTTTCCAAACGCCAACACCCTCATGCTCAGGATGAAGGTTGGATTCTCTAAGCATCTATCCATAGGCCACGGTTGCCCTGTGTTTTCTCCAGATGGCAAGCTTTGATGGTGGTAAGAGCTGCAGGAATATAGGATTCGATTTTGATTATATATGCTCAATATGGCTTCTGCTGCAGTATACATTTATAGACTTGGAGGTGTTAAAATGATGTGTTAAAAACTTTGTGAAGTAACAAATAGTATAACATAGCATATTATATTTTACATAAGTACAGAAGCAGCTTTTCCATTTTGAAGATTAATTGAGACTGTTGAAATAGCTCTCTTTAGAATTTAACATATTTAGTTTGATATCTGTGAGTAGAATCAAATATCTATTCATTTGGTTGTCCGCATGCTACAGATGTAGGTGGGAGTTTTTGCTCATTCATCTGGCCTTATAACCAAAGAGCAAACATTCTGGGTACCTGGGAAGGGCTGTGAGGTAATCCAAGGAGCCAGATGGGAAGAGGTCCAGGCTATGGACATCATCATCAGGCAGCATCAACATTTGGTCATTCTGCCTGACTCATGTGCAGAGGAATATTTTGGATTGAATTAAAATTTCAGTGGTAGAAATTCAAACTGAAAGTAACATTGACATTTTATTCCTTACATATACAATTTCTGCTTAAGCTTGCCTAAAATTGTGACAACCATGTGGCTTTTTGATATTAAATACTGCCTCTCTCTGCCCTATCGTTACTTCACTTTTAAAGACTTTATGGTCACACAAATGGATAGCAGTCTGAGAGTATAGATTCTACCTTTGAGTAAACACACACTGTTGAGAATTTTCATTTACAGTGTTAACCAAATAGGAAGATGATTTTGTTAGAGATGAGCTCTGTGTAATACATTTAAACAGAAGGTTACTCCCATAGCAAACCCAAGAAATGTGCCATCACCCTTTGCTAAATGTGGTGACTTCATTCCATTGCCACCCATGTGAGTGCTGGTAGGAGTCTGGCGCTGCCTCTCCACTGGCAATGGCTGGTGGCTGCAAGTCCAACCTCATTCATGGACAGGACTCCAGGAACTAGAGAGACCACTGCCAAGTTGGAGCAGCCAGTCTGCTGTATGTTCTTGCTCTTGCCTCTTCTTTCCTCTCCTCTCCTCTTTTAATAGTCTCTAACCATTCTCCTCCATTCAAGTCATGAAAGCAGATGAGGTTTGCTTTGCTTCATAAATGCAGCATAGTCTGAAAATTAGCCCTCTACTATTTGTGCTTTATCTATGAAAAATATTAACCCATATAATATTGGTAGAAAAGTAGATTTCTGAAAGATGTTAAGGACATCTTAAATACGTTAAAGAGCATACGCTAGGAAGAAAAAGTTTCCGCTTGGCTAAACCATGTTGAAGCACGTTGCAGGAGTTACATCTATGTCTCTGAAGTTGACCACCTTTTCTTCCATAGTTTCAACTTTCTTAGACGAACATTTGTTCAGGGCCTCTCAAAGGGGCATTTTAACCCAAACTCCCACTTTTATTAACCCAGTCGTGTGCTTAATACATGTCAAATTGATAGCAGGTGGCTGAGAAGTCACCATTGCTCTACCCTTGAAGTCAATGGAATTGCTCATCCCTCAAAATGAATGTTCTTTTATGTGTTGGTCCTTTCTTCCTCTGTTTTCAAGTAAATTAAATGCCTTTAACTTTCATCTATAAGCTGTGTTGTTCCAAATCTTGTAGCTTGCCTGCTTTGTGTGAAGCTCTGCCAGAGTTTGTGACCAGACACCTGGTGATTTGTATGGTTCCTTGTTTTTTTCTACTGCATGCCTAATATTGTATAACATAGCAAGTGTGCCCACTCATAATTCTGCCAGGGCAAGAAGCATTTCTTCTCTTTCTTGTTCGCTGTAGAGCTATCTCATGACCCCCTGTAAGTTCCTGGTAGATGTTTCTGATGACAACAACTGCTCAATCTAAGAAAGAAGGAACATAAGGAAGATGAAAATTAAGTACCAAAAATACAGGACTCTTTGAGACAAGCTTCTCTCCACCCCCTTCCCATACACATTGTGAAATAAAGTACAAAAATAAAGTCACAGCTTTATACATATTTTCAAGAAGAAAAACCTTATAACACACTTGCTTACTGAGGAAGGTAAAAACTCCCTCTCTCTTCAGTTGAAATTTCAGGTCTTTATTTTGGTTATCTTGTGTGCATGTTGGCCTCAAACATATCATGCACTAACCAACTTGGGTTTCAAATGAGATCTACGTAGCCAAAAAGCGATTTGTTAAATCAAAGTTTCTTAGAGAGGTTGTCCATTCATTTACTGACCCATTTATTCAGCCAGTATTTTCCAGTGCCTAATGTGTAAAATAAGTACTATAAAGACAAAGAGCACAGTGATATGAGGGTGTTATGAAGTGAACATTGTTCTGGACTAGAATAGGAGGGGTCTTTCATGAAGGAGTGAAGCTTGAACTGAAAGCTAAGCAGGGGGTAACAAACAGCAAAGGAATAATGATTCTATCAGTAGGTAGCATCTACAAAGGCCCTGTGGCCAGAGTAAATGTGGCACACTCAAGGAACTGAAAGACTGTTAGTGTGGCTGAAATGTGGGGAGAGAAGGAACCAGTAAAGATGAGGTTGGTGGAGGAAGACAGAACCCAGATATTGATATGTGAAGAGACCAAAGAGAAACCAGGGAGAACCAGTTAGGAGCTTACTGCAGCCATCCAGGTAAGAGATGTTGATGATGGCTTGGATGGGCGGATAGCAATGAAGGTAGTGAGAGGACTGGCTTTGGAAATAAGGATGATAAGACTTGCAAGTGACTGGGTGTGGGTGGGAGAGAAGAAAAGTAATGGAAGGTGTTCCTTAGATGCTTGGCCTAAGTAAAAGGATGAATTGTGGTGCCATTCACCTAGGTGGAAAAAATGGAGAGAGGAGTAGCATTGGGGATGAGAGAAGTGAAGAATTCCATGTTGAACATAAGTTTGAGGTGTACTAGATATTCGAGTGGAGATGTAGAAGGGAAAGCTAGACATGCTTGTGTGGAGCTCAGGGATGATGTTGGGGCTGGACATGTGCGTTTGGGCTCTTCAGCATATGGTGAGGATTTGAAACCTTGGAACTGAACAAGAGCACTGAGGAAGAAAGTGCAGACTGAAAAGAGAAAAAGACAGGACTGAGCCCTGGGGCATGCCACGTTTTAAAGGTCAGGAAGTGGAGAGGTATCCAGTGAAGAAGACTGAAAAAGAGCAGCCTATGATGTAAGATGAGAACCAGCAGAGTACAGTATCCTGTGAAGAAAGCATTTCAAGAAGGAAGCAGTATCTAGAGCTGCTGGGAGGTTGGTGGTGATGTGGACAGACAATTGGTCCCAGGATTTGGCAGTGTGGTAGATATTGGTGACCATGACGTGTTGTTTCAGTGGAGTGGTGAAAAGGAAAACCTAATTAGAGTGAATAGGAGTTGAGAAACTGAAAATAGTAATTACAGGAAGAGTTTTGCTGTCAAAGGGAGCATAGAAACAGGGCTGTATCTGGAAGGAGATGTGAGGACTGGGATTCCTTTTAGAATATGGGATATTACAGCATGTTGATTTACTAATAGGCATGGCCCTGTTAGTAAAAGACAGAAATATTGGTGCTAAAGAAAACAGGGATAATTAAAAGAGCAATGTCCTTGGGCAAGCAGGGATAGGATTGCATGCAAGGTTGCTAGGTATGCCAGCCCAAGAACTAACTGCTACCTGTCCATGACAAGCTTGCACGTAAAAATAAATCTTCAGTGTAAGCATGCAGTTTAATTAAACTGACATTGTTTTTTGTGGTAAGACTTTCTCAAGGAAGGAAGCTTCCCGCACTTAGAGCAGCATTGATCTAGTGCACACAAAGAAAGGTAGGAGCGTCGACAGTTTATCCATAATAACAGGAAGGAAGGTGGAATACGTGCCACTGACCCTGAAAACTTGAGTGGTAGAGTAGCTAATCTGCTGAGCATCCATTGACACAGCTACTGTTGTTTTGATTGTGACTTTTTTAATTAAGTGTAGTTATCCTTAAAGGCTTTTACTGTTCAGGGAGATAATAGATACTTATTTTTTATCAAAACTATATATTACTATGCTGAATGTGCCAAACTTGAATAGTTACAGCAAATAATGACAAAAGAATTGCTTGCACAATCCATCTCCTCCAGGTGAGTTGTGAGGAGCTGGTAGAGAGAATGAATGCGTGAAGGAAAGGCTTTCTTAGGGTTTAAGCCTAAGAGGTCAAAACAGAGGCTGTTGCCATATGAGTGATTTTCTACCAGTACTGCCCAGTGGAGTACTGGTCAAAAGAGTTTTCACAGTCACTCTGTGTAAATCCTTTCCCATTCTTTTTGCTTCATCCACACTGCGTGCCCCATTGACTGAAAGCAAAATCACTCCTTTCTCTGCTTCCCTGCTTTAGCTGATTCTGTGCCCTCCACTTGGATCAGCTTTGCCTGTCTTAATTTCAGTCTGTTCAAAATAGCTAAAAATAAATAAATAAATAAAATTAAAAGTTGTATAAGCTTCACATTTTAGAGTCATCTAATATGGCAAACAAGTATAACAAAGCATAGACTCAAATGTAGTCATGAGGCCACAGTCATTTAACACACACTTACTAGTCTCTGCCCCTGTGGATGCAGTGGTAAAAAAGGCCAAATTCCCAGATGCCATTGCTCTCTAAGTTCCAGCCCTTCCTTGTCTTCTCTTCCATGTGTAACACCAGTCTTCAAAATAAGAAGGATGACCACACGCATCAGAATCACCTGGTTGGGCCTGGTTGCAAACCTCCAAAGCCATAGGTAGTGGTAAGACCCTGCAGTCTTAAGCATCCTTTGGGTGATTCTCATGCATGCTGAAGTTTGAGAACCACTAGTTTAGATGCATTCCCACATTGGTTATCCACGAATTTCATCTCCCCGAAATGTCTTTGTGTTGATTTTTTGCTGCCCCAATTAATCCACCAGGTTGTAGGGAAATTGCTGGACTCTAGGTTTAGATGTCCTTAGTTTTTCATTGTATAAACATCAATATTGTCGAGACCCAGTTTATCCACAAAGGTATTTCTCTCAGTCCATATATGATTTTTGGAGACGGGCTTGTGTATGAGCAGATTATCAAATTGGAGTAATTAAAAAAAATTATGGGAGATAAGCTTTCCTGGGTGAGAGTGAGAGGAAGAAATAGGGTTGCTTGAAGTTATTTCTTAAGCCCAAAATGAGGTGGCAACTGGAAAACCATAAAGCAATAACTTTGATTTCATGTACACCAGTTTTTCTTTTATACATAAATTTTACCATGCTGTGCCTGTAGATTATGATTGTCAAAAATGATCCTACTGCATGCCTTGCTGTGGCAGTAATCAGTAATTTGGGCCACACACAGTGGGGCCAAGGCGGGCAGATCACTTAAGGTCAGGAGTTTGAGACCAGCCTGGCCAACATGGCAAAACCCCACTTCAACTAAAAATACAAAAATTAGCCTGGCGCAGTGGCAGGCACCTGTAATCCCAGCTACTTGGGAGGCTGAGACAAGAGAATCACTTGAACGTGGGAGGCAGAGGTTGCAGTGAGCAGAGATCACACCACTGCACTCCAGCCTGGGTGACAGGGAGACTCCATCAGAAAGAAGGAGAACAGAGAGAGAGAAAAAGGAGGGGAGGGGGAGGAAGGAAGGAAATCAATCAATCAATAAATAAATCAGTAATTTGGCTGTTTGTGGTAGCATATTGAAAATCTTTTTTGACTATTGAGTTGGAGCACTGAGATTTGCAATATCCCCATATTCAAACACTGAGTCATGAGTAAAAGAATGAAACCAGAGAATCCACATGGTTTTGGATAAATTGAAACAAGTAAAGAAAGGTCCCTAAACACCACAGGTATCCACTAAAATGAAGGAGCAATAATGTGTAAATGTCTCTGGCTGGCTTAGAGACCTGTGTGTTAGGAAATGATGTCAGTGATGAGTTACCATAGAAAGCTCTGGGAACTGCCTTGATGGCTTGGGCTGAATGTTATAGGTATGAAAGAAAAGCATTTGAATAGTCCTTTTAAGATCTTTCTAGCCCTGAGCAGTCATATTTTTGGAGGCCCTACTCCTCATCCTATCAAACACTAAATGGACCCACATGCCACATTAGATACAATTTTGCTGAAGAAAAAAATTAAAAGTATTTTTTATATTTGCTTCTTAATTATTGCTTATCAAGTAAAATAATTTAATTTTGATTGGCTGTGATTTCTCAGCATTTATGTATACTATATTTAGGAATTGTAAAATTTTAAAATAATCTATAATTTAAAAATTGCATAAATATTAAAATTGGACAGTTAATGAAAGTCATCGTGTCACTTTCTGTGGACATGTGATTAGTCATTATTTTTACTTTTTATTTTGCAATTTCAGTTTGGTTGCATAACATTCTTTCAGGTCTCAATGTTTTCGAAAGTCCCTGAAAGGCTCACAGGCCCAATGCCCTGTGCCTCTTTCTGCCTAATGGTAAGGCAGCCCTGATAAGAGGGTGAGGTGTTCAATCTAGAAATAAGAACTGCAAGCCCCATATGAATCATCCTAATATTCCAGAAGTCAGGAGAATGCTGAAGCAGAATTTGTGGGAATATTTCTGACTCTGGCCACTCCAGAGCCTTGCTCTTCAATGGGTGGTTGCAAACCAACAGCATTAGCATCGGCTGGAGCTTGTTAGAAGTGCAGAATCTCCAGTCCCACTCCAGGGTTGCTGGATCATCTGCACTTTAACTAGATCACCAGGTACCTGTTAAAGTTTGAGAAGCACTGATCTAAGGTAGAGCAGTGGTTCTCAGCTCTGGGTACACCATAAGAATCACTTGGGAGCTTTGACAATCCTGATGTTCTGACTGTAGCCCAGACCAATCAGTAGTCTCTGGCGATGTGACCCAGCATTGTATTTTAAAAGCTCCCAGGTGATTCTAGGGCCCGGGGCAGGTTGAGAGCAACTGTTCCATAGTAAGGCCACAGAGATTCCATGTTGTTTACCAGCAAGTGTACTTCAAAAAGCCACAAATATATTTTGTGTGTTTGGGATCCACCATGTAAATAACAATTTGGTAATCTTTGCCATGGAATAACTTCTCTCTCCCTTGGAAGATTGAGTTTGTTAGCTCCTTTCTGTGACATTTGGCGTGATAGTCTAAATTCCAGATATGTCATATTTCACTAACACCAGAGGTATTGTGTCTGAACATCAATCTAAGCTGAAACTGTGGACCACAAGGTGATTTTTAATGTAAACCCCAGGTGTAGTGGGACTGTGTGTATTTCTCGTTGAACATCAAAGCAGAAAGTTTGTGCTTATAACCACATGTTAAGCATACAGATTTTTCTTCTTTAAACTTAGGAGTCCAATGATCTTACTGGATGCTAGGCAAGAACAACTTCCTTGCCTGATAGCCTTTCATTTTCTGGTGATTCAGCTTCAGTTTCATATAGTAAAACTTGAGTAAAATACTTTGGAACAGTAATGATGTCTTCAGTTATCATTGATTTTTCCAGTGTCTTTGGGAAATTGCCGCATTATACCATCATTTGCAGGTGATGTATCTCTTTGATATGACTTGCACTGATGATATCTGCCATTTAGGGGACTGAAGAAACCACAAGACTTCTCGATCTCATAGGTTTTTATTATACTTAAATTTAATAATAAGATTCACTGAAAGGTACATATGACGTATGTAAAATGCACACGCATGTAACAGTGCCTGTTCATGGTAGAGCGAATGCCCATGAAATCGTGGTTGTCTTGTTTCCTTTTCGTTACCTTGAACTTCCACATTCAACCATCAACTTACCCTTGTTAATGTTTCGCTACCCCACAAGAAAGCTATAATAGTGAGTTTCCCAGCAGATAACAATAATGAATATTTATGTCTTTCAAAGTCTATATTTTTCTAACTAGTAAATATAATCTATATTAGCAAGATAACCAGGGTTTGAAGTTGATAGTGTATTTTGTTTTCTTTTGTTTTTTCATTTTACCTAGGGTGACATAAATACATCCTCCAATTGCAAATCCCATGAAGAGAACTGAGGCTTTATCATATCACACACTCATTACACATGCATCTCAGAAAAGGTCAAAGAAATTTTAAATATCGACAATTTATATATTGGTCCTCAGTTTATAGTAGCTCAGGGGGTGGCTAATCTTGCTTTAGTATAATGCTGTGTTAAACATTAAGTGAACCTATTGGAAATATGTTCAACTTTAAATATTTATCTCCTGGTTATAAAAATTAGCAGATTTTGAACAAATTGCAGAGCTCTAGAACTAACCAAGAATGCTCATCAAATCCTTCTTTTTAAAATCTCCCCAGCGAGCTACCTGTGGCTGTATTGGTCAGGCTTTTCCTGATTTCTCCTGCCCTGGAGATGACCCTTTCTGTGAATGTCTGTAACATTGTCGGTTTCACACAGCTTAGTACTGGGTTATAGACAATTTCACAGTCTGTAATTGTTTCTTTAGTGGCAGTCTTGTCGCCCTTAAAGAGGGAATCTGCCTTCTATAGCTCTTGCATGCCCTCTAATACTTTAAACAGGGGAGAACAGAGAGAAGTCTAATAAATACTCAATGTATTCTATTATTTTTTCCTATCTATTTTGTCTTTGGGCTCCATTTTTTCCTCTGCATTTTAAAAAGCATGGCTTTCTTTTATGATAATCAAATATGGAATGTTGCCTGTAATCCTAGCACTTGGGGAGGCCCAGACAGGAGGATAGCTTGAGGTCAGGATTTCAAGACCAGCCTGGTCAACAGAGTGAGAACCTGTCTCAGAAAAACTGAAAAACCATTTGGCTGGACACAGCAGCATGCACCTGTAGACCCAGCTACTTGGGAGGCTGAGGCAGGAGGATCACTTGAGCCCAAGAGTTTGAGGCTGCAGTGAGCTATGATCATGCCACTGCACTCCAGCCTGGACAACAGAGCAAGACCCTGTCTCAAAAACAGAAAAATATGAAATGTTATGTTTGTAGTAAATCATTTTGCTTTGTTTGGAAATTAACAAAAAACATTACAAAACATCAAGGTGATAATATATTTCTCTCTGAGCCATATGAATTCATAGATCTTTCGTGTATCAGTTTACAAAGGTCCTGACTTCAGTGATAGATTTCTTCCCCTTTTATTGACCTGTCGTCTCTTTTTTGTTTCAGATATGAATTATTTAATATTGCTGCAGATGCTTACTGAAGAAGGTTTTATCTTAGTAGGTTTTTATTCTTGTATACTAAATGATTTTCACTAATACGAAGTTTTCACCTTGTCATTTTTTTTTATCACTAGTGTTATTATTACAACAGTTCTATACCTCTCAGATGCACTTCGTAAGAACTTCTTAAATGAAAACTTTGATTATAAGGTAAGCATTCATTTATATGACTCTCCTGCTTGGGCTAAAAGAATCACATTGTATTATAGGAAATTACCTAACATTTTCTTGGGCCATATTAGTTTTAACTATAAGTAATATTAGAACAGTTTTCATTATATTTGTGAACAGATGAAGACTGTTCACATAGCGCTTAAAAGGAGATCATAGCGCTTAAATCATAGCACTTAAAAGGAGATAGTTTTTTATTGTTACTATACATTTTAATTCTTGCTCTTTTCTGTATGATCCCTGTTTATGACAAAGGAGACTCAGAACATAGTGTTGTTTACTTTTTAGAAATGGAGTTTATATGAAGAAAATGTTTACAAAGTAAACCCTTTAGTTTCTTATTTCTTTGTCTTCCCATTTTTTAGAATGAATTAATGAAAAGAAAAAAATGAAACATTGGTAAGGTTCTTTAAGGCAGAACCCTCTGTATATCTATGATATAATGTGATATGCCTGGGTGCCTACAAATTCTTGATGTACTATTTTTCAAATAGCAAGTGATAAACAGCAAACAAAGATGAGCAGTGCCTATCTTGGCTTTCTTCCTCAATGGTGGTTCTTTGTTTTGGGCATCTTTCTTCTTACTCTGTTTTGAATAACATATTTCATATTAAACATTTTTATAAAATTTCCTTATTGGATAATAAGAAAATACAAAACAGCACAAATACAATAAAAAAGGAATTTTAATAGTTACATAATATTTGTCTATGTCATAGCTTATAGTATACCAAAATTTCATATTTCATTCTTATAAATTACTCATTTTATATACATTCTTGTAAAATAAAACTTGGCATATATCCCTAATTATTTCTTTGGTTCTTTTTTTGTTTCTGGTTTTGTTTTGTTTTGTTTTTGAGACAGAGTCCTGCTCTGTTGCCCAGGCTGGAATGCAGTGGCGCAATCTCGGCTCACTGCCACCTCCGCCTCCCAGGTTCAAGCGATTCTCTTGCCTCAGCCTCTAGAATAGCTGGGATTACAGGCACACGCCACCATGCCCGGCTAATTTTTTTTTTATTTTTAGTAGTAGTATGGGGTTTTGCCATGTTCGCCAGGCTGGCCTTGAACTCCTGACCTCAGGTAATCTGCCTGCCTCAGCCTCCCAAAGTGTTGGGATTACAGGCATGAGTCACCACGCCTGGCCCTTAATTATTTCTTTGGATAAATATTTATTAGTGGAATTGTTGAGTGAAAGGTTGTACCAATTACATTTGATTGCTTCTTTTCCTGCAGCTACACCAACATTAGAAGAGATTTTTTTTCTGACAGATAAAGAGAAAAATCCTGTTTGCTTTAATTTACATTTCTCACTAATTATTACTTATTGACTAGTTACTAGTCATTGATCAAAATTCATATTTTTATGAATTGTCTATTCTTGACTTTTTTTTTTCTTTTTTAATTTTGAGACAGAATCTCCCTCTGTCGCCCAGTCTGGAGTGCAGTGGCGCAATCTCGGCTCACTGCAACCTCTGCCCCCCAGGTTGAAGCAATTCTTCTGCCTCAGCCTACTGAGTAGCTGGGACCACAGGAGCGCACCACCACACCTGCCTAATTTTTGTATTCTTAGTATAGACGGGGTTTCACCATGTTGGCCAGGCTGGTCTCGAACTCCTGACCTTGTGATCCACCCGCCTCGGCCTCCCAAAGTGCTGGGATTGCAGGCATGAGCCACCGCACCTGGACTGTTCTTGACTTTCATTCATTATTTTACTTAGGGTTTTATTATATTCTTTTTTATTTGTAAGAGCTATTTACGTATAACAGATACTGATTCTGTGTCATATGTCTCCTGGTTTGTTATGTCTTTAATTTTACATGGTGTCAGTGGAGAAGTGTGTTCCTTCCATTATGTCCTTTATTTTTTTTTTGCTAAGTTTATTTCAGGGAACTTTATTCAGATCTCTTTCTGATTCTGTTTTTTGGTATAAGAAAACTTAAAAGATTTGCCTGGGCAGGGAATTTTTATATAATGTCTGAATTTAAAGCAATTAGCATATCTGAAGAAGTGTATGCATTTTTTACAAGTTCTACGTTAAAAGGAGTTCCAAAAATGAACTCACACAGGAATAAAGAAATCCATCTTATACCTCATCCTCTTGGAGATACTCAGACATATTACAAGAGAAACCACACATCTGTCTTTTAGCATATACCAAAAAGCTCGTGAAACCTGGAATACAGCTTTGGAGCAATATACACCTAGATAATAATAGTACTTATTTATTTAGTTACTTCTTTGCTTTAGAAAATTTTAAGCATATGTACAAGTAGAGAGAATAGTATAATGAACCCCCATGAGGTACCCATATCCAGCTTCAACTATTATCAACTCATGGTCAGTCTTACTTCAACTATACCCTCAACCACTTTTGAAGCAAATCCAAAATACTATGTCACTTCACCTGTCAATATGCTTGTAACACCATAGTATTGATATATCTTGTTCTTGTTTTAGATCTGGGATTCCTACTTTTACCTCGCAGTCATTTTTATAAACCAGTTGTGTCTGCAGTTGGAGATGTTCACACCTTCCAAGAAGAAAAAGGTGTTAGAAAAGTAAGTATCAGTGTATAATCAGGTGAGAAATGTTGCCTCTTAAAGAGTATTTAGTTCAAATGATTCATAAATCAGAATGCGCATAACTGGAAATCACACAGTGAAGAACCAGTGACCAAGGGGTCAAGAAGCAGTCTTTTCTGGACGTTTTAATATTTCAAACATGTTTGCACATTGTTTTGACCTGGCTCTTTCAGGATTCAAAATTTCTGTAGATGCAAAAAATTATGAAACAGATCTCTTTTACTAAAAGGTTTACACCAGAATTTGACTTAGAGGCATCGTGACATGTATATTAAATGTCTTTAATTAAAACTCCTTGCCTTTTAATTCAGAATGATAGATTGTATCCTAAAGACACACAAATACTTCCTTGTTCTGGAGGCATTGTATCAGGTTTGGTTTTTTGTTCTATTTCAGGTATGGTGACATGCGGGTAACAATGGGTTGTGAAATTTTCAGCATGTGGCAAAACCTAGGTAAGTGAGGAAAAGAGAAGCCACATCTACTATACAGCTCCTCGCTGTACCTTGAAGTGTACAAATGAAGAAAGGCAATTTACCAGTGACACCATGTGAAACCAAATGTCTAAATCAATAAACATCTATAGAAAGTAATTGACACTTTGGCATTGAATGAGGTTACAACAAATTCTTTAAATTGGTCTCTAAGAAAAGTCACCTTACCTTTGTGTGTTTCATTATTAATTAACGATAAATTTTATAATCTAGCATTGCTCCAACATTACACATATTTCCAGCGATGAGGCAACCTTTCAGAATTTGGAACTGTAACAACTCAAAATTTCTAGAACTCTGAGTTGAAGCTATGAATCATAATAAATTTAGGTTAAACTTCATGAAACATTGACTTGAACGTCACTACTCTTAAAAACTTGAGACCATTGTCCTATATCATAAAGAGTATAGCCAAAGGATTTTAAAAGCATCTGCAGTTGCTAAGAAACTGTTGGATCCAATTTTGTTAATCTGCTATAGCAGATAGAGTATATTATTCCAGAAAATTGATAGTACAGATCTGGTTGCATAGAAAACAGTAATATTTGGAAAACAAATTGTTTTAAAATTCATTGGCATAGGGTCCCTTTCTAGAGATTTATAACTTATTTCATTTGGTATGTTAACTATGCAGGTTTTTAGTATTCATTTACTATTACTGCATCTTAATGCTCCTCTTTGATTTATTAAAATGATTGACCTATTTGAGTTGAATACGTAATGACCTGAAAATATCTTTTCTCTTGGGCTTATCCAAGTACAACTTGGAGATTGGAAGGATTTATTTTCTGTGAATGAAAATAGAACCATTATTGTTTTACTTCCACTCATGTTAACAGACTGATTTTTGACCAGGATCATTACAGGGTGATTTTTTTTTAATAGGGTATGTATATTCCTCAAATATACATAGCAACTTGAAGGAGCCTTGGTATATATAATTAAGCCCAGTGTTCAATGCTTGCTGGTGATTTCAGAAAAGATAAAAAATAAAAAAAAATAATGAAGCTGGGAGTAATGGCTCATGCCTGTAATCCCAGCACTTTGGGAGCCTGGAGTGGGCAGATCACTTGAGGTCAGGAGTTTGAGACTAGCCTGGCCAACATGGTGAAACCCTGTCTTTACTAAAAATACAAAAATTAGCCAGGCGTGGTGGGGGGTTACCTGTAATCTCAGCTACTTGGGAGGCTGAGGCAGGAGAATCACTTGAACCTGGGAGGTGGAGGTTGCAGTGAACCAAGATCGCTCCATTACACTCCGTCAGCCTGGGTGACAGAGTGAGACTCTGACTCAAAAAAAAAAAAAAGAGTTATCATCTTGAAAACAACCTTCAACTATGTAAGGCCAGCCAGAAGATATCATGGTCTGTCTTTAGTTGCAGCTCAAAAATAGTTTTCTTATTTGGAGACTGCTCTTCTTAGTCTTCAGTGTTTTCAGGTTTCATTGATTCTTTGTGTCCTTGTTTTTCCTAAAGAAGATCAAGGCCCTTGTAGTGTCCATATTGCATTCGACATTAATTTAGCAAGATGTTTTTGAAAGAATGCTGCATTGAATCTGTTTGAATGCACTTGTGGTTGTGTAAGCTCTTTTCTGGGCTCAAATTATGAGAGCAGGACAGATTCTGTTCGGTTACAAGAATGTTAAAAAAAAATGGCCAGTTTCTGTTCTAGATACATCTCAGCATTGCCATCTATGGTTATTTCCACATAAACCTGTATCCAAACCATAATAGCTATGCATTTAGGCCCATGACCCTTGGGCTGCTAAATAAAGCTGTCACATGTAATCTCCCTAAACATGTCACTGTATACTTCATAAACTTTTATCCTCTATTTTGTCTTTCTTCTAAAATGAAACTATTTCTGCCTCTCTGGTTTTTATGTTAAATTACTTCTCTGTTTTTCTCAGAGATCTAGAGAATATGGAAAATTTCTGGAGCATATCAATACCTATAATGCAGTATTTTGTTATACTGTAGCATCAGCATCCTTGGAAGCTTGTAAGAAATGCAAAATCTCTCACTCCACCTTAGACCTACTGAAACACAGTCTCTGGGATTGGGGCACAGCAGTCTGTTTTAGCAAGTTTTCCAGGTGATTCTTATGTACTTAGCTAAAAACTGAAAAGCACTGCTTTAGTTTATCCTCTTTCTTTGTTGTTACAGCCATAAAGACTTAGCTCTAGCACAATCCTAAGACGCTGTTAGAAAAGGCTCCTCCTTTATACTCAACTTACAGATTCCCAGCATGATGTGGTTCAAGCGTAGGGTCAGCGTAAATTTTTACTTCATTCCTTGGTTGCTGCATTATTTCCCAAGAGTTGTGTCTAGACTTTGCAAAGACTTCCCAAATATTAGGTGAATTTTAAAGTTTGTTGCTGTTGTGCAATAGCTAGAATTGGAAAAAATTCAGAAATGTTAAAGCCTCTCTTCCAACATATATTTTTATAAAATGAGGAGAAGAATAATTAAGTATTCAGAGTGACATTTTGATACCCCTTATAGGCCTTAAGTCAGCTTGTTACTTAGGAATATCAAAGTACATTAGTTATCATTTGGTTTACTTATAAATATGTCATGTTGAGAATTTGAATGCTGTAAGAGAATTTATTCAGGTAATTATAAATTTGCCATGTTTTAATGTAACAGTCCAGTAAATTCAATTTGACTAAGTTTATGAAGCACTGGATATATGCAAGTATTTTGGAGGACATAAGAAAAAATGGTCCACACCTATTAAAATCTTAGTTTTCAAATCTTATATTTTAAAATTTTGTCCAATTTAGTTCGAACTATGACAAAGCTTGACAAAGACAACATCATCATGTTTTAGTAAAGCTAGTAAGCTTTTATGATTTCATAAATCAAGATCCTCAATATTTTTAATAGATACAAAATGCACTAACGTTTAGAAAATAAGATGAAGGGAGGAAATGCCCAAGGCCACTTAATATACTTTTTTCCACTTGAAACTGTCTAATTGGTCTAATTTAGAAATACACATTTTACTGGATAATACTTTTAAATCAGATTTGGTCATTGATGTTTACCTCTGAAGTGTTGACATTCTTCCATATACTAGAAACATGTTGTTTTTTTCCATTCCACTGAGGACACAGAGGGGAAAGACACATGTAATTCAGTGACTTGTCTGCTTTTAAACTTAAAGCTGTAGGATTTTAAAATCTGATCATTATATCCCTTAGCAACCTGTGAGCAATTTTTCAACCCTATGAGACCTAGAACTGCTTATGTTTACAGTGTTATTTTTAACCATAAATCATCTAACAGACATTTAGTTGTGTGTGCTTGAAATATTTTATAATTCTAAAATTACATAATAACTTGTCTGTAGTATTAAATGTGCTTTTATAATGATTATTTACATTAAGAAAGTTTAACCTTTGTTCTGAATTAGTAAATATTTGGATCCTTTAGTATATTTGTAGTTCACACAACTGGAGGAAGCGAGTTCTAACTTCTCTTCTGCTGTCGCCTCAGTCTTGGAGTTTTTGCAAGCAGGGCCGTGAGCACCCATTTTTATGTCTATAGGAATGAATCCGTGGCTCTGCTAGTTCATGCTTCAGCCCTAGTTCTGTGAGGTCTGGTTGGGAACATAGAAATAAAATCAAAAGGTTTTGTTGTCCAAAGACAACAAATAGTCCTCCACAGGTCAACAAGGCAGGGCTTCTCTTCTTCCCTTGTGAGACAGCAGTAGATCCTGGGGACAGAAAGGCTTTGAGCACTTGCCTGGAACTTTAAGTCACGCTACCTGTCTCCAGTGCATACAGAGCACTGAACACATCATCCTGCTCATATAATTAAAATTTAGTTTTAAAACATTTTTTAATTGTGGTAAAATACAAATAAAATGTACACCTTGGTTGGGTGCAGTGGCTCACACCTGTAATCCCAGCATTTTGGGAGGCTGAGGTGGGTGGATCACGTGAGGTCAGGAGTTCGAGACCAGCCTGGCAAACATGACGAAACCCTATCTTTGCTAAAAATATAAAAATTAGCTGGGTGTGGTGGCATATGCCTGTAATCCTAGCTACTTGGAAGGCAGAGGCAGGAGAATTGCTTGAATCTGGGAGGCAGAGGTTGCAGTGAGCCAAGATCGCGCCATTGCACTCCAGCATGGGGGACAGAGCGAGACTCTGTCTCAAAAAAAATAAAAATAAATATAAATAAATGTACATTCTAACTATTTTTCAGGCCACAGCTCAGTGATATTAAGTATATTCACATTGCAATGCAACCATCACCACCATCCATCTCTAGAACTCTTTTCATCTTGTGAAGCTGAAACTCTATACCCAATAAACAATAACTTCTCATTCCCCTGTCTCCCCAGCCCCTGGTACTACCATTCTACTTTCTGTCTCTATGAATTTAACTACTCTAGGTACCTCACATAAGTGGAATCATACAGAATTTATCTTTTTGTAACTGGCTTATTTTGCTTAACAGATTGTCCTCAAGATTCATTCATGTTGTCATGTATCAAAATTTTCCTTTTTAAGGCCGAATAATATTCTGTCGTATGGATAGACCACATTTTCTTTATTCATTCATTCCTCAGTGGACATTTGGGTTGCTTCTGCCTTTTGTCTATTGTGAATAGTGCTGCTATGAACGTGGGCATATGAAATATCTCTGAGATCTGGCTTTCAGTTCTTTTGGGTATATAGCCAGAAGTGGAATTGCTGGATCATATGGGAATTCTATTGTTAATTTTTTGAGGAACTGTTCTCCACAGCTGCTGTAACATTTTACATTCTCACCAACAGAGCACACACATTCTAGTTTCTCCATTTTCTCTCCAGCATTTGTTATTTCCTGGTTTTTTGACAGTAGTCATCCTAATGGGTGTGAGGTGGTATCTCATTTGCAGTTTCGGTAAAATAATGTATTTTTGGAGCATAAAAGCCAACTAGTGATAAGTAAACACCTTTTCTTAAATATGGTATTCCTCAGCGTTTTCATTTTCTAAGTTGAAGGACTAAAAAATGTTCTATCAAGAGCCGTGGCGGAGGAAGGCATATATTTTCCCCCAAAACTTTACCCATCTGTACCCCTACTTGCAAGAACAGAGAAAAAGGTTAGTCTTTACTAGAATGTTCCAGTATTGGCTTTTATCTTTCTTCAAGGTTAAGTTTTTCTTTCTATTTTTAGATGAACTAACATTCTTACTAAATATAAAGTGAGCTCTTTGTTCCACGTTTGCAAACACAGTGTCTTGTAACTGCTGTAGAAAAAAAAATCAGTACTTCCCTAGCAGGCTGTTCTGTGTGCATAAATATAAAACTCCAACAGTCCAAGTAGCAGGTGCCCTAAATACTTCAAAATAAGACCATGTGGCCAACAATTAGAGGTAGAGAAAGTATACTAAATCTATGGTTTAAAAAGAAACCATTTAAATGAAGTTTATTTTGCTGTTGCCATACATAGCTCAAAATTGCTTTGCTGGTTCTGTAGGAATTAAATTTTCTGTGGTTGGAGAGCCTGTTCAGGTTTGCAGATTCCGTGTTCCCAAAGTATGTTTTCAGCAAATAAGCTATTCTCATGCATTCCTGCACAATGACTTAAATGTAGGTGTGGCTTCTCTGACCTTCTTAACTGTCAATGGAAAAAATCAGGCTGCAGAATGTAGTATATGGACCTTGTTTGAATTGTGATTGAAAGAAACCAGCTATACATGACATGTTTTAAGACCATCAAAGGAAATTTTAATATAGGCTGGGTTTTTAATTAATTTAAGGAATTTTTATTTCTTTGTTAGGTGTGATAAAGGCATTAGGGTTCTATATTTGTAAAATGTCCTATCTGTTAAAGATGCTTACAGATGTATGTACAAGTAGACTGATAACAATGTCTCAGGCCTGCTTTAAAGTACTCTAGAAAAAAAATAGTTGGGGTATTAGGTAAAATGGGAAGGACAAGAGTCTTGATAATCACTGAAGCTAGATGATGGATGTATGGATTTTTTTTTTAACTATTTTCTGTGATTTTGTGTGCATTTGAAATTTTTCATATGAAAAAGAAATTTGAAGAAAATTTGATTGTAAAATATCATAAGTGGAAGAGATTTTTTTTAAGAGATTCAAAAGTACTCAAGCAAATGCATGCTAATATGGTCTTCATTAGAGAGGCCAAGGGATGCCAGGCTCCGGAAAGACTAAAGACCAAGATAGTAACATAGAAGCTCTGAATCTCATCTACCAACTCAGGCATGGGAGAACTATTCCGGCTGGCAGGAAATTCAGTTTCATTTTGTATTCCCTCTCTGTTCCATCCCCCTTTTTTCACACACACCCAAAAGCTGTGCAAAGGTTTAGTGTCTTACACAGTGTCAAGGCAGCAGAGAGAGCATAGCTGGGGCTCTGCTGGGGCACAGCCTCTGTGGCTGGACTTTGAGCCCCTGCAGCCATCTCATGAGGCAGGGTTATGGAACAAATGCAAGACCTGTTAATCTCAGAATTTGTGAGCCTTTGCCCCAACAGAAATTTTCTTCCCCCTTTTGTCTTTCCCCCCACTCAATTTCCAGGACATCTTGATAAGCTGTTTAGTGGGTTTAGGCTTTTTAAAATGACAGTAAGAGTGATTAAGTTCAGGTTGCACGGGTTTTCTACCCTGACAAAAATAACTGAGGGAAGGAATTGCAAACGCTAGCCGCTAGTTACTGGCTGGAATTGTATATGTTGGTAGAATGAGGAAAATATAGGGAGAGCTATGAATTTATATTTCAGTGAGTTTGTCAGTCTTGAAAGTATTTATTCTGGCTGGGCACGGTGGCTCACGCCTGTAATCCCAGCACTTTGGGAGGCCAAGGCAGGCAGATAATGAGGTCAGGAGGTTAAGACTATCCTGGCTAACATGGTGAAACCCCGTCTCTACTAAAAATACAAAAAAAAAAATTAGCCGAGCGTGTTGATGGGCGCCTGTAGTCCCAGATACTTGGGAGGCAGAGGCAGGAGAATGGCGTGAACCCAGGAGGCGGAGCTTTCAGTGAGCTGAGATCGCACCACTGCACTCCAGCCTGGGCAACAGAGCGAGACTCCGTCTGAAAAAAAAAAAAAAAAAAAAGGAAAAAAGAAAAGAAAGTATTCCTTGGGCAGTAAATATACAATTAGATTAATAAAAAGTTTCTTTTGAGGTATTCTTGCTCTGATGAGGAAAACTAAGCAGTCCTTTGGGAAAGACAAAAGAATATCTAGGTCAAAAATAAAGGTAGGAATGCAAAAGGATTTATGAGCCATGTTTCTTCCTCACACATAATGGGTATGGATAAGTGATTTAGAGATAGTGATGACATGGCTCTGATGAATGGAAGAACACCAGGGTTTTTGGTCTTGCACCAATTTAGATAAAAGGACACGCACACATGTGGTGTGGTTTTAAGGAGCGAAAAGTTTAATAGAAAAGAAAGAAGAAAACAGCTCCCTTGTACAGAGACAGAGGTGGGGAGGCTTGAAACAAAGAGACTGCATGAGCAGCGGAAAAATGATCAGTTATATCAGAGGCTGAAGGAGGCGATGTTTGATTTGCATGGGCCCAGGGGATTGGTTTGACCAGGTGTGTCATTCACACAGTCCGCAAAAAACCTGGCCCTCCCACCTTAGTCCTTTAATATGCAAATGTGGGTCGCCATGATGTTCTGAACACATGGTGTTATCCGGAGGTGGCCATGACACTTGGCACAGGTGGTAGGAATCGCCGTATTGCCCATGTCAGATGGACCTAGTTTTTAATCACTGGCATTTGCATATCAAAGTTTTCCAGCCTGGCTCTTTAGCCGCCTTTTCCGTTAGAGAAGAAATGTTTCGGGCGGTTGCTTTTTACTGCAGGAAAATTTTCACAGAGAAACTTTACCACTACTATCAGCCTAAAAGTTATTTCTTAATAAATCCTGTATTATTCCTCCTTTAAAGAGACGTAAACCTAACTGCTGTTAGGGGGTGTTGGATGATGATTCTTTCTGGCTACTTCCTGTTGAAAAGGGGTGTCGTGTGGGGGAACAGCAGTTGGGCCTTCTCCTGAGGTTGATTTAAGGGTTTTTGGAAGAATAGCGTGTCTGTGTTTGGCTTTGTTTGCAGCACTGTTTGGAGTTTGGTTACCTTTAGGCGAAAAAAGATAAATTTTACAAGAAAGTTTAAAATACAGAGTTAGAATATAAGCATTAAGATTACCACCATTAGTGGGGGTCCTGTAGACCATAACTGACAGTAGAGTTTGACACCTGTTTGTTACACCAGTGGATTGCAATACCGTTTTGTTTTTACTAGATGTCGCTGTACATTACCAGAAACGTTAACATAAAAGTAACATTTTTCTTGAGGAAAAGCATATATTTCCCCCTTGACTTGCCATTAGAGAGTAATTTTAGGCTTAGGCTATTTTTATAACTTGCAGTATGATCGGGAGAGATATGTTATTGGGTGGCTAAAATAATTTTAGCATTAATTTGACAATTTATTAATTTTTTTATAGCTTCCACAGACTACAACATACTTAAACTTTCTGACTTGTTCTAAACATCTTTCCTTCAAGTAACCAGTTGTTGTTGTTGCTTTTTTTTTTTTTTTTTTTTTAGGACAAGTATTTACCATACAAAATCTTTCCTTATATAAAATCTTTTTTAAATAACAGTCTTTTCCTAGCTTAAAGTGCATTGTATTATCAACCTTTAGTAAAAAAGTCCTATTAAACTTAGTGATAGTAAAACTTTTATACTTACTTTTTATCCCTATTACTTTTGCTATAACCAAAACAACCTTGAGTAAATCTTTCCTGCAGTTATTAATCCTGTTATAAGGATGATAATCAGGCAAAATATTACAGCAATTAGAATTTTACTACCAGAATTCCACATTGTGGGTGACACAGTGTATAGTTTTATTGCAATTAGTAGTGGGATGATAACAGTTTCCACAAGAGTGGCATAGTAAATAATTTCCATTTAAAATTATTTCTTTACTTGCCAAGATGTAATCTTCTTTGTGGGTTTATAAAGTTACAAATGCAATCCCATGTATAATTAAAAGTTGCTTGCAAATATGAGTTAAAAAGAAGTTTTAATATTTGGTGGTGAACTTTGAGAGGAAAGGTTAGGTAGGAGTGGGATTAAGATGAATAGCCTTTACTTAGTTACTTATTTTTTATGAGTTTTAGCTTAAGATTTTCTATTTCTTCACATTTATGTTTAGGACATTCCTCTGGGCTGTCAGAGGTTGCTCCCTTAGCTTTTTAGACTTTGACTTGAATGTGATGTATCCAGAAGTTGGTTTCTGTAACTTTTATTGCCGAAGGGGTTGAAAGAACAGTGTAGGGCCCTTTCCAGCTTGGCTTATGGAAGGAGAGAGAGATGAGAGTTTTTGCTAATACTAAATGTCCTGGGTTGAATAAAGTTGGCTCTGTTTTCTGGGGTTGGGCTTCTGCTACTTGTGTCCATTTTTGTTGGAAGTAATAGGTTACATGCTTAACCAATTTAGAGGTTTTCTGCCTGAAAACAATATCTGAGCACATTGTTAAGTTTTATCCTTTCCCAAGTGAAAAGCTTGGTGAAAGATTTTAAGGACTTTCCATTGGCTGGAGCCTGGCAAATGGAGTTTGCCATTATTTGACCATAGCAATTCTGAGGGCTGGAAAGTATGCCCTTGAGAAGTGGCCTCTTTTATTTCTGTAGGGAATACTGAAGTTTAATTTCTTTTATGGAGCCTTCCTAGATTAGAAGCAGTTTGAAGCATGTTGATGCCTTGAGGCTTCCTTGCCTTTGACCTAGCTGCCTGATTAGCCAATTTATTTCCTTTGGCTACCTCACTTGTTTCTTTCTGATGTCTCCTGCAATGCATTCTTGCTATTTCTTGTGGAAGAAAAACTGAGGATAATAACCTATTGATTTTCTGGTGATATTTTATAGGAGAGTCATTAGTGGTAAGAGAATATCTTTCCTTTCAAATGGCAACATGAGCATGGAAAATTAGGAAAGCATACTTGGAGTTAGTATAAATGTTAGCTACCTTTCCTTTGCTTAATTCAAGTGCTCTTGTAAGAGCTATTAGCTTAGCGAATTGAGCGCTGTGCCTGGGAAGAGATGTTATTTAGAGTGACTACTGCTTATCCTCCTTTTGTATTTCTTGTTTTACTGGCTGTTAGCTAAGAGCTTTCCCTAGGGGACAGTAATTCTGCCACATTATGTGGAGTGTAAACAGTTAAATTATTTCCTAGGGTTAACTTGGAGGCTTTTTTTGACTAGTAGAACTATTATGACAGTGGCTTGGAAGCACGTGTATATAATAGGTCCTTTTAACTGCAACCAAGGTTGAGAAAAATATTGGATTAGAGTTTTTCCTGAGACACTCCTTACAGTCTTGCTATGGGAAGAGGGGAGGCCTGGATTAGAGAGGAGAAAAGAGAGAGACTGGCTTTAGTGTTTAGAAGGAGGTTTACTTTCCCTTCTTTAATTTTCAGAATTACTCAGGGCTCTTGTGCTATAATGGCAGTTTGAGCTGCTGGAGCCAGGGCTTGAGCCCTGGGACCCATCAGTCCTGCTGGACCATCTGTGAGACTGGTCCTGAACCCAGTGACCTCCACCTCTGGGGGCAGTTCTGTCTCCAGTGGTCTCCGCCACAGGCTGGACAGGGTTGAGGTGGCTTTTTCTTGCTGCCTGGGCATTCCTTTTTAAAATTCCCTGGCCTGCTACCCTGATAGCAACTAGCAGATGCACCTCGGGGATCCTGGACTTTGCAAGCCTGCAAAGCTGCTGCTAGAGCCTTTGTCCTTCTCCTGAGATTTTTCTTTTTCCTTTGGGCCTCCTTCTGGTCCCTATTATAAAAGACCAAAGTGGTCACCATTAGGAGACTTTCTAAGGTGCTATTTGGTCCTATAGCTTGCTTTTGTAGTTTCCTTTTAATATAGGGAGCTGCCTGTGTAATAAACTTGTTTTTTAGAATGAGCCATCCCTTGATTGAATTAGGGGTAAGGGGTTGTATTCTATTAGTGCCTTTCTCAGCCTTTTCATAAAGGCTACAGGATTCTTATCTGTCTTTTGGTCTATTATAGACAGTTTAGAGTAATTAAGAGGTTTGGCCCTCATTTTCCATGGCCTTCTAAAATCATATTAAAAAGTGCTTTTTTCATTTATTTCCTGAGTTTTTGGGGTTTCAGTCAGAGTTGTTTACTGGAACTGCTTCCCTCCCAATTGGGAATGGTGTTTCTACTATTTTTTTTGCTTTCCTTATTTGCTTTCTTCCCTTTTGGTGTATTATAGGAAATATATTGCTCACCTCTGAAATTCTCTGTTGCTTGCAGAGCTGCTTGCTTTTTAGCTGCCGTTAGGGTCTGGTTTAGGAGCAGTATAACATCCTTCCATGTGAGGTGAAATACATGAGTTAAATTTTGGAAAACTTCTATATACCTATTAGGGTCTTTGGAAAATCAGCCTATGTTTTCCTTTATTTGCCTAAGGTTCTATAATGAGAAGGGAACTTAAAAGGGCCCCAAATAAGGGGGATTTTTAGATGGTTCCCCTGAAAGTTGCTTTTTTAATTTTGGGGAACTTTTTCCCTGGCTCTGCCTGATAAGATTGCTAAAAGAGCTGGGTTGATCTTACAGCACTTGCAAAGGTTTGGTAAAAATGCCCTGTCCTTGTGCAAAAGAAAATGAGTTGCTTTTCTCTTTAACGTTCTCAGGTTAAGGAAGTTCTGGTGTTTTAGAGTGCACTTCAGAGGGGTGTAAGCTGAAGATAATGTATTACCCATTTAGAAAAAGAAGTGAGAATAAAAGCATTCTTTTAGTCTTCTTCGTTTCTGTATGACCCAGAGTGGAGGAGAAGACAGGGAGCATTCTCCGACTGTTTTCCCTTTCTGGTTTTTGGATCTCGGCACCATGTTAAACGTGCTGCCCATGGTTGAAGGCATGGTGCTGCAAGCCATGGAACTGGATGAACTAAGTGGTGGGACTAACCACGCTTACCCACGCAACCTTAGCTTGTCCACCTTGTATGATTCCCCCCTTTGACTTCCTAAATTTGTGATTTGCCTGGCTTTCTAAAAAATGGATCTTGGAGAGCCTGTGTTGCCTTTGGGCAAGGCTTCTTTAACAGAGGAAACGTGCTAGATTGCCTGCTATTATGGCCCATGCTAAAGCACTTACCTTTAAAAAAAAATGGTTCTAGTTAATTTCTGAACTTAAAATCCCCTTACTAATTAAGTAACATTTTAATAGGAAACACTATAGGTGCCTTAGAAGAACGTAGAAACCAAATGGCCATCTTTTTTGCTGATGGGAAAATATTGAGACTAACATTTGGCTACAGAAGATATCTTACTCCCAACTGCTGAAGGCAGAACTTTCCTGATCACAGAAGTAGCAGTAGAAAAACTTAAAAAGGAAAAGTTGCAAAGCTGCAGTGTACTGCAGAGAACTAGCAATGTGTCCTGTATTAGTGAGAAACAATTAAGTTACGTTTGTTGAAACCTTGAGAGAGAGGAAAGGACTGCATGACTTTGGTGATGTAAAGGGACTTTCAGATGGGCACAGGTCTGAGGGTTGTGTTTGGAGCTGTATTTCTGGCTAGATAATCAAAGCACTTTGAGCACTTGAACTCACACTGACACTCAAGCCAAGGTAAAATCAGTCCGCCTCCTGTGATAGAGGGGCACTCTCTGATGGTGTAAGGTCTCTGGGGAGCACCCATTCCCAAGAATGGGGGACCTCCCAGATGCCCCAGGGTGCAGCTAAAGGAGGGGGTGAACATCTTGCCAGTAGAGATCATGAGGACCTTGGTCCGCTAGGGCACTCAAGATACAGGCCAAGGGCAAGGAGATCCAGTTCCTAGTGGAGGCAGATATCTGAGACAGCCTTAGGACAGCATCACAGACTGTGGTTGAGAAGTTGATACAAAGCCCTCTATGTATCTTCAAGATAGAAGGTAGTTCAAACCAGTGGCCTCTGTCAAGGGTACCTTTCCAGGAGGATGGAAATTCCAAGGGAATTCAGGCTTATGAAGGTCTTAGCACAGAGCTTCCCATCTCCTCCTTATCACCATATTGGTCTGCAGAGGGTAGGCAGGACCCTGTTCAGAGGGCCTTTGACAGAGGGTACTGGTGCTTACATTCTAACTACTATAGCAGAGCTCCACTAATTACATGTGACAAAGTCGAAGATCAAAACACCAAAGTCATGTTAAAGAAATACATTGTCTCTGGGAGCTAGGAAGCCCACAGGTGGATCTGGCTTCAGGCATGATCATTTTCAAGAGGACACACATCAGGGCTGGTTGTTTCCCAGCTCTCCTTTGTTCTGTGTGTTGACTTTAACCTCTGTGTACTCTTAGGCTTTCTCCACTCTGTGGGAAAATGGCTTCCATCAGCTTCAAGCCTATTCCTTCTTTTCAAAGTCCCGTTTAGAATGTCGCTCAGAGCCACAGATTGTTCCTGCTGGGTGATGTGCCTATCATGAACCGGTCCCTGGGGCCAGGGATGAAGCTGGGTTTTGTTTGTTTGTTGTTTGTTTAGAGAAGTCCTTATGTTTCTCAGCTGTACTTCATTTTGGGCTTTCGTGATCCTCCTGCCTCAGCCTCCCAAGTAGCTGGGACTACCAGGAGTGCCACTGTACCCAGCTGAAGCTGGTTTTTTGACAAGGCCCAGGTGATATGCCTACTCTTGAGGCTGGGGCAGTAGAGTGAGGACTCCCCAACCCCATCCCAACCACATGGAATGATGGATTAATATGGGACAAATGACACATGTGATTGCACTCTCCCATCAGAAAGATAAAAAAATCCCTCTTCCTTTCCACCCCTCAAGTTCCTAAATGGCTTTCTTGCATTTACTCTCAGACAACTTTAAGAGGAGAAATTGGAAATCCTTGCCAGCTCACCTTGTCTCTCTCTCTTTTGACTTTGTAATTCATTGTAATCAGGTTTTCACTTGCATTACTCTTCTGCCACATCTAAAGGCCTGTAGTGAGTCCCATTCCTAGGAGAGTGATTAAGAATTCATTGTAGAGCCAGCTAGCTGGGTGACTTCGGGCAAGTTGCCTAACTTCCCAGGATTTTAGCTGCCTTCTCTGTAAGTGGGAGGTTGATAGTTCCTACCACCTGGAGTTGTTGTAGGGAGCAAATGAAATTACACATGTAAAGCACCCAGAGCAGTGCCTGCCATAGGGAATGCTTACAAGTACCAGATGTTATTAAGGAGTCACTGCATTTGACAACCTTGCCCCTCTTTGCTTCTGAAAGCCTTCTCTTCTCTATCATTTCCCATCACCACTTTTCCACTTCTCCTTCCCTACCCTGCACCATGTCTCTTTAGTCAGCTCCTCTCTTGTCCCAGCACATGTGTGCCCAGGCTGTCCTGTTCCTTTTGTTCCTCTTATATTTTGCCACAGGTTTCCCCCATGTGATTTCATTCACCCTGTTTATCACTGAAAGTTCTGAAATAGTACATCTCCAGCCCAGGCCTCTGTCTCGAGCCCCAGACCAGGCTCTTTGACACCTGCTAGAGTATTCAGTGTTAGAAGTACCTCAAACATGCCCCAAACTGAAGTTGTGATCTTGCCTCCCATCTTAAGTTGGCTCCTGTTTCTATAAATTTGATATCATTTAATAGCAGTGTTTACTCTCACTCATGCTCTTGCCCCTTTTCTCTATTACCATGGCTGCTGCTTTTGAACCAATCTTTGTCATATTTACTTGGATAACCTACTTGGCCCTCCAGCATCTGTGTCCCCACTACAGCCCATCTTCCACACTCTCCCAGTTATTTTTATACAAAATAAAGCTCTAATTGGCCACCACCACTGACAGCTGAACTACCCAACTACCTCTTCCACTCAGCTTAGCTTACAAACCAAGCCACCCTCATTGCCAGCACATCCCTCATCCAACCCTGACCCCTGCCACACTGAACTTCTGAGCGTGACACACCATGCCGGGCTAACTTTTTGTATTTTTTTACAGATGAGGTTGCACCATGTTGCCCAGGCTGGTCTTGAACTCCTGGGCTCAAGTGATTCTCCTGCCTTGGCCTCCCAAAGTGCTGGGACTGCAGGCGTGAACCACTGCACCCGGCCCTTTGTTTTTTCTTGATACTAGATTTATAGCTTAGCAATAGCCCAAATACCCATTGTGATTAGCTATTTACAAGTATTTTTCCTAATACAGTGTTTAAAATACACTAGACATTCTTATTTCTTAAGTCACTGAATGAATAGATTAATGACTGAATGAGTTAATAAAATGGAAATACAGTAAACACATACAATATAGAATAAGGTACATTTTTATGATCTTGACATTCTCCAAACTTCCCAAACAATTAAATGACTACTTTGTTCCTTATCAAAACATGTACAAGAAAGAAGTAAGCACTACTGCTTTGTCTCTCTTTGTGTTTATAGTAATTTCAATACTTAAAAATTCAAACCATTGCTTTGACTGCTGTAATGCCTTGTTGAGGAAAGTTGATGTGTAGAGACAGAAGATACCATGACCTCTCTGGCTTATAGACCGTGGGGAAGTTTTTCTAAATTCTCTTCTCTCACACTGGTAGCATATGCAGCATTGCAACATGGCCCTTCAAATCTAAAATATTTAGCTGTGTGCAGTAACAGGTACCCTTCCGTGTCATTGAGAGAGGGAGGAAAGTTTTATCATGACAGAAATGCTCATACTCTGAGGATATAATAGAGAGTGAATACTTGAGGGTAGAATTAATCAAACAACTCTTCTTGATGCTGGATATTTTAGCCTAAAGGAAAAAATAATACAAGAGTTTAGCTTTTAATGTTTCAACAGTTTCACTGATTGTCCAGAAGTCATTGTGTGCCCACTTTCCTCATGTGTTCATCTATTGCCAGTGTTACTTTCTGTGCCAAGATATGAAAAACTTGCTATTGACTTGGTCATGCTCTTGCCAACATCTCATAGCACTGAAAATAAGGCGATTATCCAGAGATGGGGGCCCACCTTCCAAAGACAGTGGAGGTTTCCCAAGGCACTTCCAATCACAAAAAACAGTGAATTCACAAACATCCACATGTTTTCCCAGCTCTCATCTCAGTCATCATTTTAGCTGCTCCCCAGATTCTTTCATATTCATGTTACTTTAAAAAAACCCTGTAAGCCAGGCGCAGCGGCTCACGCCTGTAAACCCAGCACTTTGGGAGGCTGAGGCGGGTGGATCACCTGAGGTCAGGAGTTCAAGACCAGCCTGGGCAACATGGTAAAACCCTGTCTCTACTAAAAATACAAAAATTAGCTGGGCGTGGTGGTGCGTGCCTGTAACCCTAGCTACTCAGGAGGCTGAGGCAGGAGAATCACTTGAGCCCGGGAGGCAGAGGTTGCAGTGAGCCGAGATTGTGCCATTGCACTCCAGCCTGGGCGACAGAGTGAGACTCTGTCTCAATAACAACAACAACAACAACAAAAACCCTCTAAAGTCATTTATACTACCTATGCACTGTGAATCTACAGTGTCACTGGAAAATTACCTTCCTTTATGAAGCCAGCTATCTTTCTGCTCAGCCTCCCAACTTGTAAATTCTAAGTGGATGCTCTCAGTAGCATGTGCTTTCAGCCATGATGCTGAAGGTTAGCTCTTGAGTGTGTTTTTCATAGCATACAATAGTCATATTATAGAACTAGAAACTTATGAGATTTAACAAAGATGATTAGCGTAATAGACTTAACACTCACCAGCATAATAGACTTAAAACTCACCTGCTACATGAAATCATCTGTGTCCATACCATTCCCCACCTTCCTTTCCTCTGAATTATCAATACCATACCTTTTAGCACTTGGTAAAACACCATTGTGGGTTCACTATTGTTACATTTTAGTCTTTTCAGAAAATGTTTATATTCTTTTGGGGGGACCACTATTTAAATTTTTATGTAAGTTGTGTATTTATTCTGTTAATAAAAAACACAAGGGGCCCAGCCTGGTGGCTCATGCTTGTAATCCCAGCACTTTGGGAGGCCGAGGCGGGTGGATGGCTTGAGCCCAGGAATTCAAGGCAATGTTGTGAGACCCCATCTCTATTTTTTAAAAAACAGGCTGGGCGCGATAGCTCATGCCTGTAATCCTAGCACTTTGGGAGGCCAAGCTGGGCGGATCACATGAGGTCAGGAGTTTGATACCAGCCTGGCCAACATGGTGAAACCCCATCTCTACTAAAATACAAAAATTAGCTGGCCATGGTGTCATGTGCCTGTAAATCCCAGCTACCCAGGAGGCCGAGACAGGAGATGTGCTTCAGCCTGGGAGGCAGAGGTAGCAGTGAGCTGTTTGTGTCACTGCACTCCAGCCTGGGTGACAGAGCAAGACTCCATGTAAAAAAAAAAAAAACAAAAAAAAGACACTCGAGAAAAATTATATCATAGAGATAAGAACCACCTAGCCACATTTTTTCATATAAAAAAATCACCCGTAATCTCACCATCCAGAGATAACCTCTGTGGTTAACATTAGGGATATAATACTCTAGACTAAGTTATATGTGTGTGTGTGTGTATTTTTTAAATTAAAAATATTCCTATACATACTGTATTGCACTTGCTTTTTGCTTTTTCGCTTAATTATATTGAAAAACTTCACCTATGTTATCTTTCTTCAGCCTTATGTTAAATGATCACATAAAAATTTTAATGTGTGCATATACAATAATGTACATAACCAATTCCTGATGATTTATTTTATATATATATATATTTTTTTTTTTTTTTTTTTTTTTTGAGACAGAGTCTTGCTCTGTCACCCAGGCTAGAGTGCAGTGGCACGATCTTGGCTCACTGCAAGCTCCGCCTCCCGGGTTCATGCCATTCTCCTGCCTCAGCCTCCCAAGTATCTGGGACTACAGGCGCCCATCAACACGCTCGGCTAATTTTTTTTGTTGTATTTTTAGTAGAGACGGGGTTTCACCATGTTAGCCAGGATAGTCTTAACCTCCTGACCTCATTATCTGCCTGCCTTGGCCTCCCAAAGTGCTGGGATTACAGGCGTGAGCCACTGCACCCAGCCGATTTATATAATTTTTAATTGTATCTCATGGGTTATTATATTTTCTTGCTTGAGGAGACGACTATAATTGAATATATTTCTAGCAATAGTTTTAAACAAATTTTATGATATTAATTTCTGAAATCATATTAAGATTGAATATATTGAAACTCAAATATTTGTCTCACTTTAGGAGAGCACAAGCTTCATTTTATCCCTGCCCTGATTGGCCCCTTCCTAGAAGTGACCTTGATACCCCAGCCAGATCTTCGGAATGTCATGATTCCAATTTTTCATGATATGATGGACTGGGAGCAGAGGCGGAGTGGCAACTTTAAACAGGTAGGCAGAAGTGCTCCTCAGAAGAGTTGGAAGAGTTTCAGCTCTCCTGAAGCATCTGTGAACTTCCGGATTCAACTCCAACTTGGGAAATGAACACTGGGTCAGCAGACCTAGATTCCAGCCTGGCCTATCCACTCCCAAGCCACACAGCCGTGGATACTTCTCAGATCCTGTGTTGTCCTGAGCCTTCAGTGAAGCCCTGAAAACCATTTGATTCCTTTTCAGCTGAAAAATTTTGTGATTTCCCAGATCTGTATTTAAGAACTTGCAGAGACTTTATTTGCACCCAGTTGGACACAGAGCAGAAGAATCAGAGAGTTAATGATTAAACTCATTGAGCTCTCAGTGGTCTGCACATTGTATTTGGCGAATGGCCTAGCTTTGAGCATTTGATTTACAGTATGTTTTATTGCTCTTTGCTTGAAGCATTGAGAATTAATTTAAAGGAGAAAGCTGTGGAAATTCTTACAAAGGAAATTCCAAGGGAATGAGCTTACCATTTCTCATTGACATAGGTTCTAATAGTTATACTCCAGTTTTGGGAAAACAGGCTTATTACAAAACCAGATCTCTGAAGGAATTCACTGCTTTTGCTCTGCCAGGTCCTTCAATTTGGAGATAGTAGGCCTACTGTCTGTTCACACAGTCATGGCACAAACCTGTGTGCCCACAGGGTTTGACCCTTCCTCATGCTTCTCCAGAAGAAGCCTCCCTCAAATCTCAGGAATGGTTGTCAACCAGTCAAGCAATCTGACTGCAGACATGGAACCCTCCTATTGCCAAAAGCATGGGTGTTTCACCTGTATCGGTATACACATTTATTTTCAAGAAAGCTAATAGATGAATGAAAGACTATTTAAAAATTGTACTTAGGAAAGAAAAACCCACTTTCCTTCCCCCTTGTCTTTACCTCTTGATTGAAATTTGGTTTAAAGGAATAATAATTGGGCTTAGTCTTTTGACAAAGTCAAATATTCCTCCCAGTCCCTAATCGTTTTAACTCTCTCTGGCCATAGAGAAGTTTTTCATTTTCTGTCTCTTCTGCCTCAGATAGTTATAGATAAAGGGATATTTTTCCTTTCCTGATATTCAAGTTCCAAAGGATTTACATCCTGGAAAATATAAATGTTTTGACTACAGTTTTCAGGAAATATGTCCTTTCTCTCTCTTGCTGCTTATTGCTGACTTAGACTATTGCTATGGATCTACCATCTGTACGTGGGTAAGGCAAGTTCTCAACTTCAGCAAAGATTTAGTGCAACCTCAAACTGTTTTGAGAAAGAAAATAGATATAAAACACATCAAAGATTTAAATTAATGTATGTGGATATGTTAGTTTCCTGATGTCCTTATATATAGTGATGTTTAAAAAAAAGAAAAAAGAAACAGGACTTGGCAGTTTTTTAGCTCCTAAAAAAGAATTCAAACGATTAAACTGGGCTGCAAGCATTTGTGTTTGAATCAACAAATAGATAGATGTCTTTGGCAGCAGTAAACGCTACCCAGCCAGGAGTGTGAAGTCATGTAACTCTATCTAGATTAGTCCCTTAGAATTCCAAAGGGATGCCTGCTATTAACCGTAGCTGATAATGTCACTTTCACAAAATTTACCATGGCTTTTTCCTTGGCACAAAGAAATACGTTTTAACTTGCCTAGAAATCCTGCTTGTGAAGGGGAGGAAAGAGAATAATAGTTGGGTATGTTTCAGGTGGAAGCCAAGCTAATTGACAAACTGGATAGCCTGATGTCAGAAGGCAAAGGTGACGAAACATACCGCGAGCTCTTCAACAGTATGTGAGTAATATGTTTATCTCAAGTTGATTCCATTCTGGGGATTTGGTGTCAGTACTGAGCCTCTCTGCACCACGGTAGCTGAGAGCTGCAAAGACAGCTTAGGTCTCACAGGAGGGCTTTGTCTTTGTGGAGTGTGAAATAAAGGATAATTGCCTAACTCTGGCGAATGGATCTTATAATGTTGATGATTAGGCATGTCTTCCTATTTTAATCTCTGATTAGGACAGGTTGCATATGTTACATAACAAATCTCCCTCTTTTCATGCCTGATAATTTTAAAACCATTCCTGCAGGATAATGATTTTAAGTGGGGTTATAAGTGGGAGAGGAGAAAAGGGGTGTGATTGTAATGTTTGTGTGCAATGCTTTCCAAAGCAAGATACTGATGCTGATTTGCTGTTGGAAAATTAACCTAGTTTGCATCTGTTCTTCAACACCTGATTTAATTAATTAATACTGATTGTTCGCTCAGCATTAATTGCTTCCTAAATGCTTTTTATTAGAATATCTCAGAAGCAAATCACTTTTAGTAAATTCTGTGTTTTGGATTTGTATGGAAGATAGAGAAATAATGGAATGCTGTAAAGAGACTTTAAGGTTGCCCTACCCATAGAATCTGATCATAGCCACAGGATGAATTGCTTGTACCAAGTATTCATGCGTTGTGTTTAAATGGCCAGAAGATACAGTGAGAATGTTTTAGTGCTTTGGGATTTCACTTCTGGCACTTGTTTTCTCTACAGCTTCCTATGGATCTTAGTCATTTTCAAATCTAACATATGTGCAAAGTATTTCTTTTTGAAAGAAGGATTTGCTTATTGTGCTTGAAAAATGTTTGCAGTTCTTTCAGAAGTGCAAAATAATGCAGTAACACATTTTTTTCTATGACAAAATATATTCGTGTTTGTATTTATGCCCAAGTATCACCTAAAACTAAATATCAGTGCTTTAGTATTGATGGCCAGGTCCAAAACTTTATGATCGTGAATTTACAACAGTAGAAACATTAATATATAGGCTTGAAGAATATTATTAGTGACTAATAGGTTAGATAGATTTCAGCATGCCTGATTAAAAATTATCTTGAAGCTTTTAAGAAAATTACATTAAAAGGAAAAGGCAAGAAGGGTATAGAGATTTCCTGTGGTAGTGGTGGGTGATAAAATATATTCTTTGTACTGGATTCTGAACAGTATCATTTTTTTCTGATATGGTAATTAAACCAGAAGTTTTCATAATTATTCACCAAGACCTCATTCATTCTAGTGTACACAGGTTCAGTCTTTTATGGCAGCTTGGAGTTTAGCAAGAATTCTGATTAAAATCTCATGCAGTATAATAAATTGCTTTTGAAAACTGCTCTCATTTCAGTGACTAGTCCTTGGTTTGAACAAAGAACCAAAATGAGAAAGCACTCAGTGAAATGAATCTCTTGAGATTTGTGATTAATTATTTATAACAAATTCACAAGATTAATAAATACTCACATAGTTCTTTAGTGCCTCTTATCTACTTTAATAAAGGCTTGATAATATGCAATTTCAGTTGCTCATGTATAAATATGACTTTGAAATAGAAGATGTACCTCGACATTACAATCAAACCAATAATTAAAATATTAAGCCTCTATAATTAGGACTATTTTAAGGTACCTGATTCATTCAATAGAGATTTTTATACTTTTGTTGATTTTTAGGATATTGCTAGAAATGCTACTATAAATAATTTCCTTTCATGCTTTTACGATCAGCATCTTGGGAATAAATCAAATCAAAAGTGATACTTAAGTGTCATTACTACCTGAGCACAAGAAAGAAGGCGTAAATATTACTTTATTTCAGGAAACAATAAATTGCTTTTTTGGCAACAGAAATCACAATGAATTAGTATAATCACAATGAGTCACTGCACACATTATGAATTAGGAACACATGCCGTTATATGGTACAAATTCTCATTTGTTACGTGTAATTCATGTTTAAAACCTCTTAAAATTTGTTCTGAAGCTGAAAAGCTGTAAGTAGTTCACTGCTTTCTAAATTGTAGTGCTTGCCAAAATGGACCCCTTGTAGTAAGACTTTAAATTTGTCTAGTACCTTCCTTCCTAAGAACTCAACTCATCTTTCCCTAAGCCCAAACATTATCTTCATTAATGCATACTACATCTTTGTGAAACTTATTTCATAAAGATGTATTCATTTTGATAACACTGAAATTCTAGATTATAGACACCAACATGCAATATCCAGAATAGAGTATCACAACTAAATTCTGCTTCCCCTGGCTCCACCTGATTCGCTCATTCCGCTTTATCTATTGGGCACTCCCCAGGGCTGGGGATCCAGCAGTGACTGTGCTGTAGAAGCATACAGTAGGTCTACCTACAGTCTTGGAGGCTCTAAAGGGGCTTTCCAGAAGAAGTAACATTCATCTCAGGTATTTCTTAGTCTTTCACTCTGCCTTCTCCTATGCAGTTCTAAATAATTCAATAAGACTCCACATTATTTCAAAGATTTTTAGTGATCACACATTTAATTACCATTTGGAGACAGAGAATTCACTATGTGACACCATACCTTACATCTCTAACTCTACTCTTTGGATTAAAAAGAGCATGCACAGACACAGGTGTTATATATTAGAGTGATGACTTCTACATAACCCCATTATGATACCGAGAGAGGGAGATTGAGGGTCAAATCCCCGACACACACACAGATTTCTTTCATAGAGTGAAAACCTGGTGAGCAGAGTCATCCCTGCAGGGCCATGGCTTATCTTGCTTGGCAGGGTTAGGAATTTCTATTGCATAGAACAGAGCAGCCTTATCAATTAGCAATGAGAAACCCCCTTTCACTGTTATCAGGGTTCCCTAGCTCAATGTGGGCACATGGGCATTATTATAGAGTAAATGAAAATACCCACTCTCACCCGGGTTACCTAGAAAGACTCTTCTCTTCTTGATGATAGCCTCTCTTTCTCAGTTTGTATCAGGTAAACAGGGAAATGGCAAGATTCCCAAGAGAGGGAACAAGGCTGGCTGAGCACACAGATGATCTGGGTTTTAGACTCAGTCCTAACATTTGGTCTTGAGTTAGTCAAGGAAACAGGTTGTGCATAACTTTGCCTCTTCTTACAAGAGGATTATGTAGCTCTTACTGCATCAGAAGTCTGTGCAAATTAATGAAACTTATGCCCATAAAAGAAGTCTCCATGTATTTTTAGAATTATTACCTAACTTGAGTTCTTTGTTTTTCAGCCTCTAAAGTATGAGGTGTAGGCTGTCACGGGGAAATTTCTACATCATTCCGCATTGCTTTTTGGCAGGCAGATTTTCATTTGAGTTCAATACAATTTGCAATTTAAGCCTGAAAGAGGTGCTGTTCAGAGGTTTTTAAAAGAAAACACATTTTAAACAAACTAGGGGACCTTCGCTTGCAGGACTGGTCAGGGCAGATTCCATCCCTTCCATATGCAGTTTCCACTCTTAACCTAAGAAACAGTTTAGAATAAACCAGAAAAACAGGATGAGGGATGCACAGGAAACACAGGAGGAGACAAGACAGAAGGCTGGGCACTAGAATGCCAATAACAAGAGAAAGAGGTAGGGGATGATGGAGAGAAAACTTGGGAGAGAACATAGCCACAGACAAGAGAAAGCTTTGACAAAACAGCTTTCTTCTTGAATGTTTATTTTTGAACTAAGTACATATATGATATGCTTAGACTGTACTTGTAAGAAATGTTTTCTCTCTTATTCCTGAAACTAAGATGAAAGACAAATAAGATTTTAGACAGAAATGGCAATCATTAAATATCAAGGGGTAGGGAAGTATCCACATATTGCCATGCTTAATGTTCTTACTTTTATCTTTTGGGGGAAGTTCAATCATAAAGCCTTTGTCAAGTACACTGTTAATTTGCTGAGAGGTGGGAGTGAAAGTGACACAGATTGTAATTATCATGATTGTTATTATTTTGTGTTTACATAGTACCTCTGCTCCAAGGTGCTTAGGATTAGGGGAAATGTAGGAGGAGACATGTGGTTCAGTACTTGTCATCAATCTGCTGTAACAACCACATGGAAAATCCTCTGTGATTAGTGACAAAATGAATGAAACTGTTGAGTGAGTGCACAGATAGTACAATATGTATTGAGTGGGCAAATGTTAAGTGAAAGGAAAAAACGCAAAACGTCATACCGTCTGTACAAGGATTTTCCTGTAGCAGTTGCATTGCAGTAAAATTGCTTGGATGAAGATGCATTCCACTGAGAGGTAGGAAAATATTTTTATGTGAATAAAGCAAGATCTTGCTTAAAAGTAAACTTGGAGGCACTCCTGTTTTTGCTTTTTGCAGTGTTATTTGATGTGGTAAGACGCAAGCCTCTGTTAGTGTAAGGGAGAAGCTAGGAAAAAATGTCTTTGAGCTGTGAGATGCTTGTATATTTTGAAAATATGATTATATGCATGTGTTTGTATTTTATGACTTGGATAATCTGAAAATCAATTTGCTTTGTCAATGCTTCCTGGATTAGAATTCCACTATTTGGTCCCTATCCTAGGTAAGACATTGTTTGCAAACTGTGCTACTTGTGAGATGTTGCAGTGGTTGCTAAGGCATTTAAGGTACTGATGAAAGTAAAGTGGTTGTCATGGTGACTGATAAAAATAAATGTTGAAAATGCCCCGGGTTCTTTCTTTTCCAGTCTACTAAAGAAAATTGAGCGGGAAACATGGCGCGAAAGTGGCGTTTCATTAATTGCTACTGTGACTCGTCTAATGGAGAGGTTGTTAGATTACAGGTAAGCCGAGTCGCATGTTTTTCTGAACTCCAGTTCATGCTGAACTCCAGTTAGAAAATCAAATAGAATACAATCAACGTTCCACTCTTGTGAATCACTCAATTGATTATCAGACCATGGAACCTGGTATACTAAGATAATGAACTTCTAACCAGCTGGTTCAGAGCTGTTAATTTGAGCTTTTGTTTATTTTTTGTTGCTTTGTTTTGTTTTTTGATAGTTCTTTGAAAGTCTTGGTGAATTGAGAGGATTCTCAGAGTCCCTGAGAGTTCTCAAAAAAAAAAAAAAAATCTTTATTTTGGTATTTAGACTTAGCCCCTAGAACCAGTAGAACCAATCCATTTTAGGGTGAAAACAATGTAATGGAGAATTGTACAATCATGCTATTCTCTTAAGTATTCTCTTAAAAAGGGGACGTGGGTGAGATGAAACTCACAGTGTCACCTTCCGTAGACCTGTGTTTTTTATTTTCATATTATCTAAACTGTTAAAGTAGTTAATCCCACTTAAATACATGGTAGTTTGGTTTTATTTTAGGAATGAAACCCTCATTCTCATTGTTAATGGCCAGGCTTACCAGCCACTTCTCACCCCACTGTAGGAAGTGTACAATAACACATTTTCACTCCTCTAACTTCCTGAGCCCATGTCCATTGAGAGGGAGCATAATCTTGACATGGCAATGAAATTCTTAACAGAAGCTGATGCTCAGGAGTCTCTGACTCCCCAGATTCCCCAGAGATTAGATTATCAGTCCTTGGAGCATGTATCTAAATGAACAAACACTTGCAATGCAAATTGCCTCTGGTCCCTAAAAGTGGCTTCTTTTTTTTTTTTTTTTTTTTTTCTTTCTTTCTTTCTTTTTTTCCCCCAAAAAGAACAAACTGTGTTTGCCCCTAGGAAGGAAGTTCTGAGTTCTGACTATTGCTTTTTGTTTTTAGGGACTGCATGAAAATGGGAGAGGTAGATGGCAAAAAGATTGGCTGCACAGTTAGCCTTCTGGTTAGTAAACTATTCCCCTTTTTCTCCTTTTCTCCTAATACTTGTATTTTTTTCCCAGAAATACTATGTTTTGTTTGTGTTTAATCTGCAATGTGATGTTTCTTAGAAGAGTTATTTTTAAATTTACAAGTGTTTTTAAGAGAAGCATAGTGAGCTGCAGGTTAAATTAAAGTCCAGGAAATCCTCAGTCCCAGACATTACAAGGTGCATCCCCTGCATTCCCCACAGCCCTAATAGGAGACCCGTGTGGGATCCCAGAGTGATGCCATTGGGTTCCCCGGTTGCAGTACTTCACCCTCCTAGAGTCTTGTTGCTGTCCTAGCAAAAAGCACCGTGTCCCCTGTTAGAGGTCTTTCTACTTTGTGTAGCAATTTCTTTCTGTTCTTTTCCTTTCTCACAGAGTGATATGCAGTCCACATTTTGATAAATATTAGTGATCTCTTCTTTTGTGAACAAATGACAGTTTTCTATTTAACACCCTAATTTTTACTCTAGCTTTTTTGCAAATTGAATTCATAATAGCACTTTTGTTAAGGTTTGCTTTGTAACTAGGATGACCAAGCAGGACATTTTTGAGAGTAAAATTAAACATTCTGTAAGGATAACAGGCTAATCCAAAGCTGTCCTGGGCAAGCCAACATTTATATAAAATGTCACATAACTAACTATTAAATAGAATGGTATTCTTACCACAGAGCAAAGGAGTGGCCCTACATTTAGACGTTTATTTGTCATATTTTAACGTAAGTCAAATTAATGTTTTTGATAAGTTCCTTCAATCAGATCTGAAGTACAGGAAAATATAAAATACAAGAAAAGTCTAGTTCTATATTTGTGAATCTCATGGTTTCTTTTTCTTATATTTTGTAGAATAAATGAATCCTCGCCATCTATTATATTCTAAGTTCTTGCACAGTCATTCTTATCCTTACTCTGATCATTTGAGTTCCTCACATGCCATATAGTTCTCTATTTGCTTGCACCTTGAAATTCTTTTGCCCCTACTTTGATTTTGTCTTTTCTTAGCTCATCAGTTTCTTTTTGTTTTGTTTTGTTTTGTATTACTTTGTTTACTCCTGTCACAGTCCGTCTTCAAAGCTCAGGGCTTCTGCTTTCTTGTGACTGTCTTTTCATCTATTTTCCTCATTTCTTGCTGCACTGCTTCTCATCTCTGAGCCTGTGATGGTATCCGTCTTTATCACACCCACTGCCTCCTCCACATTTTTAATCTAATTGTTATATCTCCACCTCCAATATCAGTCCCTAAAAATAGTGAGACCTAAGCATCCTCTATCAGGCCACATCTTGTTCACTTTCTTCCATAATGTTTTCATTAGACCCAACGGTAACCTGCAGGCCATTAGCCCACGCTCACTGGGTCAGACCATTGACCTCTGCTCTCAGTACTCATTTCTAACTTGAACATAGTCATTCCCTCTCTTACATTTCCTAGTTGATTCTCCAGTTTCTTACCTGCTTTTGCCAGCCTCTCATCACAGTGAAGACCTTCAGCCTGAGTTTCTCCCACATCCGTGCTTGTGTGTCACTGTTGGGAGAAAAGCTAAGTGCTTGATAAGCTTTAGGTCTTCTCTGTCTTCTTAACTCTGGTTCTACCTCAACTCCAGGCACAAAGTCTCATAAATAACCTCAAAGCCTTTACCTTTCCCCAAAGTAATCCTCTCCATTCTTCCATCTTCTTTCTCAAGTACCTTCCATTTGGAGATGAGCAAATAAATATAGACCTTATGTTCATTTCCACAATTGGTATAAAAGAAGAGATCACTTCCTTGGATGAAAGAATTAATACTCTGCCTTTAATGTATTTACTCTAGTCTCCCAGTAGGAATACACCTGAGATTTAATATCGTATAATCAGTGGCCCCATTACTAACCACTTGAGACATTATCCTGATAGCTTTGCACTGACCAAGAATAATCCTTCTAGAAAATTTTAACACTTTGAAAGCTCTACTTATTTCAAACTAGCACAAGAATACTTATTAAAGAAGCAAATATATCACTTTGAAGCTAATCTTTTTTAGCCTCTACTCCACATGGAAGGTTCTTGATTTTTTCTAGTAGCAATGTGGTTCTCTTCAGTTACTCACTTCCTCTTAGAGTCTTCTCTTAACTCTTTGAAAAAGTCAATTCCAGATTGTCTTCAGGAGAGCTGTGACATCCTTTACAAGATCGGGGTTAAATTGGTTTTAAAAAAGTAATATTTGACATGACTAATACTAGGAAATGTAATTATTGTTTTGTTCTTTGTGTCACACACTTTGTCAGACATTTGGAAGATTATCATCTGCTGACTGGAGATATTTTTTTAAGAGAACTATTTATTTAGAGTGATTGCTTGTTTTGTTCTCAAAGCTGCTTCTTGCCAGAAAGCTGTTAGAGCAAATCATCCTTTAGTAATATAAAAACCTGCTGTGGAGTTGTTAGACTTGTGTTTATGATACAACAATTCTTGCTAATTAAAATCATTTTGGTTTTAATAAGAGAGACGTGAATAGCATTATTTATTGAGCTTTTTAAAGAATGCCAAGATCTACAGGAGACAAGAATAAAAGAGGGAGGATAATGGTATAAATTGAAAAAAAAATTTATGATGCATTTGACTTAATATCAGTGTCTCAAAGTTAGAAGAGTCCTCAGACTGAAGAATGGACACCTGTTAGGTAATGGGCAGAAAGTACATTTGATAGCAGATCCTCAGGCTTCAAGCCCAAGTACCATTTCAACAGCCACATTTGCTAGATTGGTCCATTATTACCAAAGCCCTGTCTACTAATCAGCTTTAAAAAGTTTTTAGAATTCCTGGCCTTTCCTCTTAGAAAAGCCTATCACTCCTTCAAGTCAACAGATTTATTCCCTCATCACCGATTTCCCCTTCTTCCACACACCAACTAGCATCAATTAAAACAGTAACAATAAGTAGTAATAGTAGTTCAAGTGTCTCCAGCAGAGATTTCATTATGCACCATGATTTGTTCACTAAACATGTCTTGTTTGGAGACTCACAACATTATGCTTTTACTAGAATCCAACTTCATTTACATTCACTTTTATGTTGAATAAGTTCAGTGAGGACTCATGTGCTTTATAATGTGGTGAAGAAGTAGCTTTGGATGCTTATCAGTATGCCTTTAAAATGCCAGCCTGGGCCAGGATCAGTGGCTCATGCCTGATCCCAGTGGCATCAGCACTTTGGGAGGCCGAGGCAGGTGGATCAGTTGAGGTCAGGAGTTCGAGACTAGCCTGGGCATCATGGCAGAACCCCATCTCTACTAAAAATTCTTAGCTGGGTGTGGTGATGCACACCTGTATTCCCAGCTACTCAGGAGGCTGAGGCAGGAGAATCACTTGAACTCGGAAGGCGGAGGTTGCAGTCAGCTGAGATTGCACCACTGCACTCCAGCCTGGGTGACAGAGTGAGACTGTCTAAAAATAAAATAGCCAACATAATGTGTCCAGGTAAGTAAAAGTTGAGTTTTTGTTAAAAACATTTTAGAGATATTTCCTAAGATCTAAATACTTCTTAGGAAACAAAATATTTTCAATAAACATGTTTCTGTAATAATAATTTGAAATAAAATCTCTTATTTGTCCCTTTATGTTTTGGACATAAACTGGAAACATTTGAAGTCCAACGCATAGGAAATGCAGAATAACATCTTAAAAATAAAGAGCCTCTTTATTTACCCTCTTTCCCATTCTTTTACATTGCTTTTACTCATCCTTACCTGTATGTCTTAGAGACTTTTGCTTTTTTTTTTTATTTTTTATTTTTTATTTTTAGACGGAGTCTTTCTCTGTCACCAGGCTGCAGTGCAGTGGCATGATCTTGGCTCACTGCAGCCTCCACCTCCTGGGTTCAAGCGATTCTCCTGCCTCAGCCTCCCAAGTAGCTGGGCTTGCAGGTGTGTGCCACCACACCCAGCTAATTTTTGTATTTTTAGTAGAGATGGGGTTTCACCATGTTGGCCAGGATGGTTTCAATCTCTTGACCTCGTGATCTGTCCACCTCGGCCTCCCAAAGTGCTGGGATTACAGGCATGAGCCACCGTGCCCAGCTGAGACTTTTTTCTTTAGAGCAAAATAGCTTTGAATTTTAAAATGAAAGAAACTGTCCTTTGAGTATCAATTGGCCAAGTTAAAAAATGGATTAATCTGTTACGTATTTTTAATATTTTTTAGTTGAACAGGCTGATTGTTCATTGACATTTAAACTAACAAAAAATCATAAAAAGTAAAGAAATATGAATCAGGGATAAAAACCCAAGAAACCAACTTATCCAGTAATTGCTAGGAAATGACTGACACTGTCACTGAGCCACCTTATTTCATTTTTAGAGATATTTACATGGAAAAATGCATCCGTTCTCTTGGCTCCAGACATGGAACTTTAGCAGAGTAAAAGGCAGATAATTGTAGGCCAGATTGTTGAGGAACTATCCATACCTGTACTCTTTTTTTACAGAACTTCTATAAGACTGAACTGAACAAGGAGGAGATGTATATACGCTACATTCACAAACTCTATGATCTGCATCTCAAAGCACAGAACTTTACAGGTAATTCTGTCTTTTGGCTCAGATTGGGAAGGGAGCTGATGTATTAATCATGATCATTCCTCCGCTTTTTATAATTAGAGTGGAAAGACTCAAGCATTTCTACTTTAAAATTAAAATTTATTTTTAATTGGATATATATTTCTGCAGATTCTATATATATCATATACATGATACATACATGTAGGTTGTTTGACTATTTCTCTTTGCATACTTTTTCAGAGGTTGCTCTGGGGATTACAAAATACATACATAACTTCTTACAGTCTGCTTATAGTTAGGATTTTACCACTTCAAGTTTGTATTAGTCTGTTTTCACACTGCTGATAAAGACATACCTGAGACTGGGTAATTTATAAAGAAAAAGAGGTTTAATTGACTTACAGTTCCACATGGCTGGGGAGGCCTCACAATCATGGTGAAAGGCAAAAGGCACATCTTACATGGCAGCAGACAAGAGAGGGTTTGTGTAGGGAAACTCTCCCTTATAAAAGCATCAGATCTCGTGACACTTATTCACTATTATGAGAGCAGCATGGGAAAGACCCTCCCCCATGATTCAATTACCTCCCACCTCGTCCCTCCCATGACACATGGGAGTTGTGGGAGCTACAATTGAAGATGAGATTTGGGTGGGGACACAGCCAAACCATATCAAAGTTAAATGTGGGAATTTTACAGCTATATAGGTCTCATTATCCTCCCCACTGTATGTTGTAGTTGCCACATGTATTACATCTACATACATTGAAAGTCTCTTCAGATGGTGTCATAATTTTTGCCTTTCAATAGTCAGACCTATTTTAATGAATTTAGGGGGACAAAAATACTTTATTTACTCAGATGTTTACCATTTCTATTATTCTTTCTTCATTCATGAAGTTCCCAGGTTCCTTCTGTTATAATATTTTTGTTGAGCCTGAAGATCTTGTTTTAGTATTTCTTTTAAAGCAGATCCAGTGGTGAAGAATCTTCTTAGTTTTCCTTCATCTAAGAATGTCTTTATTTCACCTTCATCCCTGAAGGATATGTTTACTGGATACAGTATTGTAGGTGAACAGTTCTTTTGTTTCAGTACTTTAAAAATATAATTCCACTGTGTTCTGACCTTCATGGTGTCTAGCAAGAAATATGCAGTCATTTAAATTACTCAACTACAAGGCCAGACGTGGTGGCTCATGCCTGTAATCCCAGCACTTAGGGAGGCCAAGGCAGGTGGATCGCTTGAGCCCAGGAGTTACAGACCAGCCTGGAAAATGTGGCGAAACCCCCGTCTCCGCCAAAAATACAAAAAATTAACCAGTCATGGTGGCACATGTCTGTAGTCCCAGCTACTCGGGAGGCTGAGGTGGATCACTTGAGCCTGGGAGGCAGAGGCTGCAGTGAGCCAAAATTGCACCACTGCACTCCACCCTGGATGACAGAGCCCGACCCTGTCTCAAAAAATAATAAAAAGAAATTACTCACCTACATGAAGTTTGTAACTTTTTTCTGGTTGTCTTCAGGACTTTATCTTTGGTTTTCAGTGGTTTGATTATTATATGTATGGGCATAGTTTTCCTGTTTAGTTTAACTTGTTTGGGTTTGCTGAGTTTCTTGGATCTGTACATTTATTTCCTTTACCAAATTCGGGAAGCTTCCAAGCATTATTTCCTTAAATATATTTCTCTACCAGTTCTTCTTCTCATTTTGAGGACTGTAATGGCATGAATGTTGGGCCTTTTGGTGTTGTACCATAGGTTCCTGGAACTCTGTTCATTTTTGTTCAACTTCTCTTCTTCCTTTGTTTTCAGATCACTAATGTCTATTGAGTTAAGTCCACTGATTTTCTTCTGTTGCTTCATTCAGCTATTGAGCCTTTCCAGTGAGACGTTTATTTTTGTTATCGTATTATTCAGTTCTAAAATTTCCATGTAGTTATTTTCTTTTTACAGCTTCAATTTCTTTGCAAAGAATGTCTATCTATCTTTTTATTTATTCAAAAATGTTCACCTTTACTTCATGGAGCATGGTTATAATAACTGCTTCATAGTCTTTGTCTATAATTCTAACATCTGCATCAAATTGGGGTTGACATCTTTTCATTGCTTTTGCCCTTTGAGAGTTGTTTAGTTTTTTAAAAGTCAGATAATTTTGGATTATATTCTAGACCTTTTGAATATTATGTTATAGGACTCTGGAGTCTGTTAAAATCTTTAGGAAGACATTAATTTTTTGAATTTTAACAGACAGAAGTCCTTGTTATATTGATCCATTGGTTTGTTCTACACTTGTGCACCTTGGAGATGAGTCTGACTTCATATGCAGAATTTAGTATCCCTTTCTTGAGCTCCCTCCCCTCTGTGATCCTCCCCATTCTTCCTTTCTCCCAAGAACTTCCTTTCCTAGTACTCTGGCTATATAGCCAAGGCTTGATCCTCTCTCTTCATGCCATGATGCACTCCCTGCAATTGGTCTCTCTGTGGGCAAAGCAGTCAAAGAAAAGAACTGATAGAAGGCACTACTGCCACTGCCACTGCCACTGCCCCCACTGCCACCCCTACAGTGTGCAGCTTTGTTTCTGAGACTGAGTGAGGCCAGAAATGTCTACAGCGCTTCACCCCACAGGGGATCTTCTACCCAGTACTCCGACTAAAGGGACTTTTCTTGGAGCTTTTTCTGTCTGTTCCCATTTGCAGTTCCAGGAAACAGGGAAGTCTAAGCCAGGAGATGTGGAAGGCAAAAAACTAAAACAGAATTAACTGTGGTATGGTCATTCTTTGAGTATTCGTTTTTTTCCTCAGTCCACCTGCTCTTACTTTTCAGAGTCCTCCAATAGTTGTGTTATGTAGTCTCTCCAGGCTGTTTAGTTGTAATCAGTGGGAGAGATAGGGTGGAATGCATGTACTCCATCTTAAACAGAACCCTTTAATTAGATTTGGGAACCTCAAATCTTGGTCTTTTGCCACATTGTTCTTCCAAGGAACTCCTGAATCATGGCTCCTCCCCAGCTTTAAAAGAGTAAGGGAATCCTTTATGAAATGGTACTTCTGTTCCCAGAATTTACTCATTCCTCTAGCTGAAGTTCCACTGTCTCAATTAGTAGCATCACTGTTTACTCAGTCAGAAGACCCTGATGTATCTTTGACTTTTCTAGCCTCCCTCAAATAATCATTCATGAAGTTCTATTAATTCTGTTTCCTAGAAATCTTTCAAAACCATTTCCTTTTCACTGTTCCCACCTTTACTGCCTCAGTTAGACCATCATTTCTCACCTGTCTGCCTCTGAACTGTCAGCAGAGTTATTCTTTGGAACAGGAGCCAACAAACTACAACCTACAGGCTAGCTACCTTATTTTGTAAGGGAAGTTTTATAACAGCTCACCCATGCCCACTTATTTGTGTATTGTGTATTTCTGCTTTTGCGCCACAGTGGCAGAACTGGGTAGTGGAGACAAAGACCACAGCCTAAATTATTTACGGTCTGGCCCTTTAAGAAAAAGTTTGCCAACTCCTTCCCTAGATATCACTCTGTTGTCAGTGTATGTGTTCTACAAAATAAACTTCAAATTCTTTATTCAAGGTCTGTTGTAATTGAACCAACGCTTGTCTGTTCAGCCTTATCTTACCACTTGTACCACATACCCTCCTTTCATCCTTCAGGATCAGCTCCTTCACCCTCTTTTCCATGCAGCCATCCCCCTCCTGAAGTTCTTTTTCTTCTCTTTCTCTCACCATCTCCATGCCCCACAATCCTTCTCCCATAGGCTAAGTGATTTTCCCATCTCTTTTTTCCCATGGCATTTTTTCCAGATTTTTTTGTTTTGTTTTGCTTTTGAGACAGAGTCTCACTCTGTCGCCCAGGCTGGAGTGCAGTGGTGCAATCTCGGCCCACTGCAACTTCACCTCCCAGGTTCAAGCGATTCTCCTGCCTCAGACTCCTGAGCAGCTGAGATTACAGGTGCCTGCCACCATGCCCAGCTAAAGTTTTTTGTATTTTTAGTAGAGACGGGGTTTCACCACGTTGGCCAGGCCAATCTCGAACTTCTGGCCTCAGGTGATCCACCTGCCTCAGCCTCCGAAAGTGCTGGGATTATAGGTGTGAGCTACCACGTCCAGCCCCAGGTTTCTATTAAGGTACCTATCAAACTGTTTTTTATTAATAATTGCATATTATATGGTTATATATTATATATTGTGTATGTACATGCATGCATGTATATATGGATAATCTTCAGTTAAGGAGTCCCTTGAGGACAGTAATAATTTCTTTTCTTTTCTTTTCTTTTTTTGTGAGACAAGGTTTGACTCTGTCACCCAGGCTGGAATGTAGTGGCACGATCTGGGCTCACTGCAGCCTCTGCCTCCCAAACCCAAGCGATCCTCCCACCTCAGCCTCCCAAGTAGTTGGGACCACAGGCACATGCCACCACAGCCAGCTAATTTTTTTCTTTTTTCTTTTTTTTTTTTTTGGTAGGGACAGGGTTTTGCCATATTGCCCAGGCTAGTCTCGAACTCCTGAGCTCAGAAGATCCACCTGCTTTGGCCTTCCAAAGTGCTGGGATTACAGGTGTGAGCTACCGCACCTGGCCCACAGTGATGTTTTTCTTATCTTTAGTCTTCTCAGTTCTTAGAATAGTGCCTAGCAATGTGAGATTTAAATAAATGCATCACAAATTAATGTACCCTTTAATTAAATATTAACACCTGATAAGCAGATTTTCTTTCTCAATATTGGTAATTCTCGATTCAAAAAGAAAAAAAACAGTAAACTTTTTGAAAATTTTTAAAGTTCATAAAAAGAGAAATGCAGGAGGTAAGTGAGGATAAGCTACTCTAGATATATAACAGATATATTTTGGTTCTCTGAAATAAAGTCCAAATTTGTCTGATTATATTTCAAAACTGGGTAAATCTTTTTTCTTTAATTTGTTTACTCAACTTGCAGTCTTTATGTTCCCCAAAGTCATAAGAAATCAGTTCTTTTCCCATGTAACATTTTATTCTACTCTCTTCTATCTTCATTTCTGTTCTTGGAGACAGTGAAATTGACAGGGAACTTTTCTATCTTTCTAGGATTCTGTTTAAGTGACTTAACCCTTTTCCAGCCTTTTGTGACAGCAGCCTCCATGCCTAACTCATCTCTACTCTTCTCTCTTATTTCTTTTTGCATATTGGTGTCCTTGTAATACACTTCTCAAAATGGTAGAATGGGATTAATAAAAATTTACTACTGCTTCCTCTAGACACAGTTTTTCTCAGATATGTGTTGTCATTTTCCCAAATCAAATTCTGAAACAGGTGTAATTTGTCTTCACAACTTTTCCATGCCATCGCTCAGTCATTTGTCAGTTTCATCTGATTGCCTGCCAGTGCCTTCTTTTCCCAGGCTTTCCCAGGGGCACCTGACCCACACCTGGCATTCCGCCCATCCCAGGACCTTCCAAGGGCAAGCTGATTGGGAAAGCATTTGGAGACTGGAGACCTTCATTGCTCTTTTTGTTTTTTGGGGGGTTTTGTTTTTGTTTTTGAGACGGAGTTTCACTCTTGTTGCCCAGGCTGGAGTGCAATGGCGTGATCTCAGCTCACTGCAACCTCCATCTCCTGGGTTCAAGTGATTCACCTGCCTCAGCCTCCTGAGTAGCTGGGATTACAGGTGCCTGCCACCATGCTAGCTAATTTTTTGTATTTTTAGTAGAGACAGGGTTTCACTATGTCGGCCAGGCTGGTCTCAAACTACTGACCTCAGGCAATGCACCTGCCTTGGCCTCCCAAAGTGCTGGGATTACAGGTATGAACCACTGTGCCTGGCCTCTTTTTGTTTTTTAATTGTGCATAACATAAAATTTACCATCTTAACCATTTTTAAGTGTACAGTTCAGTGGTATTAAGTATAGTCACATTGTCGTGCTACCATTACCACCATCCACTGACAGAACTTTTCTTTTTTTTGAAATGGGGGTCTCACTATATCACCCAGATTGGTCTTGAACTCACATGATCCTCCTGACTCAGCCTCCCAAGTAGCTGGGACTACAGGCGTGTGCCACCACACCTAGCTAATTTTAAAATACATTTTTTTAGAGACGAGGACTCACTGTGTTACCAAGGCTGATCTTAAACTCTTGGCCTCAGCCTCCTGAGTACCTGAGACTACAGGTGCAGAACTTTTCTCATCTTCCCAGACTGAAACTCTGTACCCATTAAACACTAACTCCCCATTCCTCTTACCCCTGGCAACAACTATTCTACTTTCTGTCTCCGTAAATTTGACTTTCATTGCCCTTGAAGTCATCACAGCCTGTGGGCAGCTGTGGGAAGGACATTCCTCAGTCTTCCTAATCCTTCAAAATGATCAGTTAGTCTCTGGGGTATTTTCTGAGTAGTCACATGCTGACAGAGACACAAAAGAAATTTGAGTGACAAAGAAGGTAACTCCTGAGTTGGGTCATTAAGAGAAAGTAGGAGTTATTTCAGCAAAGGGGGAAAGAAGGTCTTGCAGGCACAAGCTGTGAGGCCCTTAGGTGTGAATCAGAGAGGTATGTGAGAGGAAGCAGAGCTTGTTCGGATGACAAGAGCAAAGAGTGTGGATGCAAGAACAAAAATATGCGTAGGGTTTCCTTAGATACTTAGCGTTTATTATAATGATACATGGGGAATTAAACATCAGGAAATCATCTCAGGGATGTCAGAGAAAACTAGATGCCTGTTAAAATAACAGCACCCTTCTGAGGATCTGGTTATTATAATTCTTGTGCAATCAGAGTAGTCTTCCATGGCTACCTATGTTATGGTGATTCAGCTCTGTGTCTGCGTCCACCAGTTAACTGACACCCTTTAGTGGCTGCTTTCTCTGTCCATCTCACATTCAATCCCGTAAAGAAAGAGACCAGCAAGAGTGCATGCAACAGAAGGCATCCCTGTCCCCGTCGGGCAGCTTTCTTGTGCCCAGCTGCCTCTGGACCACAATGCATCTTGCTCATTTCTGGAAAGTGGATAGTGGGGTCCGGGGGCTCCAACTATGAGGACTGGAGCCTCAGTGGCTACTGAAGCTTCTTAAAAGAGATGGAGGTGGGCTCTTTCATACCTGTACTACATGGAGACCCAGTGAGAAAATGTGGATAGGGAGCTTGGTAAGAACCAGATCATGAGCAACCTTCTCTGTCACTGTAGGAGGCCTAAATTTATTGTTTGAGCTACTGAGAGTCATGGACTGATTTTAACCAGGGAAGCAACATGATCATTTATTTGCATTGAAAGAAGTTCATATTGCTAACTGTGCAAACTGAATGGAGGGGGATAAGAGACTGCTGGCGGATTAGGAAAGCTTTCACAATAATAATTGAACCAGGAGATTGTATAAGCTCACCAAAGGTAATTGAAGAGAAAAAAGACCAGTGCCTGTGATAGGGGCCCTGGCCCTTCTTATTGCAACTATCTTTTTTACATGGAGATGGCCACATCATAGCATTATAACTCAGCATATTACTTTAGGGCTTTATGTGTAGTTACCCTAAAGGCAAATAAATGAAGAAAAGGAATTACCATTATTGATACCATCTTAAAAGCTGTCATTATGTCTTTTGAGAAACCTGAGGTGGAGTTAAATGGATTAATAACATAAGTATTTGTCCATTTTATTCAATTTAGTAATTGAGTAGGCTATTATGACATTATAGGAAAAATTATTATAGTCCTTTATCAGTGACAATTCTGGTTCCTATTCTTGATCTATTGGGCTATATTTACAGTTCAGGAAAAGGAGAGACCTGCAGAATGGCAAGTATCCTGTCAAATACACTATCTGCCAACCATACTTAAATCCATAGGTCACCTTTTCCACTTATGTGTATATGGAAAATCACCCCTTGTTTCTGCAGGAAATCCAACCATGCCAAGCATGTAATGATATCAGTATTCTTTACAGAAGATTTGTGGGGCCATCTGGGGCAAGGCAGTCATATCACACAGCCTGCAACGGTTCTTTCTCTCTCACACACACAAATACACCCACACACCCACCCACTCCCCCCACTCCTCATCCAGCACTTCCACCCTCTCCAATCCCTACCCTGTTGTTAGGTTTTTTTCTTTTTCTTTTTTTTTTTTTTTTTTTTTTTTGGTCTTCACTCAGCTCCTCTCTGGCTTCTTTGCCCCTTGTAAATTCTGCCTCCACTCTGAACCCCCTCCTCAACAGTTTCGATTTTTCAGCCCTTTATTATCCCAAAGAATTTGCCATTTTTTATTTCCTAAGCCTGCCCTTTGGGGGATGCTCATAGTCCCCAAGGAACTTACGAGTGAACTCTCTCAGCAAACAAAGGCCTGTCTCCCCACATCTTTGAACCAGCAACAGCATGATATCCTTACACATTTTGATTATGCTGTAGCATACAGACATTTTAGGGAAAACAAAAACAAAAGACAAAAACAGAAACGAAAATACAGGAAACAAAAGATGAAATACAGATCTCTGATTAGTCCAAGTCCATCATCCAGGGGAGGTCCTCGTTCATTACCCTACTGCTGCATATATTCTGGACATTTTTCTGCTATATCGCGAAATTTAGAAAATAGTATATTTTTTCCCCCAGTTTGTCGGAAACTGGCCACATTTGAGGGAATGTGGCTTGGGGTCCTGTCTCAATCATTGTCTTCTCACGTGACTTGCAGAAGCTGCATATACCCTCCTCTTATATGACGAGCTACTGGAATGGTCTGATCGGCCCCTCAGGGAGTTCCTGACCTACCCCATGCAAACAGAATGGCAGCGCAAAGAGCACCTGCACCTCACCATCATCCAGAACTTTGACAGAGGCAAAGTAAGTGGCCCTGCCCCGCCCGGGGTCCCTCCTGGGGTGATGGTGTTGATGTCCCTTTCCCTTTCATTTCTAGTTTATGAATGCCCACCTCCTTGAGCAGGGATCCTCACATTTTAATGTATATTAGAAACACCCAAAAGCTTGTTAAAATGCAGATTCCTAGGCGCCAGTCCTAGCCATTCTGATTCATTTTGATTCTGAATGAGCCATTCTGATTCGTGCCTTGTCTGGCATGAGGCTGGGGAATCTGTGATTTTAACAAGGACCCTAGGAGAGTCCAATGTGCATGACCTTTTCATTACACTTTGATAAACACCGATTTAGAGATTTTGATCCCCAGTAACATAGTCCATTCATGGCAGCTTTAGCAAAATACCCTAGACTGGGTAGCTTATAAACAACAGAAATTTATTTTTCACATTTCTGAAGGCTGAGAAGTTCAAGATCAAGGCCCTGGCAGATACAGTGTCTGGTGAGGGCCATCTTGCTGTATCTTCACATGGTGAAAGGGGCTGGCTAACTCTCTGGGGCCTCTTTTATAAGGGCACTAATGCCAATCGTGAGGGCTCTACCCTCATGACCTAATCACTTCCAAAGACCCCATTTCCTAATACCATCACCCTGGGGTTTAGGATTTCGACATATGAATTTGTCAGAGACCCAAACGTGCAGACCATAGCACGCAGATATTGTATTCTCTGAAAAACCATTATCATCCTTCACACTCTCCCGAAATTGGCATGCATTCTGCTCCATTATACTTTAAGGTAAAATATATGAAACTTAATTTGTTTAAAGAATTTTGTGGCATCCCATCATATACTTAAGAGATGCCTTGAGGTGTTGAAAAAACTTCACTGACTTCATAAAGCAATTCAGTACATCACCTCCCTCCACTTCCTACCCCTCTTCAAGGGCTTGTAGTACTCTTTTAAAAAATTCATGAATCTGACCGCCATTGTCTATTGGATTTGAACACTTGGATGCTTTGGTGGTACATGTCTTAGACTCAAATTTATCTTCCAGATTGCAAAGGTTAAACAGAAAATTAAAATACAACCAATGGCTGTAATTCTCTTACAAAATATAATTGGGTACACGAAGGAAATTGCTTCTTCCACATCTTCCTTTATTATTTATCTAGCTACACTGACATATCATTACATGAATACCAAAAGAAATGTTTTTGTGCCCTCCTGCTGTAAAGTTTCCACCTGTGGGATAAGGTGGTGCAAACTCTCTGAATTCATTTATTGGTCCATCCCCAGGAGTCTGTGCTAGATCAGGGGTTGCAAACCATGGTCCACAGGTCAAATGGCTCACTGTCTGTTTCTGTACAGCCCCAAAGCTACAAATCTCTTTTATGTTTTTAAATGGTTGAAAGAAATCAAAGGAATCATAACATTTTGGGACATGTGAAAATGATATGAAATGCACATTTTAGTGGCCCTAAATTCTTATTGGAACACAGCCATGCTTAATTGTGTCTATGGCTGCTTTGGTGCTATAACAGCAGAATTGAGTACAGCAGAGTTGTGACAAAAACTAAATGGTCCTCAAAGACTAAAGTTTTGACTTTCTGGCCCTTTGCAGAAAATGTTTGCTGACACCTATACTAGATTAAAGAATTTTTACATTTCTGCTGAGAGTAACCAACTTGGTTAGACCTCTCACAATTTGCAAGCACAACTAAGCCAAGCAAGGAATCCAGGGTACCAGTCACAGATAATTGGGCCTTAGGGGTCAGTGGTAATTCTCTCCTCTGCACTGAGGGCCTGTTTATATCCATCTACTCGGCCATTGTGGAACTGTAGTCATTTCAAGATGATTCTGGAATGACACCAGAAAATATAGTTCATGTACAATATATTAATGACTGTTGTGGTAGATTATCGTTTCCAGCATTCAAAGGATTTTTAATAATTTACATTTCAATTACATGGTGTTTTCAAGCTTGAAGTCTCAAGGTGTTTTATAAAGATTAAGAAGTGGACGGGCGCAGTGGCTCACACCTGTAACCCCAGCACTTTGGGAGGCCAAGGCGGGTGGGTCATGGGGTCAGGAGATCAAGACCATTCTGGCCAACATGGTGAAACCCCATCTCTACTAAAAATACAAGAATTAGCTGGGTGTGGTGGTGTGTGCCTGTAATCCCAGCTACTCAGGAGGCTGAAGCAGGAGAATCGCTTGAACTAGGGAGGCAGAGGTTGCAGTGAGCCAAGATGAGGCCACTGCACTCCAGCCTGGTGACAGAGTGAGACTCCATCTCAAAAAAAAAAAAAAAAGATTAAGGAGTAAGGCTTGGTGCTCTGAAAGCACTCATGTTCTGACTTTTGGGTAGAAGTAAGTGGATATTGTCAGATGGTTCCATTGATCTCATTCATTTGTCCACAGTGTTGGGAGAATGGCATTATCTTGTGCCGGAAGATTGCAGAGCAGTATGAGAGTTATTATGACTACAGAAACCTGAGCAAGATGCGGGTAAGGTGCCTGGATGCATCCTGATCAGGCCATAGCCTCCCTTTGTGATTAGCTTTCCAGTGTGGTTCTATGAAATTAACTTTGTGGTCTTGCAGAAACCTTTTTTAAGATAAATCCTCTGAAGCATACTTAGCTATTTATATAGAGAAATAGCAAATTAATTTGTGTAATGCTTTTATTTAATATAAAAAAGTGAGCACTTGATCTGTTTTAAATACCACATGTGAAATATACAATCTAATCCAGGATTAACACTTTTAGTTTATTGTGGAAAATCTCCACCCTGTTTGAAGAGTTTCCACTTACACATAAGTTTCTGTAACAATATACCATTCTTAGTCCCATAATCTGCAAATCTGTAGGAATAGCTGACCTATTTCTAAATAATTTAGGGCCAAATTCTGTAGGTGTCACCTCTCTTTAGCTTCAGCAATGTGTTTTTATTTGCTGGACTTAGATCGATGTTTCAGTACCTAAGAGCTCAAGGAGTTGAGTATTCTGTTTCTCTGAACCAAATGTTTTATATCTGCTTTGCTCTTAGGTTCAAACAAGTCCTCCTTGCCCTCCAAGTCCTTACTCTTGAGCAACATGAACGTTTGTGTCATCTTGTAATACACAAGATCCTGCTGAGTGCTTCAGTTCTTCAGGGTTTCTAAAATAGGATCATCAGTTTTTATACATTAAAAAAAAGATTACAATATTGCCTTTTAATTTTGAGATAGCCATTTAAGAGATAATACCATAAACCTGTAACAGCTCATAAAATCCCTTATATCCCAACAAGGAATTTATTCAACTGGCAGGAACTGACTCTGTCCTTTTGGCACAGTATTTCATGTCAGCAGTTCATCGATACTTCTCCTAACATGAAAACGAAAGAGAAAAAGCTTGTTTTAACTTCAGTCCATCATGTTGACTCTGGCAGGCACTGCAGTTTTATATGAAAACATTGCTGTTCATCTCTTGGCATCCTGTCCCTGTAACAGAAGCGAGGTGATGATGTTTACTTGTGAGAGCCCTTGGGTGCCATAGTCACTAAGATTTTTATAAACCCAAAGCATTACACTTCATGCCAACTGCTCTTTGGGGTGCTGTTACTAGAGGGGGGATAGAGGGGGAATCTTTAAGTGTAATATTAGTCTTTCTCTGGAAACCCTGGGGATGATAATACCATGAATGGGAAACCATAAGCTTTATATGCTTCATAGTTTCAACATTGTCAGGCGCACTTAAGAGCTTTCAGCCCAGACAACACTTTGCACTGTGGGTCTCCTTTGGTTTGGTTTGTTGTTTTATCCTTGCCCAACCTGTGCAAGATTGCACCTTCCAAATGTCCTGAATTACCATGTGCCAGGTGGAGGCAAACCCACAGGTAAGTACATCTGGCACAAGAATTCTCTAGAAAAGTTTTGCCTCTAATAATTCATGTTAATTTCTACTTGATTGTGAAGAAAATATTTTTCTTGATAGACTACATGCATAGAAATAATTTTTCTCTGGGGATAACATGTGATAATACACTTGATCCTTTAAAGCAGGGGTCAGCAAACTACAGCCTGTGGGCCTAGCAGAATTAAGTAGTTGTGAAGAGACGATATGGCCTGCAAAATGTGAAATAGTCTCTGGACATTTATAGAGGAAATTTGCCAATCCCCGACTTAAAGCATCAAAAAGAAAGTCAAACTTTCTTTCCAGCAAACTCAATTAAAATAAAGTTCTCCTTTATGTCAAAGAGAAATCTTATTCTATAAATTTGATAGAACCGAAAGATGAGATAAAATGCTTAGAATGTTTCCTGTGCTTTCTAGATGATGGAAGCCTCTTTGTATGACAAAATTATGGACCAGCAACGTCTTGAACCAGAGTTCTTCAGAGTTGGATTTTATGGAAAAAAATTTCCATTTTTCTTAAGAGTAAGTAATATACTATTTAATTTGCTTTCATAGTTCTCATATAGATATCCCAATCAAGAAAACTAAGATGTTAATGACATTTTATATGACAGGTAATAATATGCATGAGACTTTTTTTAAACTTTTACTTTGCAGACACTATATTAATCTAGAATGCCTTGTTTAAATAATTTCCGAGATAGCAATCAACCCCTTCCTAAATTTGGTATATTTTGTGAGCAATCTTTGATAATTATAGTTTCCCTTGTCTGATACCCACTATTTTAATTCAGTCTGCAATTTCCATCAAGTTAGTATTAGAAAAAAAATGGTGGGGCACTGCAGGAGGCTTGGAGTTGCAGAGTATCGAAAGCAATGGAGTTTCACATCATGTGAAAACCCTACCTCCAGCACCATGTAAAGAGTGTTGTTTGGCCATTTTGATGAATTTGTAAAAAGATAAATGTCACCCAGCAAAGAGACCCAATTTATTGCTAGTATAAACTCCATTTCTACAAAGAGAAAACTTTTAGACATTCTAAGACACCTATAAGATAATAAAATATTCAACTCCATTCTTCTCATTTTTCACATTCTGCCCAGTAGTGTCTTCTATGCTTGAATATTTATTGAATACTTCAGTATATACACCTTCCTTGTAGAAAAACATTGCTTAAAAGAGCAAATGTAATTCCCCAAGCAACTAAGGAAAGGTATCTGGGATAGTTTATAAAATTGAATCAATTGTTACAACTTTAGTTCTCAATATAGAAATATTTTGATGTTTGTGTTTACCTAAATCTTGCCTGTCAGCACATATGACAGAATACTAGGATGGGTGTACTTGGAGAAGAAGAGAAAGATTTCACTTTATTGTTTAATAATCATTATCTGCCTTTCAGAATGAAAAAGACAGATAGGTAGATCCCAAAATATCCAATACAGGTTCATTTTAGTATCACATGGAACAAATGTTTTCTTTAGTCAGTTGAAATGACCATGCATTTGGGTGCTACACAGACATAATGTGAAATCTCCTTGTTGCATTAAAAGAGACTCCACACAGTGTAGTGGGCGGTCACAAAGCTGACTTTGCAGGTGGGCCTGCCTAAAACTGGAGGAAATCTTGATTCCTGATCAAAAACAGCAGCAAGTGGGCACAGTGGCACACTGTAATCCCAAAAACTTGGGAGGCTGAGATAGGAGTATCACTTGAGCACAGTTCCAGACCACTCTGGACAACAGAGCAAGACCCCCAGAAAATGAAAAGTAAAAAATGGCAAAGTCAGAATACATGTTGAATTTAAAAGACTACGTTTTGGAGGTATAGCTGATCCCAAGCTGTTATGAGCAACCCCCTAAGGACTGCAGATGGCCTGGATCCAGGTTCCGAGTAGCGCAGCAGACAATCTAGAGCTATAGCCACACAGAGGGCTGGGGATTGCGCAGCAGGGTCTAGACACGACCCTGCCACAGTAGGTCGTCTCCCTCTGTTGGCACAAACAGACATGACATTGTTGGCAGAGTCATGTCTGAAAGATTATAATTAAAAGTATAAAGTTTTAAAAAATTAGAAGTAGTTTAAGAGTCATAATTTTAAAGAGGGTTTAGCAAATTGGAAAACTGCATTAGCAAATAGAATAAATTTTGTTAAAAAGTCAATTAGAATAAATCAATCTTCGATATCATTCTTCTTTTAAAAATAGCTTTCCTGGGTATAAATGGCATTTGCTTCACAATGAAAGAGAAGGGTCCCCCTCTGTTGGTTTCTAAAGGGCACTACACTCTTCAGAATCCTGGAGCCTGACCTTTTTTTTAAGGAATCAGATTCTAGTCTGTTCTTGGATTTAAAAGCAAACAAATATCAACATTAAAAAACATCCTTTTGGCCAGGCACAGTGGCTCACACCTGTAATCCCAGCACTTTGGGAGGCCAAGGCAAGAGAATTGCTTGAGGCCAGAAGTCTTTTGTCGTTTGATCAATTTCCAAGATAATTTTTAGCACTCAAATACATTTATCCACTTTTATGATCTAAGTAGGGATTTTTCCCCTCATGGAAAACAGGTTATTTAGCTGGGCACGGTAGCTCATGCCTGTAATTGCAGCACTTTGGGAGGCCAAGGCCAGAGGATCACTTGAGCCCAGGAGTTCAAGACCAGCCTGGGCAACATAGTGAGACCCCATCTCTACTAAAAGTTAAAAAAAATTGCCGGGTTTGGTGGCGTGCGCCTGTGGTTCCAGTTTCTTAGGAGGCTGAGGCAGGAGGATTGCTTGAGCTCAGGAGTCAAAGCTTCAGTAAGCTGTGATTGAGCCACTGCACTCCAGCCTGGGTGACAGTGAGACCCTGTCTCCAAAAAAAAACAAAACAAAACAAAATGGGTTATTTAAAGAATATTAACGCAGAAGTTCTACTTCTATATACATGCTTAAGAAAATTGAAAATATATATTTACACAAATACTTGTATCTGAATCGTCATAGCAGCATTATTCATAATAGCCAAAATGTAGAAACTGCCCAAATATCTATTAACTGATGAATGGGTAAACAAAACACAGCATATCTATGCAATGATACTCAGCAATAAAAAGAAAGGAAATACTTATATGTGCTACAAAATGGATGAACTTTAAAAATACTATGTTAAGTAAAAGCTAGTCACAAAAGGCCAGCACATTGTATAATTCCATAATAGGCAAATCCATAGAAACAAAAAGTAGTTTTGTGACTGGCTGGAGGAAGAGGAAAATAGGAAGTAACTGCTAGTTAGTATAGGGTTTCTTTTTGACATGAGGAAAAGATTCTGAAATTAAATTTTGTTAATGTTTGCACAACTCTATAAATATACTAAAAACCACTGAATTGCACATTTTTAAAAGGTGGATTTTGTTGTATGTGAATTATATCTCAATAAATCTATGTGTTTTTTTAGAAAAAAAAGAGTACTGATAAGGAAGATGCTTTATTTCTTAGAGACCCAAATATCAGACCCAAAATTTCATTTTATTTTAAAATGGCTTCTTAATACCATTGAATGCCTGTATTCTTAGAGCAAATGCCCCGATTTTTACAAACTGTCATATATAAGCATTGTTTGTTTTAAAATATATTTCATTTACTAGGATATTCAAATATTTATTTGGGGGCTCCTGTAATAGGCAGAGAGGGATGTATTGTCTTTTATTTTACCAAGCAAATTAATTATCTTTTGAGTAGAATTTTTAAAATACAGCATCAGAAATTGTAACTTTTATCTATAAAGTTTTAAATCTAGAATTGTATGGGGTCCACAATTATAGGTAGAGCCTGCCCTAACCTTGTGTTTTTCAAAAGATCATGATTTATTTAGGGGTTTGTGGGGAACCAAGGTAGGTTATCCAGCCCAGTTCCTGCTGTATTTCCTCTACCTGCCTGCAGCTGCCCTTTCCCTGTGGAAGAACTGAGCCTCTGCCCATGACTTGTTTCTCACTCCCTCTCTGTGGCCTGGAGTCCCTCTTTATGGCATTTTACATAAGAACCTCATAGAGCGGAAAAACACGGAAAACCTTGGACCTCAGCTCCTCTAGGCCCCAAACTGATCTCCCCTTAACTTGAAGATCTCCAGGGCCTGAGATCCCACAAGTTTTCCTGGTCTTGGTAGCTCCTAGGTGTTTTTCCTGCATACACTAGGCCATGTTCAGAGTAGAAAGAGCCCAGAGTTTGGACTCAGACCAGAATTTCAATCTAGTACACGTGGACAAAGTATTTCAAGACATTAAGCCATGGCCAGGCGTGGTGGCTCACACCTGTAATCCCAGCACTTTGGGAGGCCGAGACAGGCAGATCACCTGAGGCCAGGAGTTCAAGGCCAGCCTGGCCAACACAGTGAAACCCCATCTCTACTAAAAATATAAAAATTAGCTGGGCATGGTAGTGCACACCTGTCATTCCAGCTACTCGGGAGGCTGAAGCAGAAGAATTGCTTGAAGTTGGGAGACGGAGGTTGCAGTAAGCTGAGATCATACCACTGCATGCCAGCCGGGGCAACAGAGTGAGACTCCATCTTAAAAAAAAAAAAAGACTTTAAGCCCTGGTTCCCCAATTATAAAATGGGGTGTTGTAGGGGGCACTGACTACCTCTCAAGCTTATATGAGTTAAATAAGACATGCAGTGTGCTTCATCAATGACTGTGCTCAATTACAACTTCATTATCATTAAAATGTCAGAGATCCGTCATATCTAATCAGATCATTCAGGTACTTTTTGGAAACCTTCCCATCTTTCCAGCTGTCTTAACCTACCTCAGAAATAACCTTCACCATTCTTAACTGAAGGAGAGCATCATGAACGGCAGAATACTCACTCACACGCACACACACACACAAACACACAAACAAAAAGCAGACAACAAATTTACTTTTCCTCCAAACTGTGAAATTACTCACATGAATTTGATATGTACTTTATAAAAATAATCTTTACACATGTGCTTATTAACATTTAGAGGGATACAATTGTTTTGTTTTCATATTTTGGTGCTCTGAGAATCCACCTCTTTGCACCTCATGCAAGTGAACCGGGAAGAGTGAGGCATTCTATTGGGCCTTATTAAATGCAGTAGAGAGTGAACTCATGATCTTTATCTGCATTTTTAACAATTGGGCAAACTTCAGATTGTTCCAGCGTATTTTTTGTTATAGTGTCTTGGTATGGGGCATGTGGTCAGTTACTGCCAGTGTCATGTTTTTTGGCTCTGTCTGTAATCCACTCAGTTATATAGCCCTAATTTCTTTTTTGCTTTCATCTCCAGAATAAGGAGTTTGTGTGTCGAGGGCATGACTACGAGAGGCTGGAAGCCTTCCAACAGAGAATGCTGAACGAGTTCCCCCACGCCATCGCCATGCAGCACGCCAACCAGCCCGATGAGACCATCTTCCAGGCAGAAGCTCAGTGTATCCGCACCTGCAAGGGCTGGACTCAGTGAGATTGCACTGGCTCTTAGCTGCAGAGCATTTTCATGCAAGGTTGTTCAGCCACCAGTCCCTTTTCAATAGCCACATCCTTACTGCTCCCTCTTTCCCATCATCTTAATTTTAGCTTAACTCCTTCTGAATAGAACTTAATTGTTCTATTTATTACGATGATGTCAGTTGAAAGAACTCTCTTGAAAGAATTTTTCCCTTTTAATTAAACCTCTTGTATAGCTCAACCCTGCCTTTAAAGCTTTTTTTTAGTGATATCCTTTAGAATAATCTTCCTTTGACATATCCTGTGGAAACTGCTTAAGTTCAAGAAAATCATAGTATTGTGTTTACTGGCACATATTATTCACCCCTCCCCCCACCCTGATTATGTGTATTCTAGAATGAGGAATGGAAGAGAAAGAGCTACTCCAGTATCTTTTGGGGGCTTTTAGCTATGGCATCCTGAACAGCCTTTAATCATTGCTGTATAATTCATGCTCTTATTGTCTAAACACAAACAACTGAGCTGAAATTATATAGGTGTTAGAGACAAAGGCAGTTCACCCCAGCACTCTTTTCTGAACCCCTCTGCCTTTTCCTGAACCTGATGGTCTTAAAAAACACTTTTAAAACTTCCACTGACAATTATGAATACCATTTCAAAGCAGAAACCAAAATGCAAGACATGCAAGAAAGTACATAGGAAAAATATTTTGCTATCTTTCTTTAAATAAGAAGAGAAGGAGGTAAATATACAAGTTAATATGATACTCCTTTAATGTAATTTTTAAAAATATAAACTATAACTAAACACCCTGCATATGAATACAAGATTTGGGACAGCAGTTATCACAGATGTGGGAAGGCTAGGGACACAGATAATCACACAGATAAATGTAAGTCATCGTCAGTGTTCTAGTTTCTGTCTTTGGTCGTGGTTGCATAGATATTTACATGTTATTATAAGCAAACAATAAATTTAAATGTGTCATGCACAGACTAATAGATGTCTCATGAACAAGGATTAGGATTATCCTAATTCTGAGTACCTAAGGCCCAAACCATTCCCATCTACCTACACACACACACACACAAAAATTAGTGATATCTAAATTCATAGGTCATGAAAATTTCAAGTCATGGAAATTTCAAGCTGATACTTCACCTACCTAGAACTAGTTCAAGACCTGTAGTTTGAGAAGTGATTTGCTAGAACTGAGTTCTTGGCATCTTCTTGGTAATTTTTTTAATGACTTCAACTGAAATGGAAACAGAAGATTGTTACCCATCCTCTTCTCTCTGCCATAGCTCAGCCCAAGCCAGACTTCCATTGAGTTTGCCAAGTCAGGTTCTCTCCTTGACTCTTTAATCCTAGATTTGCAGATATATGCTGTGACTCCCATTCCAGAGAGCCAGGAGGTCCTGCAGAGAGAGGGTGTTCCGGACAACATCAAAAGCTTCTATAAAGTGAATCACATCTGGAAATTCCGCTATGACCGACCATTTCACAAAGGCACAAAAGATAAAGAGAATGAATTCAAGGTACCATGCAATTCTTATTACATGCTAACTCCTCAGATAGACTGCGAGCCCCTTGGGGCACAGCCCTTGGTAAATATTTACTCAGAATAGTGTCAAGTGACAGAAACAGAAGGGACTATATAAATCATTTAGTCTAGTGGTTCTGCAGCTCCGCGTGCATCAGAGTGACATGGAGTGCTCCCTAACCAAGCAGATTTCTGGTGCCCAGCTCAGGAATTCTGACTCAGTTGGTCTGGGAGGAGGTCCTAAAATCAGCTTTTTTGTAACAGTTCTAATGCTGGTGGTTCTTAGACCAGTCTTTGAGAACTCCTGGCTGAAGTCAGTCCTCTTATTCATTTATGTTGAACCAATTGTGGGAATCTTGGGATGTTTATTTTCACGTAAAGTTCAATAAATAAAGAATACATAATGAACAGAGAAAAGGAGTTCCTGAAGACAGAGAACAGTTGGGTAGACTGCTGGTACGTTGGGTAAGTTATGTGCCATCTTTGCTGCTTGTTCTTGTTAGAACAGTGTGTAATCAGAACTTCTCAGGACTCCGAGTAAAACCAAATTTTGGATTCTTTGTGTGTGTTGAGTTCTCTGCTCTCAGTAGTTCCAACACGCCTTCCTACTTCAGCACCCTCAGCCAGAAAGGGACAAGGTTTCTCATAGCCCCACTGCAGAAAAGAGGCAAGATTGTTCAGTAGATAGAGTCTGCCCCTTTCTTTGCAAACAATGACATAGTGACACCCCCCCAGTTAGTATTTCATATCTAAACAAAGAATGCAAAATTAGCTTATTTTTGTGAGTTAATTGGCTTAGCATTTTTCATCACAGATGTTCCCTGCTTAAGCTAGGAAATGTGCTCCTAACACGATTGTCTCATGTTAACTCACTTGGTCAGCTCTGCCGGTGTCAGTTCCCAGTACTCCCCGAAGTATTTCCAGGGATCATTCACAACCGAGAGGAGATCAGAAGGGGAAGGTTTTGCAGAGTTATGACAGGATTGAATAAAGAGCAGTCCCTTGTGCCCAGAGATTTGATGGGCTAAATATCAAGGCAAGGAGGCCACTGGAAAACAACAATGGGATAGTATTGAAAAGATCCATGATCATGTTCTTGTTTTTTCTGGAAACTTATTCTTTGTGCCTTCCAAAATCAATTAAAGAAGATATAGCTAGTTGATGATATAGTTCTTCTTGCAGTTGCTTTTAGTGAAAACATAGTCAGAAATCACTGAAATCAGGCAATTGACTTGTTCAAAGTCACCGTCTAGTTACCGGTAGCTCCAGTCCTAGAACTCACATTTTCTGCCTCCTTCTCCATTGTTTTTTCCACCGTACTACATTTCCTTGTGGCTGTCACTTTAAATCTGTATCAGTGGTGCAGCAATCTCCCTAAAAAATAATAATAAATAAATCTGGCTCCTGATTCCTCTGCTTTATAGCCCTCAGAATCTGGCTCCAAACCGCCCTCCAGAAGCCTCATCTCCACCACAACCCACTCACCCCTCCTCCCTCTCAGCCTCCGCGACACTCAGCTTCTCTCTTCCTCTCCCGCCAAGCCCTTTCGCAAGCCGCTCCTCCTGCCAGCGCTGCTACCCCCACTCTCCTCCTGGCAAACTCCTACTCACTCCTCAGAATGCAGCTCACGCGTCGCCCCCTCTGAGAACTGCTGTCCTCCTCCCCCAGGCTGGCGTGTGTGCCTGCATCCCCCTCTGTTGGCCCCCAGAGCCTTGAACATCCCTTTCTCTTCACTCTGAGCTCTTATTCATCTGCTTACCTCCCTGTCACCACCAGAACACTGCGAGCTCTTGTCACAGGATCTCTGCCCTATTCATCTCGGCACAGCTTGGCTGGCTCAAAGAAACTCTTCCATTTTTTTTTGTTGTTGTGGTTTGAGTAAATGGCACTATTTCAGGAATTTTGTAAAGTGTATTATCCTCTTGGGAATACACTTGGTTTAAGTAAGAAAGATGAGGCGTAGATACTAAAACCTGGTTGACAAAAAAGAAACGTGTCATCAACAGCAGCTCATACCAAAGGCAGCATGGTTTCACATGTCCTGGGGTTGCTCGTCCCGGCCAGAGGAAGCCCTGGCTCTAAAATACAGATTTGCCTCTATTAACAGCAGTTCAAACAAGCACAAGAAAATGTGGCACCGTAGATTTAGCAACTGACGAGGAGTCAGAGGTCCTAGTGGGTAGGTTCTAATGCTGGCTCTATCGGTAGTGTAGCTTTTGAGCAAGTCACATTGCTGCTTTAAGACCTAGTGTCTTCAAAAAAAAAAGTAATTTTTTCGAGACGGAGTCTCGCTCTGTTGCCCAGGCTGGAGTGCAGTGGGGCGATCTCGGCTCACTGCAAGCTCCACCTCCCAAGTTCACGCCATTCTCCTGCCTCAGCCTCCCAAGTAGCTGGGACTACAGGTGCCCGCCACCACGCCCGGTTAATTTTTTTGTATTTTTAGCAGAGACGCAGTTTCACCATATTAGCCAGGATGGTCTTGATCTCCTGACCTCATGATCTGCCTGCCTCGGCCTCCCAAAGTGCTGGGATTACAGGCGTGAGCCACCGTGCCCGGCTGTGTCCTCATCCTTAACATAGATCATGCTGTGTGGTTCCTAAAGCCTTTGCTTCCCTTAGGACTCTGTTATTCTAATCTTACGTTGACAGGCTGATACATTGACTGGCTGACCCTTCTAGATATAAGTGGTTAGATGTTAAGGAGTGAAGAGAGTTTGAATTAGAATTTTGGAGAAATAGCAAAGAAAATAACATGATATAGCCTATTTTTGTATTTTTAAGCTTGCTGTTTGAAGTAGGAGCTCATTTATTCCACATGGAAAAAAGTTTGATGACATACAGTGGAATTGTTAAAATCAGCTTCAGCAGTCTCTCACTGTGATAGTTTCATGAGTGCTTGAATGAAGACTAAAGAAAGGCTGACAGGAATAAGCAAAGCCTGGTAACAGTGACCGACAAACACTAGTCATGGAAGTAGCTAGAAAGAAGGACAACTTGGGAGACTTAATGTGTTTTGTGTTTTGTGTTTTGTGTTTTGTAGAGTCTCTGGGTGGAGAGAACGTCATTATACTTGGTGCAGAGTTTGCCTGGCATCTCTCGCTGGTTTGAAGTGGAAAAGCGTGAAGTGGTAAGGATCAGAGCTTATTCTCAAGCACTTTCTCATCACAGTTGTTCACTTGGAGTTGTGCCGTATATTCATTACTTCTCCTTTGACCCAGATTCTCTGGAAGCACTCATAGTAAAATAGTGAATGTTTATGGTCTTGACCGCTATTACCAAGGCTGAGAAGGTGAATATTAATATTATCCTAATGTGTCCAGATGGAGGGATTCCTTGAAAACAACTCAATTTGCTACATGTAAAAAAACTATTCAGGCCCTTGAGTTAGAAGACTTGGAATTCCAGCTCTCCTAATTACTATAGCTGTATGACCTTCAGTGCTTAGTGTATCATACCAGTGCTAATACTACCTGCTTTATCTTATTTAATCATCATATCAAAGCTATGAGGTATATATTCTTATTCCTGGCTTTGCAATTTTTGACAAGAGGTCAAAATACTTTGCCAAAGATCACATAGCAAGATGTTGAAGAGAGACTCCAACCCAGATATTTCTGATTCCAAAGCCAATTATATTACTCTCTTCTAGCAGTAGGTTTCTTACAGGCTGAAGGAGGCTAATGTCAAGTCTCTGCACAGTGCCCGATGCACAGTAAGTCCCTGTTGTTACAGTTCCCAGTAGAAAGGATGGCAGCGTATTAGTCTCACTGAGCAGTCCTGGGTGGAGCACCCACTGTAGATCAGTGGGTGCCACTGTAGAACCTGGTAACCACAGCTCTCAAGAGCCCTCCGGTTGTAAAATGTGACCCCAGCTCCAGGCCCCAGTTGTGGAGAGCAGGGAGAGCAGCAGCTGAAGGCAGCCACATCCAGGGTGGGATCCCACCCAGCTGTCTGTGCTGTTCTTCCAGCGACAGCACCTCGATGTCAGCCATAGCCCTGCAGTCTCACAGCCTCCCTTGCTACATCCATTATAGCCATTTATTAACTTTATTTCACTTAGTGTGAATGTTCATTTGTTTCACTGCAGAAATAATAATGTGTTTGTTTTTGAGCCTGGGTCTCACCCTTTCATTGCCATAGTTCTCTGATAGGAAGTGTGCCAATTGTGCAAATATAATGTAATTCATACCTTATTTAGGTCACAAGCCTATTCTGTCAATCCAGAAGAAAGAACAGCTCCTGACCAAATTGTTTTTCAAGAATTGTTTGTCTTACCTGGAATGTCTCAGCATTGAAACTACTCTCAGCCTATCATGTTCAATTAAGCTAAGGATTTAAAAATTAAAATTGAACTCTATTCAGCAGATTACATCAGTACAGTTGTATTCTTGTCCAGTCTGAGGTCCAGAGTCCCCAAAAGCTGGCTGCTTACATGTTGTGCCCTGGTACCTTCCATGGAAGTGGGGAGACTGCTAAACGCAGTGCTCAAAAAGTCTTATTATGCTTCCCGCTGAATGGCATGGGTCCAACTTGTAGAAGTGTTTTTAGTCATCCATGCTGCATTAATGATTCAGAGAGCCTTTAGCTACTTACTACCCAGAGCATTAAATCCTGTGAAGTCTCATCAATGGTCCTAGCCCTTGGAAATGTCATATACACATACAATGCTAATAAAAAATAGCATGCTGATAATGATAAAAGGAGCATTACTAAACACAACCTTTCAAACATCAGCTGCCTACTTTATTAGAATATGTAATCTTACGTTCTGTCAAATGGAACAAATCAAATTCAGCTGTTTTGTTCCCTGAACACAGCCCACTCTTAACAGCTTTTGTGTTTTTCTCTTGTTCTTGCTGCCTAGAATGTCCCCACTGTCGATTAAAGCTATTGGTTTCCTGGTTTAACTCCTAGTGTAGAAGGTCTTCAAGAACAGGGACAGGTAGTAGGTGCTCAATACAAATACATCACGTTGAATTGAAATTCCTCATCTGCAGATGTCAGCATCTGAAAACCAAGAGATGTTTTCATTTGTTCGGCTCCAAAGCTCATTTGCTAATAATACACCCAAGCTTTTCTAATGCAAGTCCATTTATTAACTTTATTTCACTTAGTGTGAATGTTCATGTGTTTCACTGTAGAAATATTATATTTCCTTTTTGTTTTTGAGACTGGGTCTTGCTCTGTCGCCCAGGCTGGAGTGCAGTGATATGATCATGGCTCACTGCAGCCTTGACCTCCCGGGCTCAAGTGATCCTCCCACCTCAGCCTCCCAAGTAGCTGGGACCACAAGCATGTGCCATCACAACTGGCTAATTTTCTGATTTGTTGTAGAGATGAGGTGTCACGATGTTGCTCAGGCTAGTCTTGAGCTCCTGGGCTGAAACAGTCCTCTAGCCTTTGTCTCCCAAAGTGCTGGGATTACAGGCATAAACCACCATGCCCAGCCTTATTAATGTAATGTAATGCATTTGATTAAAGGAACCTGCCCTAGATCCTGCTAGGGGTTACATAATATACCATATATGGCCCTATACTGCCTTTCTAAAATCTGAAAAGTTCTTCATTCTGAAACATGTGGCACCAAAGGTTTCAGATGAAATTGGGGACCTTTATTTTCTAAATCACAGACCCCCCCCCCAATAGCTTATCAACTTTTGTTAAGATATCAATGCCTTTGAACTATTGTTTCCTCTGTAGTTTATTATTTTCAAAACCCAAAAAAAGTGTTTTTGTCCTGATTAAAAAATTAGCTCATTTCAGCTGGGTGCCATGGCTCACCTGTAATCCCAGCACTTCGGGAGGCTGAGACAGGTGTATCACCTGAGGTCAGGAATTCAAGACCAGCCTAACCAACATGGTGAAACCCCGTCTCTACTAAAAATACAAAAAAGTAGCCGGGCATGGTGGCACGCACCTGTAGTCCCAGCTACTTGGAAGGCTGAGGCAGGAGAATCACTTGAACCGGGGAGGCAGAGGTTGCAGTGAGCTGAGATCACGCCACTGCGCTCCAGCCTGGACAACAAGAGCAAAACTCTGTCTCAAAAAAAAAAAAAAAACAAAAAAAACCCTAAACTCATTAAAAAATTTTTAATCAAGACAAACATTTATAGTTTAGAATCCATAAATGATTTTTTTAAAAATCCAACTAAAGATTACAAGAATATTGTCATACCACATCCTGCCCATCAGAAAACGATGTGCCTCTTTCTAAATACTGTATACCCAGAATCTAACTACTCCTCAGCGCCCCCACCGATAGCGCCACCTAGTGCCTGATTACTGCAGTAGCCTCCTAAAAGATTTGCTTTCCCCCTTATCCCTGTAGTCTCTTCTGCACATGGCAGCCAGTGACCTTTTTAAACTTAAGTTATAGCATACAAAAATAGAGAAAATGTATAATGATATAATGAGCCTGACTTACCCATCATTGCTTCAACAGCCATCAAAAAGGCTAATTTTGTTTCAGCTACATGTCTACCTGCTCCCTCTCAACTGGACTATTTTTGAAGTAAATCTCAGATGTCATATCACTTCATCTACAAATATTTTAGTATTCATATTTATTTTTAAAAACCTGAAATATTGTCACATTAAAAATTAACAATAATTACTTGATCATAAAATGTACAGTGTTCATTCCACACTTTACCAAGTCTTTTATTCTGCATTTTAGACCAGCCTGGGCAATGTAGTAAGACACCGTCTAAACAGAAAATTTTAAAAATTAGCCAGCATGGTGGCATATGTCTGCAGTCCTAGCAACCTCCTACTCCAGAAGTTGAGGCCAGAAGATCACTGGAGCCCAGGAGTTTGAGGTTACAGTGAACTATGATCATACCACTGTACTCTAGCCTCGGTGACAGTCTCAACCCTCTTTTTAAATAAAAAAAAAATTATATATTTTTAGGCCAGGCATGGCGGCTCATACCTGTAATCCCAACACTTTGGGAGGCCAGGGCAGGCAGATCACTTGAGGTCAGGAGTTCAAGACCAGCCTGGCCAATATGGCAAAACCCTGTCACTACAAAAAATACAAAAAGTAGCTGGGCATGGTCGATCACGCCTGTAATCCCAGCTTCTCAGGAGGCTGAAGCAGGAGAATTGCTTGAACCCGGAAGGTGGAGGTTGCAGTGAGCCAAGATTGTGCCACAGCACTCCAGCCTGGGTGACAGAACAAGTGAGACTGTCTCAAAACAGAAAAAAAAAATTATTTTTACTCTGTTATTCGAATCCAGATTTAAATAAGGGCCATGCATTGCAATTGATTGAAATGTCTTCTAAGTCTCTTTCAATCTGTAAGTTTCCCCTTGCATCACTTTCCTTATTTTTTTATTGAAGAAACTAAAGACTGTTTATCCTGAAATGTTTCCGTATGTGTGGATTCTGCAGACTGCATCCAAGTGAAGTCATTTAACATGTTTCTCTGTCACCTGTATTCCTTGTAAATTGGTAGTTAGAACTAGAGACTTGATAAAATGTTTGCTTTTATTTTCACAAGACTACTTCATACTTGGTGTTATGTGCTACTGGTTGTCGTGTGTGTGTGTGATGTTGGCAGCCACTGGTGATCATTGACCAGATCCATTAATCTTTTATGGGTTGCAAAATGGTGATATTTTATTTCATGTTTATTTACTCATTGGAATACTCTGTAAAGAGAAATGTCCTCTCACTAAATATTTGATTACCCTGAGGTACAGGAAAGATAATGCTGTATTCTACAAAAGCAACTGGAGGGGTTTTTGTTTGGTTGGTTTTTAGTATCATTAGTAACTCATGGATATAAGTATATTTGTTTTGTTTTAATCCATGGCAGTTATTAAATTTTAAAATGTTCCATCTTTGCCTGTTGGGAGCATCTTCAAAATGGCTCCTGAGTCTCTTTTCATGGTATCCAAGTAGTGTTTGTTACTGAGCTAACACACAGGGTCTGATTGTCAAATTTGATGCAGGACTCAGTGACCCCTCCCAGCATCAAGCTTTACTAGTAATTTCAAGGCAGGCAGGATGCTCAGATAAAGCAGCGAGATTTCTGAGACATTACACATCGTCTGCTAGGTCCTTCTTCCCCACATCAGTAATAATTCAGAATTATAGGTGGAGTCCCTGAGGTTCACAGGGTTCCTCATTCAGAAGCACGTTTAAATTATGAAGTGTCGATTATGAAACATTCCATTTTCTACTCCAGAGAGTTAGTTGTAAAGCTTCTCAGGGACATTCTGTAATCATGCCTCATGGATTCTGGTTTATTTATTTACTTTACTTAAAGAAATCCTTTGACTGGGGACTTTAGCGCATTCTGTAGATAACATCTCTTCCTCCTAGCAATTACTTTTAGTCTGTTTACTTGAAGGTTCAATTGACAAAGAGATAAGACATAGTCACCTGTCTTTTCTGTCCCTTAAGGACATTCCCCAGTAAAGAAAATGAATGGATCACAGGCCAGATACTTTCATGTTTTCCTCCCATCCTTACCTTTACCATCCTTCCTGGTAAGACGAGGTGGTCTAGGATCACTTGAACATCTCCTGCCCCAGACCTGAAAGCAGCTATTTCTCCAATGACTCCTTATTCATTTTAGTGGTGAACAGTATTTAGAGATTGTAATCTGAAGGATAGAGGAAAGTAATTCTTGGTGAACACTCTATCACATATCTTTGCACACTTCTTTGACCGTCCCCTTATATTTCCCTAGAAGTGAATTAATCAAAAGTATCCCCACTGTAACCACTGATTCATGGCTCAGCAATGGGATATATCGTTTACACCCTGTCTAGAGGGGATAACTAGTCTTAGGAATACTTATTTCCCCAGCATCTTCTCCAACACTAAGTGTTGTATATTTTAATCTTTCCAAATAATAGACCAAAATTATACTGGGGTTGGATGTTTTGTTTCAGCATTTTTTGAATGCTAAGTGAAGATATGTTTTCATATATTGATGAACTCTATACCAATCATATCCTTTGTCCCTTTTCTTCAGTATTTGGCAAATATTAACATTTTATCTATCCTTCATGTTGGAAATATTTTCCAAGTCGTTTGTATTTTGCCTGTGTTTATTATGTCTTGTTTTATTTGCTTTTAGAAAATTTGATTTTTAATAGCATTTGAATTTATAAAGATGAAGATTGCTTTTTTCTTATAGCCAAAAGCACATAAAACCTACTATTGTAACCATTTTTATGTGTGCAGTATGGTAGTGTTAACTATATATACATTGTTGTGCAACAGATGTCTAGAAGTTTTTCATCTTGGAAAACTCAAACTCGATATTCACTGAACAGAAGTTCTCCTCTCCCCTTTCCCCTAGACCCTGGGAACCACCATTCTATGTTCTAAGATGTTTTGCTTACTTTTTAACTTTCAGTTACTCAGAGCTCTCAGACTTTTCCTTTATGGTTTAGGTTTTGTGTACATAAAACAAAGGTTTAGTGTTACAAATAATCTGAAAGTAAATACCCGTTTTCCACCATTCAGGTAAAGAAACAGAACATTGCCAGCAGTATCCTGCAGGCCTCCTGTGCACCTCTTCTCAATTATAGCTCCATCTTCACCATAAAAGTAGTCACTATCCTGACTTCTATGGTATCCATTCCCTTGCTTAGTGTATCACCTATTTGCCTCTCTAAACAAGTCGATTTGGTTTTACCTGGTTTTGAACTTTATATAACATACTACTTGTATTCTATTGAGACATATTTGACTCAGTGTTGTTTGTAATATTTTTCCATGTTATTGCATGTGATTGAAGTTTGTTTCATTGCTGTATACTATTCCATTCCATGAACATATCACAATATGTTTATTCTCTTGTCAATGGACATACGGATTTTGGAGATTATGAACATTTTTGTACATGTTTCCTGGTACACATGTGCACAAACCTCCTACACCACTTTTCCTTATATGCCTAGAATTTCTGAATCGATACACACACACACACACACACACACACACACACACACGTATATATATCTTCAACTGTTTTTCCAAAGTGAATGAACCAACTTGAACTTCCGGTAGCAGTAATTGAGAGTCCGTTGCTCACAGTCTCACTCTCATCTGCTGTTGTCATTTTTACCATTTCAGTGGGTGTTTAGTAGTATGTTATTGTAGTAGTATTTTTCACATCTTTGATCACAAATGAGGCCCAACACCTTTTCATTATTTGTTTACTGGCCATTTGAATGTATTCCTTTGTAACTGGTTGTTTAATTCATTTGCTCATTTTTTATTGGGTCATTTGCCTTTTTCTTACTGGTTTTTAAGAATCCTTATATACCCTGAACACGTGCTTTTTGATGGTTACACATGTTACAAAATCTTCTATATTCTTGCTTATCTTCCCTTCTCTTTGTCTTTGATGAATGTTCAGTCTTCATATTCTAGGATTTTTCAGTGTTGGTTTAAGATGATCCAAGTGACCTTTAAAAACTGTAATTTGTTTCCTTGCCTGAATGAACCAATATTTAAATATGCTAATTGTAGTCCTGAATTACTTGATTGCTGAGAGCTTGGCAGACCTTCTCTTCAAGGCAATAGCAGTCCCAATGACATACATTTGAAGAGCACTTTTATCATTTTCACAATTAGGTCCTCCATACAGCCTGGAATTTTTAAGTCATTATGATTCTATTTGGCTCTCCAACAAATAGATCCTGCAGTATATATTATCTTGTTTTCTATAATTCCCAACTGTGTGCCATCCTGTGCCACCTTATGGTGCTGTTATATATACATATGAGGTTCATGTGGCATATGTCCCATCTTCCCAACTGGGCTGAAAGCTCCTTGACATCAGAGGATCCATAAATGCATCTTTATATCTCCCATGGTGCTTTGTATCAAATAAGCATGAGAAAGGGGATAATATTCAGGGTCTCTGAATATTTAACCCTTCAAAAGAAAAAAAAACTAGTTTTAAAAGACATGAGATGCTTGGATATTATTTTAAGGATTAAATTGGTTGTTGCAGTGCTAATATAGAATTGATGATTATCCAAACCACATTTCAATGAATAAGTATAATTACCTGCCCTTTCCAAACCTTGCTAATGAACATCCCACTTGACTTCCACATCCTTGTCTATTCTACGGAATGGCCCCTGGTAGAGATATTGATGGAAGCCAAGGGGGAGCACAGATAATTCAGAACATGGATAAACTACTTTGTCTTTCTTCTTGAATGTCACAAATTCAATATATATTTATGTTCATTTGCTTCTCAGGTAGAAATGAGTCCTCTGGAAAATGCAATTGAAGTGCTAGAAAATAAGAATCAGCAGCTGAAGACTCTGATTAGTCAGTGTCAGACAAGACAGATGCAGAATATTAATCCCCTGACTATGTGCCTGAATGGAGTTATAGATGCTGCAGTTAATGGTGGCGTTTCCAGGTATCAAGAGGTAAGGATTAGGTATTGTTGTTTCAGAGAAAGTTTTCAATTGTGACTTCTTAGGGTTTCATGAATCTTTTTTCAGACTATGTACCCATATCAGCACGCAAACATAGGGCTGCGATTGACACAGAGTCCTTTGTTAAATAGAGCAAACATACAGTCATTTGTAATTGCCCAGTAACTCCATTTTCCCAACATGTTATATTTGGATAATAAAAATGTGTGTGTGTGTGTGTTCATTCTTGCATGAATAAAAGTAGAAAGGACATTAGGACTGTTTAATAAATATCCGTCTAAAATAATTTCTCTAAGCAAAGAAGTTCATGGGCATAGAAAAGTCTGATCTGGGCTGGGCTCAGTGGCTCACACCTGTAATCCCAGCACTTTGGTTTGAGACCAGCTTGAGCAACATAGGAAGATCCTATCTCTTATTTAAAAAAAAAAAAAAAAAAAAAGATAAGACCGATCTTGCTTAGATGATACTTTAAGTGGACCTTTCATCTGCTCTCTTAAACAGAAAGATATAATACCCTGGAAGGTAAGGCCACCATCTAGGTCACACTGAATCTTAAGGCAGTTTGTTTTAGGATACAAGCCATATAGCTTACTGATTTGGGCTTGTTCTTTATTTTAGCAAGGGTACTTATTGTACAATCACTGATCTTCCTTTAACAATGCTTTCCTTATGTTCCCATTCTGATCAACCACCTACACTAGTAATCAGCCCATCTGTCCCAAAATGTGGTTTGTAATGGTGTCATTTCCATAAAGATGCCAGGTCTTTAAAAACAACTTGTCTTTGACTTGCCTTGTAACTCCACTAAAGTAGACTGATTCTCCTTTCCCTTACTAGGCATTCTTTGTCAAAGAATATATCTTAAGTCACCCTGAAGATGGGGAGAAAATTGCACGATTAAGAGAGCTGATGCTTGAGCAGGTAAGGGAAGCAGAAGCCAACCCCTTCTATTTTGCCTGGATATGTGCTTGCTTACCTAGAGCCCCCTCTGCATGGTTTCCTGCATCAGTGGTCTAACAGAAGCTGGCAAGCAAGGGTGACAGATTCCTGTAATATATCCCAGCTTGCTAATTTCTACTTCTTCTTCCCACTCGGATGCAAAAATTAATTTAACAATGAGTAGACTATGGCAGCCAGTTACAGGTTGAGTATCCTTTATCCAAAATACTTGGGACCATAAGTGTTTCAGATTTTGAAATATTTGCATATACATAAGAGATATCTTGGGGGAGGGACCCAAGTCAAATAACAAAATTTATTATTTCATATATATCTTATACACATAGCCTGAAGGTCATTTTATATAATATTTTAATAATTTTGTGCATGAAGTTTCGACTGCAACCCATCACGTGAGGTTGGGTGTGGAATTTTCCACTTGTGGGATGTTGGCATTCAAAAGGCTTCAAATTTTGGAGGATTTCTGATTTTCAGTTTTTGTATTAGGGATGTTCAACCTGTGAAACAAACAACTTCATGTGGTCTCTTAAAACATTCTTTGAATGTTCTCTTCCTAGAGACTTGCTGTAGGCTTGATGCCAACTTTTTTTTTTTTTTTTTTTTTTAAGACGGAGTCTCCCTCTGTCACCCAGGCTGGAGTGCAGTGGCATGATCTCTGCTCACTGCAAGCTCCGCCTCCTGGGTTCACGCCATTCTCCTGCCTCAGCCTCCCAAGTAGCTGGGACCACAAGTGCCCGCCACCACACCTGGCTAATTTTTTTGCATTTTTAGTAGAGACGGGGTTTCACTCTGTTAGCCAGGATGGTCTCGATCTCCTGACCTCGTGATCCACCCGCCTCAGCCTCCCAAAGTGCTGGGATTACAGGTGTGAGCCACCGCGCCTGGCCGATGCCAACTTTTCACTCAAAATTCTGTGCTCAGAAAAGTTCAGGCCAACTCCAAATATGAGTGCATGAATGAAATTTTTACTTAAGCATTGTAATAAGGAAGTGGGCAATCAGTAGATCTTGCTTTAAAGCAGTGTCATATTTTGCAAAGTAAACCTATAGGTTACATGATATGGACAAAACTACATACAACTCATCATTTTCTACCCCCAGAGAAGCGTGGTTTATTTTATTTATTTGGAACCATCAAGTACAAAGAACTGGAATGAGTAATCTGTTGCCTACTGTGTCCCTATTGATAGCCTGAAATGGTTTGAAAACCTCTGAGGTAGGAGACATGGTTGGAAGCCTGTGTTAAACAGGAAATAAAGACATTTGATTCCTGTGAAAAGTGGAATATGTGTGATGAAACGTGACAAAGGCATTTCTTTCTACTCGATAATGCCAAATTAATAAGTAAAGCATGCTCTTTGGATTAGAAAATGAGGTCGTGTCTGGTTTTCATCCATCTTTTATGCTCTTAGGCTTAGTCCACAAAACCTAATACTACAGGGAGAGAGGTGGCCACAGAAGAGAGAGAAGAATTACTTGAAGCTCATCTGTAAGGAAATAAAGAATAAGTCAAGTTCTCAATGTGACTCTGGGTGTTTGTAGATAATAGAAGTGAGCAGTTGAGGTCATCCATTACTTAGGATTATGCAATGACTTTAACCTTCGTTGATTTTTAAAGATCTGTGTTTTACCTCTTATGAATGGTTCACTTCACCCCAGGACTGTATCTGCTGGATTCAGCCTGACTGAATTATTTCCCCAGAATTAAATGGTAGCTCAGGGTCAAGAAGACTGCCAAGAAAAATAAAACCAGGGAACCTTTATTTCTTCTATGTCCTGCTTATGTTCCTGAAACCTTGTGGAAAGAGCCATGGCCTAGAAAATGTGAGATCTCTGTTATAAGACAAGCAGTGCACATGACTGTCAATGTGCCCTTGGCCAAGTCTCATCATCTCTGTGGGGAGGTGGACTGGAGAGGGCACCATCCTTCTCTGGACCTCTGCAAAGTAGTTCAGATAAACTCTCTAGAGGACAGAGACATGCACCACCCCAGTGCTCCTTGCAGGACAGACTTACTCTGCCTCAGCTGCAGGAAATGTGGCTCTCAACAGACATCTCCAGCTGTCAGGCCCTTCAGGGATTGCCTCCACTGCAGAGAGCCACTTGGCCCAAGGTTGCTACCTTCTCAGTGGTGCACATCCCATACTGAGGAAGCAATAGAAAGCCTGGCCATTTGGGACCAACACAGGACAACTCTGACAGACCATTAAAGGTCCAGAGGTTGAGGTAGGAGGATCATCTGACACCAGGAGTTCAAGACTAGCCTGGGCAACATAGCAAGACCCCATCTCTACAAAAACCTAAAAACTAGCTGGGTGTGGTGGTGCATGGCTGTAGGCCCAGCTACTTGGGAGGCTGAGGTGGGAGGATCACCTTAGCCCAGGAGTTCGAGGTTGCAGTGAGCTATGATCACACCACTGCATTCCTTCCTGGGCAGCAGAGTGAGACTCTGTCTCTAAAAAGATTAAAATACAGATAAATTTTTAAGAACATTCCAGAGGTCCCTTGGGTTTGGCAGTAGCTGACAGGACTGCTGTGCAGCTCAACTTCTTTTCTTGTCAAGTCCGGCTTCTGTCCCTCCCTCTGACAGGCATCAATCCCAAGGTACACCCTGATAAACATTATGAAATCCATGCTGGAGTCTACTTCCCAGATAACCCAACTTGCAACATTCTGTGAACAAAAGGGAAGTCACACAATGCTAGTGTTTAAAATGGAGAAGACTGGGGGCCTCTGCGTTTAGATCCACCTCCTACATCCCTTCCATGTCCTCATCACAGATGTAGCCTCTCCCTTTATGCCTCATACACACTGCACTCCAAGTGTGCCTTTCAAAGGTCATCCTTGATATTTGTTATGCAAATATGCTGGCAGTGGGCAGCATCCAGAGCCCCGTCCCTTAGGGAAGGTGCTGGATGCCCCAACCCGCCAGGGTCAGTCCTGTTTGACCTGAGCTTTCAACCTAAAATCTTCACGAGCTGCAAAGATTAAAAACAGCAACAATAACAACAAAACCTTGTGGTGATATAGGATTCGTTTTCCTCCCAGTCTATGGAATTTGTCCTTTTGACCATGTTAGCATGGGGGGCATTTTTAAAATACAAAAGACAGCTGCTGCTCGAATCAAAGGAATCACACACTGTTGATGGTTGAACAAAGGAAGGTTGAATGTTTACCTTCATCTCTTCGGATCCTCACTGCAGGAAAGTTTTTTAAGTAGGACCTGCTTTCTTGTTGAATTATAAGTGAATATGAATAATGTTTTTGGGGGTTTTTTTCTTTTTTCTTTTTTTTTTTTTTGGAGACAGAGTCTAGCTCTGTCACCTAGGCTGGAATGCAGTGGCGTGATCTTGGCTCACTACAACCTCCACCTCCCGGATTCAAGCAATCCTCCTGCCTCAGCCACTCGAGTAGTTGGAACTACAGGCACATGCCACCACACCTGGCTAATTTTTGTATTTTTAGTAGAGACAGCGTTTCACTGTGTTGTCCAGGCTGGTCTTGAACTCCTGACCTTGTGATCAACCTACCTTGGCCTCCCAAAGTGCTGGGATTACAGGCGTGAGCCACCGCGCCTGGCCAGGAATAATCTTTTTAAACAAAAACAAGAAGCATGGAAACTGTCATAGAATTCCTTTTTGTTTTGTTTTTTCCATCCTCCCTGGCAGATTCTGAAAGTCTGTGGGAGGGATGGATGAGCACAGAGGAACCTAGTGGGAGAGAGAGGGAAATGTAGGGGAGAGGGTGCCATGCAAAGAAGAGATCTTTAAGGGAGAATTGCCGGCCCTCTTAACAGTGAGCAGCACATGCCCCTATTCCTTCTCCACCCTGGGGAGAGAAGGAAGGGGCCAAAGGGACACATAACTGTTACGAGGCATTATAATTATAGATCTAAAATACATGGGAAAGAAGCCTGGGGGAGTAGGAAAATTAAGTCTGAAATCAGAACCAAGTTCTAATCCCCATTTGTCTTTTATCCATGCAGGATTTTTCAGATCCTCAGTTTTTCTTCACCTGTAAAGTGACAACTGTTCCTACCTTGTCAGAGGCAGAGGATTAGCAATAATGCAAGCGAAATGCGTAGTAAAGTGCTCGGCCCATAGCAGGCACTTAGTGAGAGGTAGTCATTGATGTGAGGTTTTTTCCTTATGTTGTGAATTAAGGCACAGATTCTGGAATTTGGTTTGGCCGTGCATGAGAAGTTTGTACCTCAAGATATGAGACCCCTTCACAAAAAGCTGGTTGACCAATTCTTTGTGATGAAGTCGAGCTTAGGGATACAGGTATGTATACTTAGGTGTCCATGGCGGGGCAGCCTGATCACTGCCGTTTGCTTGTTAAAGGGATGATGATGTATCCAATAGTGACATCTTGTGGTTTTTCTACCAAACTGCACTGTTTTACCAGGGAGCCCTCAAATACAATTGCCTTGTCTGCTATTTGCGAGGCTTTCCTTTTGGGAAAACACAAATGTAAGTGAGGGAAAGCCAAATAATACTGGAACTTGCTTTAATAGCTCCCTATGTGAAGACTTGATGGCAATTAGGATGTGTGCCTAGTATGCTAACCTGTCTCATAAGTTATTTTGCCCAAATCATTACTGTAATGAGATATTTCCTTTACTACATCTTTAGGAGTTCTCTGCTTGTATGCAAGCCAGTCCTGTCCATTTTCCTAACGGAAGCCCTCGTGTGTGTAGAAACTCAGCACCTGCTTCTGTGAGCCCAGATGGTACCAGGGTAATTCCTAGACGCAGGTAAGTCATATTCCAAATTATCTTACAATTTGGCCTCACCCGCAAGATGATCTGGAATGGTTCTCTCATTCTTTATGGCACAATTTGTCAAATACGCTATTTCTTAATGAAATAACTAACCCGCAAGGCAGCTGCAGACCTCTGCCACCAGTAAAACAGCAACAGCATGAGAAATAAATAAACTCAAACATTTGATTATATTGAGGCAAACAGGAGAAAACAAAATGGAATGTATTTTCCCCCCTTTGGTTTCATAGCATTCTAGCACATGATAAAGTACAGTTTGGAGACTGAGTTAATGACCTTTTTTTTCCCCCTGAAACAGCCCGTTAAGTTACCCAGCTGTCAACCGATATTCTTCCTCCTCACTGTCCTCACAAGCTTCTGCTGAAGTAAGCAATATTACAGGGCAATCAGAAAGCTCTGATGAAGTCTTTAACATGCAGGTACTTAATTAGCTTTTTGTCTGGTTGTGTTTACTCCTTTTCTGTCTCAATCATGAGTGTTTCTGTTCATTCTGCTGTGCTGATGAACAGACCAACAAGCAAGAACTTGGCTTAAGGACAAACCTTTAAACACTCTTCTTGCTTTATGGGTCTCTAGAGTCTACAAAGACGTTTCTCTTAAAACTGCCCCATCGCTTTAAGACAACATCAGCAAGCGATGGAAAAGCCTAGGCACGCTGCACAAGGTTCAGCTCTGAGACCTGCCCCAAGTTCCTTCTGCAGTCCAGGACTCTCAGAGTGTGTTGCCACTCACTAGCTGCCTCTTAGCTTGCTTTTTTTTTTTTTTAACGAGTCTCACTCTGTCTCCCAGTCTGGAGTGCAGTGGTGCGATCTTGGCTCACTGCAACCTCCGCCTCCTGGGCTCAGACAGTTTTCGTGCCTCAGCCTCGTGAGTAGCTGGGATTACAGGCATGTACCACCACGCCCGACTAATTTTTGTATTTTTAGTAGAGACGGGGTTTCACTGTGTTGGCCAGGTTGGTCTCGAACTCCTGACCTCAAGTGATCTGCCCAACTTGGCCTCCCAAAGTGCTGGGATTACAGGCATGAGCTACTGCGCCCGGCCCCTCTTAGCATTCCAAAATGGCTTTTTTTTCTTTAAGAAGACATGATTTGGCTAGGTGCAGTGGCTCATGCCTGTAATCCCAACACTTTGGGAGGCCGAGGTGAGCGAATCACCTTGAGATCTGGAGTTCGAGACCATCCTGACCAACATGGTGAAACCCCGTCTCTACCAAAAATACAAAAGTTAGCGGGGCATGATGGCGCATGCCTGTAATCCCAGCTACTCGGGAGGCGGAGGCAGGAGAATCGCTTGAACCTGGGAGGAGGAGGTTGCAGTGAGCCGAGAGCATGTCACTGCACTCCAGCCTGGGCAACAAAGCGAGACTGTGTCTCAAAGAAAAAAGAAAAAAAGACATGATTTGAGGGTCTGTTTTAAAATTCTCTTTACTTATGTACATATCAGAAAGTTTCCAAAGGTATTTTTTTTATACAAGAAAAAAGTAGTTTTTAGGGATTTTAGAGCCAGTATAACGCCTGCAAGCAAACATTTTATTTAAACACTACTAATATGGCATTTATGATAGTTCAGTAAGACTAAGCTGAAATTTTCCTCACCACTATCTTTGGAAAGGAGACATAACACTTATTTCCAAATTCATGCTTTGAACATACTTGTACAGATAACAAGACGACATATTTTATGCCTTTTAGATGCACTCACCTATTTTTGGGCCCTAGGCTGGAAGTCATTCTACTTATACCTCAATGAAGGAATGCACTGCTAACTGGTACGAAGTCACAGTGTATAGCTGAATCTAACACGAAGGCATTCCTTTGGCAGGAGTCAAAATCTCAGACTTTTTATTAATTCATGCAGACTTCTTTGTCAATCTAAGTTATTAAGATTTTCTATATTGTTAAATGGACTTTTTTTTGCTAATTTGAAAAAAAGTTGATGATTTTGTTTCAAATACGTCAGTGTCGTGGGAAACCTTTAATCAGGGTGTGATAATAGCTCCCTGTGTGTTTCCAGCCAAGTCCATCTACCTCAAGCTTGAGTTCTACTCACTCGGCTTCACCTAATGTGACAAGTTCTGCTCCATCAAGTGCCAGAGGTCAGTGCCAGAGTGTGGGGAAGACTGAGGGTGCCCAGAGAACCTTCTAGTCCTGGGAACTGTGGCCAGCTGCCACACGTTCAGGCTCTCACCTCCAAACAGGTGCAGCACCACTACCATGCTGATGATCCTCTCTCTTCTTCTCTTCCCAGCTTCTCCTTTGTTGTCTGACAAACACAAACATTCCCGAGAAAACTCTTGCCTGTCCCCAAGAGAGAGACCATGCAGTGCCATCTATCCAACACCTGTGGAGCCTTCGCAGGTACTCCTTGTAGGGTAGAGAAACTAGAAAACAAGGACGATTCTGGAATTGCTTACCTATCTCTGCAGAAACACATGGTAGCTGCCAAAAGCAAGCAGCTGGGCAGTGTCAGACCAATCCAGCTGGTGAAGATTGCACCTCTGTTTTCTGCCCATGGTTAGAAATTTCTGCCTGAGCCATCTTTTTTTTTTTTTTTTGAGACAGGATCTCGCTGTCACCCAGGCTAGAGTGCAGTGGCACAATCCTGGCTCACTGCAACCTCCACCTCCTGGGTTCAAGCAATTCTCCTGTCTCAGCCTCCCGAGTAGTTGGGATTATAGGTGCCCACCACCACACATGGCTAATTTTTGTATTTATAATAGAAATGGGGTTTTGCCATGTTGGCCAGGCTGGTCTCGAACTCCTGACCTCAGGTGATCCACCTGCCTTCGCCTCCCAAAGTGCTGGGATTACAGGCATAAGCCACCACTCCCGGCCCTGAGCCATATTTCTGATAGGGACACATGGTAGTTGCTTGGCAGTGATGCTAAAAGGGAAATGGGAAATTTACCCTCCTTGATCTATTTCATTGCTGCTTCTTAAACATTATGCAAAGTAGTTGGGTGAATAAAGTACCTGTGTTTGCATGCCCTGTGTATGTAACAGAAGTCTGGGGGAACCTCTTAAACTAGGAAAATACCCTTGAAGAGAAGCATTCTCCTGCCCAGCAGTCTTTGCCTTTGCCTAGACCTATTTAAAAGAGCTGCAATCAATTCCTATCTGGGTACCCATGAGTATAGGAGCAATTTGTTTGCCTTTGCCATTCTTGAATGCATGAGAAAAGAGCGGTTCAGTCCTCAGCCTTTCCCTGTCAACTGCTCATGCAAGTAAGGGAGCTTGGCCCTCACCCCCTGCCTGAACTTGGTTTTGAAGTGATCCCTGTTTTTCTGAGAGCAGAGGCTTGGGCTCAGCCCTTGGGCACTTCAAGAGCCTTGAAGGGAAGGGTGGTTTCAAAGTTGAAGATTCATGGGTAGCCCTGAGTTTTAAAGATTTGGGAATAGTTTAGGAGCAGAGAAAAATAGTTATTTCTACTCCAGCTAATTTCTGTTTTTCTACACCATCCTGGCAGAAGTCTGTAGCCACATCCGGAAGTGGATGAGAGAGAGTGGGATTTGGCTTCATTGGTTTGTCTTTGCTGATTGTGTGATCCTCCTGAAAGTCCCAGGGTACCGCCTCTGCACAACGCTGATGTCTTGTAGAAATTATATCTGAGTGCATTTGGCTGGACTAGCTATTTCCCTTTGTCACTTGATGAAGCTGCAAGGGAATTTCTCAGTTTGTTCTGCTCCAGGAGAACTTGTTGTCAGCATGGGCAACTCTGAAAGCCTTCTCTGATTAGCCTCCCAGGTTTTCTGGTTTTAGTAAAATTGGAAGCAGTATATATGTTGCCAAAATTTCAATAGTGTGCATTGCTGTAGTACATCTACTTATAAGGACTTGGTACTTTCTATTTAATATATTAGGTAAAACCATGTAAAACTGGCATTTTTATAAGTTAAAAATTGTAGACTATCAATTATTTCATATATTTTTTACCTAATAAATGATTTTTAACATGCAGGGGTTAAATTTCATTCACTAGTGATTTTTTGAACTAATATTTCTCCTTTAATTCTTATTTCTGTTTTATATCACCACTGTAGCATTTGTATTTACAAAGAACTCCACACAGGCCAGGTGTGGTGGCTCATGCCTGTAATCCCAGCACTTTGGGAGGCCAAGGTTGGAAGGACTGCTTGAGCCCAGGCATTCAAGACCAGCCTGGGCAATATAGTGAGATTCCATCTCTAAAAAGAAAAGAAAAAAAAGAACTTCATAGCACAACTGCTATTTACTATTTATTTTATTTTTTACATTTTATTATGAACATTTACCATTTATATTTAAAATGTAATACAAACTTTTCAAACACTCTTTCTTTCTCAAAACCTAAGGCTCTTCCCACCCCTTTACTTAAATATAATTAAATTATTTGTTCCTAGGCTCATGATATCACATAAAAATTATTTGGAACAAAAAGTTTTACTGAGGAGATGATAATCATCTCATTTTCTGAAAGGTTTCACATGCCCGTATATCACATCATAAAAATCAACCCTTGTAACTTTGCAGAGGATGCTGTTTAATCATATTGGAGATGGGGCCTTGCCACGCAGTGACCCAAATCTCTCTGCACCTGAAAAAGGTAAGGCCAGCCCCATGGTCAGTCCTGGAATGTGTAAGGGCTTGTTTTATCCTCATGTTCTCCAGTCTTCTGTGTGTCTGTGTGGAAAGCAGTGCTCTAGCTCTTTAATGATCAGGACTAGTATGCTCTTTAGGGGATTAATGAAAGACAGTTATTCATGATCATTCTTCAAAAGCTGTTTTCCTATAAGATTTTAACAGCAGAATCTGAGCAAGATAGGAACGCCTATGTTTAATGGCTTTTTGTTATCATCCAGTGAGTCACCCAGGCAATGCCTCCTCTTCCTGAAACAAAGTTGCCAATTAGGCTCCTTGTTCAGCACAATGAAAATAGCTTCACCCAGATCGATTCGGTGGTCCCATCCTTCGTCTCCCTTACAAAGCTCATTCAGCCAACTCATGTGTTGTTTGTTGTGACTCAGATACGGCTCTTGTACAATTAAATACCATTTAAGAATTGCAATCCAGTGCATAATGGAGTGTGCCCTGCCTCAAGGTCACACAAAATGAGAACCAAACACATGGATAGCAGTAAATAGCCAATTAGGATCAGTCTGCAACACAGCAGAAGATGAAGAGCAGATTAAACACAATTTCCTCAGCTACGGGGTCGGGGCTTGCAGCAAGTCACCCATTCACCTCTCTCAGGGTCAAGCCTCAAAAATAAGAGCAGTTCCCCAGGCCGATGAATCGAGTCGTTAATGAAATAGTCTGGGAAAGTGCCTTTGAATTGCCCTCATTAAGAAGTAAACTATTGTCATTTGGGTACACTGCTACATTAGAACTTTCCTTGGGAGATGGAAATTAGTGAAGTCTTAGGCAAAATTATTTTAAAACACAAATTTAGCTTTAATGTTACAAGTCACATGTTCATCTTTGTCAGTAGAACTAAGGAATGTGGTATTTTTCTCACCCCTTCTACTAAAGAAAACCACAATGCAAATTTAAAAGAATAGAGAAAAAGAATTTTAAGAGTGATAACTCCATCCCATTAAATGAAAATGGTCGAGTGGTAAAATGTTGAAATTCTCAACATGCCCACCAGATGGCAGTGTCTATACAGGGAGTGAGTCACTGGAACTCAGATTTGCTGTTGTAAACCTCATTGCATAGTGGCTATTTACAGCCAGCGTGTCCTGCCCTTATTCCTGCCAGGATTGCCCCATATTCCTGCATCTTATCGAAGCACAGAGCAGACAAATTACAAAATAAGAATGACACTGTCCATATTCCAAATCATTTTTTAAGGACATATTTCAGTGTAATTCATTGATTTCAGAAAGAGTTATCAATGAGATAATATGGCATGGCTGTTCTTTCCCAAGAATTCTGCCAAATAGTTAAAATATTAGTATGTCATTGCCTTCTCCATTTTTAGGTGTCACTTGTCCAGAAATGTCTACTAAAAACCAAGTTTTAAAATAGTCCAGTGACTACATCTTCCATCTGTTATCCAGCATCTAAACACATTTGTAATTCTCAGCAAGTTTTACACCCCAGTGTAAAGATTTGTAGTTCCCTTTGACAGCATTAAGGGAAATAAAGAAAGAGACTTGTTAGCGCCCGGTTAAATGGTAACTATAACTGTTAGGCAGCCAATTAAATAAAGGTTTAGTATTCAAGAAGTTTCCTGTTTTGTTTTTCATCCAGTTAATTTTTTCATTCTGGATAATTCTGACTTTCTTCTAAGATCTCAAGCATTGGCAGGGCAAAGCTGGGCCGTGTGTTTTTAGCTGTGTTATTCCCTTCCAGCTGTGAACCCCACCCCTAGCAGCTGGAGCCTGGACAGTGGGAAGGAAGCCAAGAACATGTCGGATAGTGGGAAACTTATCTCTCCCCCTGTCCCTCCAAGACCCACACAGACTGGTGGGTATTTGAAGCATTTGAATGATCACTTTTATAAAATAACTTTTATTGACTACTCCAGCTTGTCCTGAATTCCTGAGAGAAAGGTAGGCATTTGATTTCTGGGATAAAAACCTTAGTAGCTGCATAATTCCTTGACAATTGTCTCCCTCTTTCCTGAACTTCTATTACACGGGGTCAAACAGTGGTCTGTTCCAAGTAAGCCTCTCGGACAGATTTTATAGAGTGCTCTTTACCAAGCCACCATTCTCAAATTCGGGGAGGCACCCTAACCTTGGTAGGCCACTAGCATCTTCTCTAACCTTCACTTTGAACCACTTCATTCTTATCAACCTCCGCTAACTCAGCTACTCTCTTCAGTCTTATTCAGGACTGATGCCAAAGTTTCTAGTTGCCTCTAAATAGCCATTGACTAACAGTTACGCTCCATAAGCTTATCAGAGTCATTAACTTTGCATCCATAGTTATCTGTTGCTTTGAGAGGTCTTTATGCAAGGACTATATTTCGCAAAGGGTTGATTCAGGGTACCACATCCCCTCAGGTGGTCGTTTAAGCAGCAAAATCTTGGCCAGGTGTTTTGGCTTATGCCTGTAATCCCAGCATTTTGGGAGACCAAGGTGAGTGGATCACTTGAACTCACAAGTTTGGGACCAGCCTGGGCAGCATGACGAAACCCCGTCTCTACAAAAAATATAAAAATTAGCCAGGTGTGGTGGTACACGCCTGTAGTCCCAGCTACTTGGGAGGATGGCTTGAGCCCAGAAGACGGAGGTTGCAGTGAACCAAGATGGCACCACTGCACTTCAGCCTGGGCCAAATAAGGTAGTTCACACCTGTAATCCCAGCACTTTGGGAGGCCAAGTCAGGCAGATCACTTGAGCCCAGGAGTTTTGAGAGAAGCCTGTACAACATGGCAAAACCCCATCTCTACAAAAAAAAAATGCAAAAATTAGCCAGGCATGGTGGCACACACCTCTAGTCCTAGCTACTTGGGAGGCTTAGGTGGGAGAATTGCTTGAGCCCAGGAAGCAGAGGTTGCAGTGAGCCAAGATTGAGCCACTGCACTCTAGCCTGGGCAACAAAGTGAGACCTTGCCACAAAACACCATAAACTATGTGCCACCTAGTTTACTCTATACTTGTCAAAGCCAAAAGTCAAGTCACCAATAATTTTTGAGAGACATATGAGGTCTTCAAAGAAAACAAGAAATAACTTTAAGCTTATTGATCACCTGCATTAGTATATCAGTATGTGTACAGAGGCCTAAAACTTATCGGCCAAACTATTTGTATCTCATTCACAATGTACATATATTCAGGTAGTCTCCATTTTAAACCTGGTTGTGTCCCTAAAGTTGAGAACCTGAAAAGCATTTTTTAAGGAATAATATTGATGCAAATATGCTGTGGTTGCAGGGGCCACCATGGTGGTGTCAGCAACTGCCTGAGTCAAGAGGAAGAGGGTCCTAGGGAACAATCAACTTTCTGCCACCGTTAAGGCAGGAACATAGTTCTCCGTCAGGATGAGCTTCTCCATACAGATGTGATTTTCTTCCATAATCAGCACCCACAATCAACAGGATAGGAGAACTAAGGCTGGTATTAGAATGTGACACGTGCTGACAGCATGCCCCAGCATTCAAGAGTGCAAGAGAGAGGCTGCACACTACCAGTGTGATCATGGAGCACTCTCCCTGACCCCTTAGGACCCAGAGCACACAGATGACCTTACCCCTCCCAAGTTAACTGGCAGGGCTGCCATCCCTTCTGCACTGATTGCTCTCATGGTCTGTTCTTATGTCATCATCTGTGGTCATGTTGTGGGGCTCTGTAACTGTCTTTCTTCCTTACAGCCTTTCAGTAGTTGTGAGTTACAAACCTCACTGTGACAGCTGGGAGAGTGGCAGCTAATCACAGAGCAACATACCCAGAGTTCACCGAAACGTCTCTGTGGAATTGAGAAATGTGGCTGACTCTCACCCTGTTGACTGTGTCACGGCCAGCCTTTACCATACAGGGCTATGCTTTAGAGAGCTGGATTTGCTATACAAGCATGCACACAGGAACAGTGCTATCACACATGCTGTGTCCCAGGTGTAGGACTTGAAAATCTAGTGAGAAAAAGCAAACAGTTCACTCTTCTTGGCCACGATGATGAAATCCATAGAGACCCACCACCAGGGGATAATGGGAAGACCTGAGTACAAGCATTAGGGGAAGAAATGGAAAACCATGCACCTGTTGTATGGCCATGGCCAAGGGTTTTCTACCTATTTGGGGGGTACTGGGGTTGTTTGGGGGGAGCTGATTAAATATATTCCCGTAGACCTGTTCCAGGCTGCTGGGGTGGCCATGGTGTTCCCATTGGTGCTCACGCCAAAGTCAACAGCTGTTCCCCAAGAACTGCTCCCTAGCATCTCACACCTAAAGGCACCTTATGAGACAGATCAAGCAGTGCAGAAGCACCTGGACTTTGGGGACACGGAAAGGACATTGGATCAGTTTGGGAACCTGTCAATAGTCAAAGCATCATATATGCCATGGTAACTTTTCACTGATGCTCCCATATCTTGGCAGTGCCACCCTTTGTGAGAACCCATTCTAGACAGGCATCATTTAGCTTCTCCCCCATCCTCACCACCCCCTTTGCTTAGAAGGTCCTTATGCACTGGATCTTCTGTTTGGGTTTGTAACACAGAGGGCATGTGCAGATAGTCAATCGTCTGGTTTTTCTTAATTGAAATGTTATCTCTCTCCCCATTGACAGCTTCACCAGCAAGACACACGACATCAGTATCCCCCTCGCCTGCCGGGCGATCTCCATTGAAGGTAAAGGCCCTTCTTTCGACTGAGGCTAGAGACTGGCCCAGGTTTCTTTTTCTCTAAGACTCATCCCAGATATATCAAAAGGTGCTTTAATTTGCAGGGGCAAGGCAAAGAACTTATCAATCAGGGATAGGGGAAGCTGGTTGAGAAAAACAACACTGGACTTTCCCTTCTGGGTACCTCCTGCACGAACGCAGCCATTTGTTTTTCGATTATTAGCCTCATTCTCCAAATGGTAGCAGTGAGAACTTGCAGACTGAAGTCAGTGCATATACTGAATTAGGAAAGGAATGTGGTCCTAATGTACCTCCTAGGAAACTTTCAGCCTGGCCTTTTAGTTTAAGGTACATCACACACACACACACACTTACATTGAGAAACATCAGTATCAAGATCTACTAAATATTCTGTGTCTTTTTGCCTTTATCGTCAGCCAAACCCATTTTGTCAAAGCCAAACCTAACTTCTCTGTTAATATTTTATACCAAGTTTCTAATTTACATTAGAAATACATACTTGATCATGAAAAACAAGGCAGTAATATGGATTTAAAAGATTTCTAGGGAACAAACTGGAAAGCTGTAAAGGTCAGACATTCGAATTGGTTTGTAGACATGGGCTATTTAACATCTTTAAACATAAAAAATCCCTCATGAAGATAAAGAATAATATTTAGTCTCTATCCAAATTGAATCAGACCGGCTTCAAGGATTGTCAATACGTGAGAGATTGGTGTTCAGAACTGCTGCACCAGAGGCAAATATGAAGTGTGTCGAAAGAATGATTTTGTACCTGAGTGACTTAGGATTTACACACTCCATGTCCTTTGTGTTGATGAGCTAGTTCTAGCTAATGTGCAAAAGACAAATTAGCCTCTACAAACACATAGGGGCAGGTTGCGATCCAGTGCATCTGTGGTGCTAACGATAGTTGCTGATAGAAATTGAGAAACGGGAGAACAACCCGCCTCCCCCCGCAAAATGGAGAAAATTGAAAGAAGTGTGATTCCCTTGCATTGCCAGAATTTCTGACGTAGAAATTCGCGGGTAAGTGCAAGTGATTTGCTCGTTTTGTTCTCATTCTGTAATGCAGCTGTTATTATGAAGTACCTGTGACAGCATTCACTCTGGAAGTCATAGCCTGTCACCTTGATGTGATAGAAAGGAAAGCAACATGGCTTTTCCGCACTTTTACATTTGCCCTTACTCACACAGAGCTCCCACACGTTGCTATGGAATTATCATCTGTATTTTTCAACTTAAATTTAGTTGGGTAGTAAGAAAATAAGTCTTAAGAGATTAATTCTTAAACATTAAAAAGAACCCAAGAGCTAAAAATGTTTGAATAGCTATAAAATAGTCTTAGCAAGCTGGTATATACTGTCTCTCAGCAGACCTGTGTACATTTTTACTGGCCATATGCAGTTCGAAGCCATGTCTTTATATGTAGGGTTTGAAGGAAGAGAACATAGATCGAACATTTGTGTTATACCTCCTGGGTTACATTAGGGGGCACACTGCTACCATGTTACTAGCCTTGCAGTGTGCTGCCTTAACTGATAGAGTTCAGTGGGGTTTTGGGTTTTTTTTTTTTTACCCCAGCCAGCCATCAAACTATGGGTCTAACCCTACAGCGAAGACTGAGCTGACCTGCCATATTTTGAATTTCAGGTCTAACTTTTGACAGAGGTAGCAGTGAATTGGGAACTCTTAATTGGCTTTAATGATAGGCTCCTACTAAATGACAGGATGTGTATCTACCAGCGTTATTTTGTTTACAAAGAGAAACCACAGTCAAGTTAGCTTAAGATAGCATTTCTCAAAGTGTATACCATAGAACACTAGTTTTCCAGGACATTATGTAATAAGCGGGGGAGAAAAGGTCTATAGTCAAGTAAGTTTGGAAAACACTGAACTGAACAAAATTATTTGTATTCCTTTATTCTAAGCCTTGAAAATGCGAATATGTTTTGAATATACACAAGGAGTATACAGTGTGCAGCATTTCCCAGCGGAACCCTCTTTTCACAGAGCATCTATCTTAGGACTCGTTTTCCTTGGGATACTAGTTGGGAAAGTAACAAACTCAGATGCCAAATGTGGCCAGACAGCTGACACAAATGAAGGAGGCCGGGTGTAGTCCCCACGTGGCATAGTGGGGACTGGCAAAGTGAAAAGGGACAGCCCTTCTCAGCTTTTAAAGATTATCTCTATTAAGAGAATGTGTGCCATTGTGGCCAGAACTTCTAGTTCTTTATGAACTGCCAGAATTCTGGAGTTTCATGTGAAATTTGAAATGTTAAAAATTAACTAAATTAGGTTTTTAAAAAAATGCTGAGGAAACAGCTCACATCACAGGCTACAACCCCGAGGGCTGCCAGTTCGCCAGTTCAGCTCAGGAGTCTGGAGTCTGGAGTGATGGCTGGAGAAATCAGGTGCAGAACCTCGGGTGCCTCTGCTCCTCCTCCTGAGCTCTCTGGGTCCTCTGAGCTGAGTGTGCTCAGCGGCCCTGGCTCCTGGCCTGCAGCATGCCCTGCTGAGCTGGGAAAGTGAATAGCGCCCCCAAAGGTTTTATGGCGTTTTTTGGTTTTTGGGATTTTTGGCCAGTTCCCTCTCTTCCAAACTATAGGACTAATGTGTGCCTCCAGATTATCTTGGTGGATACCTTTATTTATTTTTTGAGACAGGGTCTCATTGTGTTGCCCAGGCTGGAGTGCACTGGTGGCTCACGGCTCACTGCAGTCTCAACCTCCCAAGGTTCAGGTGATCCTCCCAGAGGAACTGGGATTACAGGCATGAGCCACCACGCCCAGCTAACCCTTTGGATTTTTAGTAGAAATGGGGTTTTGCCATGTTGCCCAGGCTGGTCTCAAGCTCCTGGCCTCAAGTGATCCCTGCTTCGGCCTTCTAAAGTATTGGGATTACAGGCGTGAGCCACCATGCCCAGCTCCTTTCTCCTCTATCTGAAAATGATAAGGAGTAAACTGGGCGGTGAACTGAACTCGAGGACTGGTGGCCCTCGCAGATAAACGTCTGGTGTGCATTTTCATTGCTACAAAGGACAACACTCAAATTTGAGTGTGAGTGTATTCGTCTGCTCGGGCTTCCCTCACAAAATACCACAAACTGGGTGACTTAGACACTGGGAATGTATTTTCTCAATTCTGGCAGGTAGAAGTCCAGGATCAATGCGTGGCAGCCTTGGTTTCCCCGAGGCCTCCCTCCTGGGCTTGCAGACCGCCCTTCCTGCAAGGTCTGTGTGTGTCGCATTCCTGACGTCTCCCTGTGTGTCCAAATGTCTCTTATAAGGACACAGTCAGCTTGGATTAGGATCCACCATAATGGCCTTTTACCTTAATCACCTCCTTAAAGGCTGCATCTCTTGCTGCAGCCGGCTTTGGGGGTGCTGGAGGCCGGGGCCTCCGCGTGGGGGCGTACATTTCAGCGCATCTGCGTTCACGACTCAATGCTGTGTCTCCCTCTCGTTTCCTTCTCCCCGGAGCAGGGCTCTGTGCAGTCTTTCACCCCCTCTCCAGTGGAGTACCACTCGCCAGGACTCATCTCCAACTCCCCTGTCTTGTCGGGCAGCTACAGCAGTGGGATTTCTTCTCTCAGCCGGTGCAGCACGTCGGAAACCTCAGGCTTTGAAAATCAGGTGAATGAACAGTCGGCCCCCCTGCCGGTGCCCGTGCCGGTGCCCGTGCCGAGCTACGGCGGGGAGGAGCCAGTGCGCAAGGAGAGCAAGACTCCGCCCCCGTACAGCGTCTACGAGCGGACTCTGCGGCGCCCCGTCCCGCTACCTCACAGCCTCTCCATCCCCGTCACGTCGGAGCCGCCCGCGCTGCCCCCCAAACCTCTGGCAGCGCGATCCAGCCACCTGGAGAATGGGGCCCGGAGGACTGACCCCGGCCCGCGGCCCAGGCCCCTGCCCCGCAAGGTCTCTCAGTTATAAGTCACTTTTCTATGTACCTGCGATGCATTCTTTGCCCGTTTACAAAATAAGACGTATGATGAGAAGACATTTAGTGTAGGCACTTTAATAACTTAGCTCCTTCGATGAATGGAATTAAAACTTGCTTATTAAATATCATGTTGCACAATATTAAAAGTTGCTGATCTAAAACGCCAGATGTTAAATGAAGTATGGCTGAATTTCATTAAAACGTTTCTCATTTGAAAGTGGTAAATAGTGATAAAGACTCCTTTTGTACCTTTTTATGTTCACTTTTTTTTATATAGTTTAATCTTAAAACCAATACCATATTGTCAAACAATACAATGTGTGACAATGTTGTATCGTTTTTACTGAATACTTGATACTTGGAGAAAGCTTATTAAGTCAGTGCACATCCTAACACAGTGGTCCTTATTTTAGAAGACTTCTGTAAATAAGGCAAGGTTTATCAGTGCAGATCATCAGAATTAAAGTTCAAGCAGGCGAGCAAGACAGTATACTTAAGGGGTTGCAAAGCTTGGGACTGGAAATTGTTTTGTTCTTGAAACAAAATACTTCTTTAAGGTTGCTTTTGCTGTTTGACTGCTGTCTACATTCGTAAAATTCTATTTTGTGAATTGGTTGCTAAATCCCTTACTACCCTGACACCATGGTATCTACTGTATTTCTTTTCAAGGTGCAATTTGCTTCAGAGTTCCAATCAGCTAGATTAAGCAAGAGGCTCCAGAAGAAATGTTTACTTGAATTTTGCGCTTCCTTTCTTGATAGTTTGCTATATAAAATTTGTCATTGAACAAGAGCAAATGCTGAAGTATTAATGAGGCACAAATGACTGTGCCCCATTAGCAAGAATTCAGGAATCAATACAGACAGTATTAAATTAATAGCTTAAGTGAAGAAAAAAAAACTTAGTGAAAATGTATTAGCACGATTAAATGGCAAAAGGACTTATAAAAGGCAAGGGCATTAACTTTCAGTCCTGCACAAAATAAAAAATTCCTCACGACTCTCCACTTTTACCAGTGGAGTTTGTCTTAGCTGACCTGTCGTCTTTCTCTTGAAGGAGGATTGCTGTAGACTTCTCTAGCTTGAATATTGCAACATAGCATCTTAGGTCTAGATAGGGATGCTAATGCCAGTTGTAGAAGTGTGAAAAAAGCACCTTGTATGTAGTAATGTATTTTATATCTTTGTTTTTTCTTTTACTGACTTTATAACACTCAATTGACAATAGATATGAACTGTATTTTAAATCATACTGTTAAATATTTTCCCTCTTTTGTTGGGAAGCTCATTTTAGTTTAACCATGTTTGTTTTGTTGGTAGCTTACCTGGAAGGCAGTGACCACTTTTTTATATTCTCTTAATGAAACCATTCAGCAGGTATATGCTGTTGAGGCTGGTTATAGAGGTTTTCTATAATAAATGTTCAAGTATTTTTGTATATAACTGGTTAATTTTAATAAGAGATACCATTATGTGTAAAAAAAAAAGTAAAAATAAACGCAAACAGTTGTTGATGCAGTATGATTGTTATAATTATGCCAAATACTTTATGTATGGAAAAAGAATATTTGTACATATGTGCTTTTAACAATTCTGCCATATTGACTTTACAATTTTGAATGTCGGAAAAATTAATATATGTTAAATATTTATGTTTAGTGAAAGTGTTCATAATTGAGAAAAGGAACATATGCATTTTAGCTTTGTATCTTGCAAGTTTTGCAGTCAGAAATTTTTTGAACTAGCTTTTGCTTTTGATAACACTTTGTGTTTGTAACCACATTCATATATATACATATATATGTGAAGCTCCATATTTCTGTTGCTTTAAAGAAGTAAAACCTTCCATTTAAATAAGATGACATGCATAAGATAACAAAGCTTCCTTGATTTCCTTTTCCTGTGTAATTTAATAGATTTGTTGACTAGTGCTTGGGCACATTATAAATCAGTGTTATTTGCTCTTGGAGCCATTTTTTTAAAAAAATTTTGGCAGTGAGCAGTTGAATTTATCTTGAATTTATCATGTGTGTGTATTTCTGAAGCAGCTACATAGCAGAACATTTTAAGAGATTCTGTTAGCCCACATGTTCATGTTGGTTGCTGCTGAATGGTAAATATTAAATAAAATTACCAGATTAATCTTAATATTTCTGTCTTTACTCCTATCATCAGCATGTCTTTACTTGTAATAGAAGCGGCTCTTGATCTTATTATAGTGAGATTTCCAGACTTCTTTTTAGATAGATCCTGTTTGTGTTGTCCTGCCACGTAGATGCATTTCACACTCACTACGGCTCACTTATGCCATAGGGAACAATCACCAGAAAGGTAACAAACAGTATGGGTTAATATCCCATAGAAAGGGTAACATTTACCTGGTTGGCTGACCATTCATTGGCCTAACCAGAGCCAACTTAACAAGTCAAACCATCAAAATGTGTTTGCATCAGAAAACTTGACATAAAACAGATAACTTCCAAGCATATAAGGGCATGGTTAAATGCTGCTTTTGACAGCTGTGGTAAAAATCTATCTGCATGCCAACTCTTCTCCCTGGTTTTCATAAAATGATAGAAAATATACATGTGACATACACTGAAAAACCCACTGACTACAAGATTTCTATTAATAAAGCCTGGCTTTTAACTTGGTGAAATGTGTCAATATTGTATAAGGTTGAAGACATTTATGTAACTCAGTACCAAGAAAACCATTGTCTACAGCTTCAGCCTCGTAGAATACAAAAATCCATTTAAAGGCCATTGTCAGCTGGGCGCAGTGGCTCATGCCTGTAATCCCAGCACTTTGGGAGGCCGAGGCTGGTGGATCACCTTAAGTCAAGAGTTCAAGACCAGCCTGACCAACGTGGTGAAACCCCATCTCTACTAAAAATAGAAAGATTAGCTGGGTGTGGTGGCGGGTGCCTGTAATCCCAGCTACTCGGGAGGCTGAGGCAGGAGAATCGCTTGAACCCAGGAGGCGGAGGTTGCAGTGAACTGAGATCATGCCACTGCACTCCAGCCTGGGTAACAGAGCAAGACTCTTGTCTCAAAAAAATTTTTTTAAAAAGGCCATTGTCAGTGTCCTCCTGATTGTTTCTCAACATTAACTAAGTGACTTCAGAATATTTTTGGGTTATTTATATTACAACTGAACCCATCAGTATTTGGATTCTACAAGCACAATTACAATAAGAAGAGCTCAGTTTCCTACATAAGTAGGTTTCTCCCTGGATTGTTACTAATTGTTCTACAAAACACAACAAAGAGAATAACAAGTTGCATAGCTTTGCCTCTGTTTTATCTGTACACATTGAAAGGTGGTTTGTACTGAAATGAATTCTTACTTATTAAGCCCAACCCTCATTATGTAAGAATACCATATTAATCCCCACACTTTGGGAGGCTGAGGTGGGCAGATCACAAGGTCAAGAGATCGAGACCATCCTGGCCAGCATGGTGAAACCCCATCTCTACTAAAAATACAAAAATTAGGTTGGCATGGTGCACACGCCTGAGTCCTAGCTACTCAGGAGGCTGAAGCAGAATTGCTTGAACCTGGGAGACGGAGGTTGAGTAAGCTGAGATCGTGCCACTGCACTCCAGCCTGGCAACAGAGCGAGATTCCATCTCAAAAAAAAAAAACAACAACAACAACAAAAAAAAGAATACCATAAAAATAGGTTTGAAATATAACAAAATACCAATCCCCTGACATAACTATTAATACTGCTTTTTACATATTCCTTTTGCCTTTTTCTACACATATATATTACATAGTTTTTCTAAATTGTTAACTGCTAGTTCCTCAAAAACACAATCATCAACACAATCTATTGACAATACAGGGCTGAGTTCATTGTTCCCTACCGTAAAGGAGAGAAACCCACCTCAACAGAGCTTTGGTAGTGTCTTATGGCAAAGCGCAAGATCAGATTTTGTTGAAATTCTGGAGTTTTGTTTAAGGTGGATCTTTTAATGAGCAGGCTTTGAGTAGGATTGGGTGCAAATCACAGTATAATTGTTTAGGATGAATAGAAACAGCCAGGCAAGGATTTTAAGTGAGGGAGGGTTCAGAGAGTCTTATTTCAGTTTTAGTGCCACCAGTAATATATTTTTATGGCAATTTTTTCAAGATTGGATATCAATGTGTGTTTACTTATTTAATATGTTGGTGGTGGGGGAGGGGGGGAATACTGCTACCTTACCTAAAGTTTGAGAAAAGGTTAATAAGTGAATGAAGTATTTTATTTATAGAATCTTGTGCTAAGGATATTGATATCCTGATAAAGGAAATGAAAAGGGGAGATGAAAAGTAACAGGCATTAAATTTAGGATGGCACCTACTAAAACACTTCATCCCAGAGAAGAGATTGCTAAGACATTTTAGATCCTATTTCTATAGAATACTAGAAAATCCCCAACATTCTGAACCCATGTATCACTTATCTAGAGTTTACCTCTGTCATTCACAATCAATTAAGGAGCCAAAAGCCTAGAAGTGAGGATGATGATCTGAACAACCACACTAAACAGCCCAGTCTGCTCACAGAATGAACAGTCTCCATCCAAGAAGATGAAGCCGATGAAGTGCTCATTGTGTTTGAACCTTACTAAAGGGAGACATACACTTTTGTAACAGAGTTAAGGGATGGGTGAAGTTAGGTACCTAGAAAGCTGTGCAAGTGGAAAAAGCTAATAACTCCAGAAAGAACTGAAACCTTTTATACAAGAAAGTAAATGTAACTATACTATACTATATGAGTCAGCCATTTATCATATCTACATAGTTACGGAAATGTAAAACATAATTGATCTAGCCCCAAATTATCATATAATTATACTGGAAGGATGAGAGTAAAGGAATTCATGTATGTGGAGAATAAAATAAATTCTCATGTTCCATAAAGGGATATTAGTAGATAATGCATAAAACTTAATGACAATCAAAAAGTATCATAAAAGATACTTTTTTATTTAGAGATATAAGGTAAACATTAAGAAATAATTTTAAAAATTGAAAATAGTTGTCTCTGAGGAGTGAAAATGGCTGGTGACCTGGGATGTTGCAAGGGGCTCCTATTTTATGCAGTGGCTTTATAGAACTATATGCAAGTATGACGATGATGCATTTTAAGAGATTGAAAAAGAATTATACAACATTTGGATGCCACTAAGCTGGTTTCACTTCTCTTGCTTATTTTTTTCTCCTTTATATAAAAGAGCAAATCTGGATCTGGACCTCTTTGAAAACCACATCCGGAGTTTGCAACCAGGTGTCTACTGAAAGGCATAGGTGTGGCAGGTAGGAGGAAATGAAAGTGGAGGAGTTTCCGGATGCATATGAAACTCCTACTAGTGCAGAAGTGATTAGCAATGAGACCAGCTACTTTTAATCCTATAAGTTTGTGAAGGGTTAAACGGTCAAGCTCTTCTTTAGTAGCAGCAGTAAGGAGCCAATAGAAACAATTTTTATACAGAATTCTAAAAGGAATTTTACAGGTATTATTAACAGTTTACAAGTCCCTTTTGTGTCAATTATGTAAATTTTCTCATTTTGATAAAAGCCCGGGAAAGTCTTGATATGTCTTAGTCTAGAACAACAGTTAACCGTCCCAGTTTATTTCCAAGGGGGGAAAACACTAGTAATTGCATGGTGAGTGTTAAGAGGGCTTGGGTCTGTAATAAAGAAGTTCGGCAAGGATGTCCTATCACACCCATTCTCCCTCCCCTCACTCTCTAGATGGCACTACCTCAGCCTTCTGCCTCAACACACAATTTATCCAAATCCTTGTTCATCTAAACCCAGAGAAAGAGGTGCTCTTCTCGTCAGAGTTGAGCTCTCTACTCATGCATTGATCCTGTCTCATACGGCTTCCTCCTTGAGGAGAGCTGGCTGTGACCTTTGAGCATATTCATCTAGCTAACACGATGGCTAGGCCTGAAGACAAGAACGGATGTAACATTTACCAACCTCAGACAATAGGAACATTTTCTTCTTTCTTTCCTTTCTATTTCTTTTGGTTAGGCAACTTTTTAAACTTAAGCATTTATAAAAAGTAGACAGAATTAGCTGTATTAAATTTCAAAACTTCTCTAAGTCAAAGATAACCAAAATAAAAGAACAGGACCAAAAAAAAAAAAAAAAATTGGAGTAAATATAACAATGTTAATGTCTTCATTCTATAAAGAACTCACCCAAATTGATTTAAAAATATGCTATTAAGATACATAGTATTGCAACAGGGAGAAAATATTTTAATAGATAATTTATAAAAGATGAACCAGAAACAAATAATGGAAAAATAACCATTCTACTAATCAGGGAAAAAACTATAGTGAAATAACATTTGTTATAGTATATTAAATTATTATTAAATTAGCTAAATGTGTAACATTAGCTAAATGTATTTTTTTTTCTTTTTTTTTTTTGAGATGGAGTCTCGCTCTGTCGCCTAGGCTGGAGTGCAGTGGCACGATCTCGGATCACTGCAAGCTCCGCCTCCTGGGTTCACGCCATTCTCCTGCCTCAGCCTCCCAAGTAGCTGGGACTACAGGCACCTGCCACCATGCCTGGCTAATTTTTTGTATTTTTAGTAGAGACAGGGTTTCATCGTGTTAGCCAGGATGGTCTCGATCTCCTGACCTCGTGATCCACCTGCCTTGGCCTCCCAAAGTGCTGGGATTACAGGCATGAGCCACCACGCCCGGCCGCTAAATGTATTATTAAATTAGCTAAATGTATAACATGACAGCACCCAATTGTAGAAAGAGTATTGTGAAAGTCGTACTAATTGATACAGCTGGTGGCACTAAATTAGGATAGCTTTTTCAGAACAAAATGTGGCAATATGGATCAAGAGTCTAAAAAATAGTTATGTCCTTTGAGCCATATAACTCCATTACTTTAAACCTATGCTAAGAAAATATTTCAAAATGGAACATGAGTATTTGGATAAACAATAGGCAAAAAATTCAAGTCATAGAAATGTTAGTCATAAGTTCTAGGAGCCTTTGGGCAGAGACTACAGGATTTTCTAGATATAGAATCATATTGTCTATGAGGACAGATAGTTTGACTTCCTCTCTTCCTATCTGGATGCCTTTTATTTCTTTCTCTTGCCCAATTGCTCTGGCTAAGACTTCCAGAACTGTGTTGAATAAGGGTGGTAAAAGAGTGGGCATCCTTGTCTTGTTCCAGTTCACAAGAGGAATGCTTCTAGCTTTTGCCTATTCAGTATGGTGTTGGCTATGGGTTTGTCATAGATGGATCTTACTATTTTGAGGTGTGTTCCTTCAATGCCTAGTTCATTGAGGGTTTTTAACATGAAGGGATGTTGAATTTTATCGAAAGCCCTTTCTGCATGTATTGAGATAATCATGTGGTTTTTGTTTTTACCTCTGTTTATGTAATGAATCACATTTATTAATTTGTATATGTTGAACCAACCTCGTATCCCAGGAATAAAGTCTACTTGATAGTGGTGGATTCGCATTTTGATGTGCTGCTGGATTTAATTTGCTTGTATTTTGTTCATCAGGAGTCTATGTTCATCAGAGATATTGGCCTGAAGTTTTTTTTTCATTGTGTCTCTGCTAGGTTTTGATATTAGAATGATTCTGGCCTCAGATTGTTAGGGAGAAGTCCCTCCTCCTAAATTTTTTGGACTAATTTCAGTAGGAATGGTACCAACTCTTCTTTATATGTTTTGAATAATTTGGCTATGAATCTATCTGGCTATCTGGCTCTCCGTCCTAGGCCTTTTTCTAGTTGGTAGGTTTTTTTTATTACTTAATTTTGGAACTCATTATTGGTCTGTTCAGGATTTCAGTTTCTTTCTAGTTCAATCTTGGGATGTTGTATGTTTCCAGGAATTTGTCAATTTATTCTAGGTTTTCTAATTCATATGCATAGAGATGTTCATAATAGTCTCTGAGGGATTTTTGTTATTTCTATGAGGTCAGTGGTAATGTCACCTTTGTCAATTTTTATTATGTTGTATTTGGGTCTTCTCTCTTTTTATTAATCTAGCTAGAAGTCTATTAATCTTATTTATTCTTTCAAAAAACTAACTTGGTTTTGTAGATCTTTTGTATGGATTTTCGCATCTCAATTTCACTCACTTCAGTTTCAACTTTGGTCAAGTTTCAGGATACAAAAATTAATGTACAAAAATTCATAGTATTTCTATACTCCAATAATGTCCAAGCTGAGAGTAAAATCAATAATGCAGTCCCACTCACAATAGCCACAAAAAAGAATAAAATACCTAGCAATACAGCTAGCAAGGGAGGTGAAAGATGTCTGCAGTGAGAATTACAAAACACTGCTAAAATAAATCAGAGATTATACAAATAGAAAAATATTCCATGTATATAGGTAGGGATAGTCAGTACTGTTAAAATGGCCATATTGCCCAAAGCAATTTGCTATTTCTATCAAACTACCAATGACATTTTTCACAGAATTAGAAAAACTATTCTAAAGTTCATAATGAACTATAAAAGAGCCCAAATAGCCAAAGCAATCCTAAGCAAAAAGAACAAAGCTGGAGGCATCATACTTCCTGACTTCAAACTGTACCACAAGGCTACAGTAATACAAACAGCATGGTACTTAGAAAAACAGACGGACCAATGGAACAGGTTAGAGGGCCAAAAAGTAAAGCCACACGCCTACAACTGTCTTGTCTTTGACAAAGTCAACAATAACAAACAATGGGGAAAGGGTTCCCTATTCAATAAGTGGTGCTGGGATAACTGACTAGTCATACGCAAAAGACTGAAACTGGACCCCTTCCTTTTACCATATACAAAAATCAACTCAAGATGGATTAAAGACATAAATATAAGACCTAAAACTATAAAAACCCTAGAAAAAATGTAGGAAATACCATTCTGGGTATAGGCTTTGGCAAAGATTTCATGATGAAGCCTCCAAAAACAATTGCAATAAAAACAAAGACAAGTGGGACCTAATTAAACTTAAAGAACTTCTGCACAGCAAGAGAAACTCTCAACAAAGTAAACAGAATGGGAGAAAATTTTTGCAAACTATGTACCCTTCAAAGTTCTGATATCAAGAATCTATAAGGAACTTAAATCAACAGGCAAAAAAGCAAACCACCTCATTAAAAAGTAGGCAAAGGACATGAACAGACACGTCTTAAAGACATACATGTGGCCAAGCAGCATATGAAAAAATGCTCAACATCACTAATCATTAGAGAAATGCAAACCAAAACCGCAATGAGATACTATCTCATACCAGTCAGAATGGCCATTGTTTAAAACACAAAATAACAGAGGTTGGTGAGGTTGCAGAGAAAAGGGGATGCTTAAACACTCCTGGAGATATTAGTTCAGCCACTGTGGAAAACAGTTTGGAGACTTCTCAAATAACTTGAAATAGAACTACCTTTGACCCAGCAATCCTATCACTGGGTATATACCGAAAGGAATATAAATTGTTCCACCACAAACACACATGCACTTTTTATGTTCATTGCAATGTTATTCACAATATCAAAGACCTGAAATCAACCTAGATGCCCATCAGTGGTGGACTGGATATAGAAAATGTGGTATGAATGCACCATGGAATATTATGCAGCCATAAAAACTAACAAAATCTTGTGCTTTGCAGCAACAGGGATGCAACTGGAGGCCATTATCCTAAGCAAATTAATGTAAGAACAGAAAACCAAATACCACATGTTCTCACTTACATGTAAGTGTGAGCTAAACATTGAATACACATAGACACAAAGAGGTTAACAATAGGCCAGGTGCAGTGGCTTACACCTGTAATCCCAGCACTTTGGGAGGCCGAGGTGGGTGGATCACCTGAGGTCAGGAGTTCAAGACCAGCCTGGCCAACATGGTGTAACCCTGTTTCTACTAAAAACACAAAAATTAGCCAGAGGTGGTGGTGCATGCCTGCAATCCCAGCTACTCTGGAGGCTGAGGCAGGAGAATTGCTTGAACCTGGAAGGCAGAGGCTACAGTGAGCCAAGATCACACCATTCACTCCAGCCTGGGCAACAAGAGCAAAACTCTGTCTCACAAACAAAAAAATAAAGGGGAACAATAGACAATGGTGCCTACTTGATGGTGGAGGGGTGGAAAGTGGACGAGGGTTAAAAAAAATTGTTGGGTACTATGTTCACTACCTGTGTGACAAAATCATTTGTACACCAAACTCCAGCCACACGTAATTTACCCATGTAACAAACCTGCACATATACCCCCTGAACCTAAAATAAAAGTTGAAAAAGAAAAAAGAAATGTCATATAAAGATGGTTCCATAAAATATGATACAGTCAATCAATGGAATGGGATATAACACTATTTTTAAGAACGTTTTTGAAGACTGTTAACAAGGAGGAAAAACTAATATATGAAATGAAAAAAAGGAAGATTTGAAGTATATGTATGCTATGATTATGGCCACATTTTTAAAATTGCATGCTTAAAAAAATACACCAAGCTGATAATAATTAAGTGTGAAATTATGGGTGATCATTTATTTTGAATTTTCTAGATTTTCAGCCAAATAACTATCAGTTTTACAATTTACCTTCCCCAAAAAACATCGTAGTGGAAACGGAGAGACAGGTAGGCCTAGGAACCACCAAGTGAAAGCACTGCCTAGAAACCGGAAAATCCTGGGCAAAAATAAGCAGGAACAGCCTCAGGAGTGGATTAGGTGAGCTCCAGCAGAACCCCAGGGCTGGGTAGACCTTGCCAATCTCCTCAGGTGTTTGTGGATGTGAACTGGGTGGGCTGATCCTGCTACTTCCCTTCTCTCACACTCAGCAATGGTGAAACCCCCTAAGAAAGAGGTATAATCAGGATATCTGGGATATAATTTAAAGGAGCGGACTGGAGAGAAATGCAAGTAAGAGGTAAGAAGGCAGATGTTGGCCCATAATGGAGTCAGAGCTCCGTGGGGTCAGAGGAAAAGAATAGCAGGAGGAAGAAAAGGATGAGAGTAAGCAGGGGAAGCTAGGTGCCTGGGGAGGAGATCAGGAGGAGAATGTGCCTGAGAACAGACTGGAAACAGAAATGCAGTGCTTTAAGGCAGCAGTCCCCAACCTTTTAGGCACCAGGGACTGGTTGTGTGGAAGACAATTTTTCCATAGACAGGGTAGGGGGATAGTTTCAGGATGAAACTGTTCTAGCCCAGATCATCAGGCATTAGATTTTTTTCTTTTAGGGCAGAGTCTCACTCTGTCACCCAGCTGGAGTGCAGTCGCATGATCTCGGCTCACTGCAGCCTCCGTGTCCTGGGTTAAAGCAATTCTCATGCCTCAGCCTCCCAAGTATCTGGGACTACAGGGGCCCAACACCACGCTCGGCTAATTTTTGTATTTTTAGTAGAGACAGGGTTTCACCATGTTGGCCAGGCTGGTCTTGAATTCCTGACCTCAGGTGATCTGCCTGCCTTGGCCTCCCAAAGTGCTGGGATTACAGGTGTGAGCCACTGCACCCAGCCTAAGATTCTTAAAAAGGAGCATGCAACCTAGATCGCTCGCATGCGCAGTTCACCACAGGGCTCATGCTTCTGTGAGAACCTAATGCCACAGCTGATCTGACAGGAGGCAGAGCTCAGGCAATAATGCTCTGTGGCCTAGTCACTCACCTCCTGCTATGTGGCCCAGTTCCTAACAGGCCAAGGACCAGTACCATGGCCTAGGGGTTGGGGAACGCTGCTTTAAGGGATGTGTTTGGGAAACATGGAAAACATGCTGTGACACACTAAAGGAGTGTTTCCCAAATGCCAGTGTTGCCCCATTATGAAGTTTTCACACATTTTTTGTAAAATAAGAAAAAAAAAGAGCAACATGATAGGGATATATATGTTGTCTTAAATTCCCAATTGCCCCAAGTTGAGAAGAACTTCTCTTCAGTCTACCTTTCTAGGACATTACAACAACCTCTGCTTTTGAACTATAGTGATAGTACATGAGAGGATTTTTTCCCAATATCTTTACTTGCACAATTAAAAGTTAACAACCTACAACTGTCTCATTTTTTTTTTTTTTTCACTATACTACTTCCTGATATCTCAGCCTGGGAAGCAGGGGAAGGAGAGTAGAAGTAGAATCCCAACTCTCCCAGTAGAGAGTGGTGTGGGAGAAGACCTAGGGCCTGGGGCATCCGTTACTCTTCAAGTGAGATGGAACATTTGCAGAAACTATTTTTAATACTTTTCTCTGCAAGAGTCAAAACATTTTACAGAAATGAACTGATTAGTTATCACCTTGGCCTCAAGTATTTCATGGGATATAATTTTCTGGTAGTGATTTTACATCATTTAGTAAGTTTGAACCTGTTTTAATTCTTCTCCATCTCATCACGCTCAGCTGTGATTGCAGACGTTTTAGGCTAAGAGCCTGGGGTTCATCTTGAACTGTGAGCCTTGAGTGCTTAATTGCTGCAGAACTCAAGTCAAAAGTCTTTGAACAACCCTGATGTGTGGGTAATGTCTCCAGACACTAATTTCCTTTTCCCCATATTCCTGTTACTAGCTTTTAAAGAAAATTCCATCATCCTTTAAAGTTGTTGGGAAGCTGTGTGTCATTCAGAAAACTTCCTCAAACCAGATGTACAAAATATTAGTGATATAGTGCTGAAAAGAACTCCTGGGTGGCAATAGCGAATGTGCATTTTCTTGAGGTGCTGAAATGGCCTTTGACCTTCCATGTTACAATGCCTACTGGCTGCCACAGCCAAGACCATCCTGCCACCTGTGAGTGATGCTGAGCAGAGGGAAGTCACCTTCAACTCTGTTTTACAAGTGTGCTGAGGGCTCCCCATGGCAAGCAGCTGATTCTCTTAGCTGGCCCTTTACCAGAGGATGAAAACGTTAGCAGAATGAGCCCCTGTCCCTCCTTCTAGTAGTTTTATGATCAAGACTAGACTTATCTGGGTGACTAAGGCATTATTTAGGGCTTGCCAAGAGCACACACTTATAGGCATTCATGGAAGTATAATGCTTGCCATTTTCCAGGAAATTCCTCTTAATTGTGAAAAATGGAGACATGTATATTATCTAGTGATATATGTATATTAATATCACAAGATATGTCTCTAGGTGACCAAAAATTTATTAATCACCAAATGAGTGACACAACCCATAAAGGTTGACTTCACATAATACGTACCCATTCAACACATAGGTTCAAACACTGCTTTATCATGCTGTTGGGCTGATTTATTTTCTCGACAATAGTAGAACAAAGTTTGGCGCTGGTGATCCTGAAGTCCTATTTTATGTTTCCCTATTCTTAGAGAACAGCAGTCAGCCAGATGGCATGAATCTCTGACATGCTTGACTCTGACATGAGGCAGTGATACTTAAAGTGTGGTCCCAGGGACATAGCAACTAACACAACATTTCCACCTTGCAGGTGGCTCCAGACTAATGGGAAGGAAGAGAAACAGACCAGCATCTAAATATAGTGATTCTTCTATTAGGCAAAATATCTCCCAACACCATCTAAAATTATCCTTGACCCAGAAATCCCACCTCTAAGAGTTGATTCTAAGAAAATATCCTTATCAAATATGCATACAAATATTTATGCATAATCATTGCAATGTAGATTATAATAATGAAACTTTGTAATATTCTAAGTTACTAACAATGGAGAATGGCTTTAATAAAATATCCATACAATGTAATGCTGCTCAGCAGCTATTAAAAATTATGATGTGTATGTGATTTGTGTCATGAAAAGATATTTATAATACTATCTGAAAATTTTATGCCATAAAATAGTATTTATAAACCCACTATCAAAGAATTATATGTATACTAGAATATAGGCCAAAATTTAGTGTTGTTAAATCTAGGTAGAAAATTATAGGGGTTTTTTGGGGTTTTGTTTTGTTTTTTTGAGACAGAGTTTCACTCTTGTCACCCAGGCTGGAGTACAGTGGCATAATATTGGTTCACTGCAATCTCCGCCTCCCAGGTTCAAGCGATTCTCCTGCCTCAGTATCTCAAGTATCTGGGATTACAGGCATGCACCACCATACCTGGCTAATTTTTCTGTTTTTAGTAGAGACGGGGTTTTACCATGTTGGTCAGGCTGGTCTCGAACTCCTGACCTCAGGTGATCCACCTGTCTCAGCCTCCCAAAGTGCTGGGATTATAGGCATGAGGCACAGCACCCAGCCAGTTTCAATTTTTCTGTAGTTAATTTGCATAAAGAAATAAACAGCTTAATAGATGAATAAATGATACAGGCATGATACAGAATAGAAAAGAATCATGAGAAGGATGCTACTGTAATGCCAAGGCATTTAACCTAGAGTAGAGTGTTATAAGGTGAAGTGGGGGTAGAGAAGGCAGCACAGAGATGGTAGCTTTTTATGAAAGATTTTGACCAATCAGGAATGACAAGACAGGGAAAAGACATCTCAGGAAGAGATTACCTGCATAAGCAGAGACCTGGAAGATAGTAGTATGTGGGGGAGAGAAAGAGGGTTTTGATTGCAGAAGCATCAGGTGGCAAACAGCGAAGAGATAGAGCTGGAGAGGTTAGGGAAAGACCCAGTTATGAGGGGCATGATATGCCAGGGAGTTTGAACTTTTTTCCTAATGGTGATAAGGAGCCTCTAAAGGATTTTAAGAATGGAAGAAAGACTGCTCAGGCTTATATTTTAGTATTGCTATGCAAGATTACTCATAGGTGACGAGGGTGGATTGGGAGAAGCAAAGAATGGAGGAGGCGGGAAGACCAGGGAGAGGCTCCTACAGGTCTGCAGTAAGGAGGATCTTACTAAAGGCAGATAAGCAGAGAGGACAAATAAGAGATCTGCAGTAGAAATAATAGGATGTGTCAGGGAAAGAAATAGCCTGTAGGGTAGATGAAGATGTTCCTGAGGATGTGAATGGGATTCAGGGGACAGGAAAGAGATTGGTCTTGAACAGGAAGAGGGATGCCTCTTTCTCTGGAGCTCTTGGCGTTGAATACAGATCAACACTTTTTTAGAGATATGGTGAGAGTTTAAAAAGTTCATTCCTGGTGACCCTATTTTATCCATGTAGCAGGAGAAGAATTATTTGCTGAGAGTAAGTGAACTGGTAAAGTGGGCCTAAGGAGAGTTGTGAAGGGTGGGCCACCCTTGTTGGAGCTAATGATGTCTAAACATATGTAAGAATTCCTGGGCCATGTGGAAGACCAGCTGAGATTGGAGATCATGAATCTGTGATAGCAGCATTTGGTGTGATTTTGCAACTTTCTCCAGCAGCATTCAGTGGCCAAAGTCTAGCTTCCAGGAAGGCAGATGAAGGTTGCCTTCATCTTGGTTCAAAACTTTGGGGCTCTGATAGACTTGGAGGAATGTGACTGGAGGTTTGGATAAGGCCAGATGTGGAAGGATAAAGGGATATGGAAGGAGTGAGAGCTGGAAGGAGGAAGTGATGGGCCAGGAGTGGAATGTTACGTATTGTCATTTTGGAGTAGTTCTGGGTGATCAGTAGTCCAGACAGTGCCATGGAAATGAGTGGCTGATGTTGAGGGGAGGTGAAAGTTAGAAATCAGAACACAGGGCAGCACGTGACTATGATGTTTATTGTAATGTAACTTGCTGTAATGGCCTTTGATGTATTTTTCTTTGGAATACATGTATTTATTATTTTACCTGTTTTATTACTTGCAATTTTCTACACTAAAATATTCTATTGCTTATGTCCTTAGAGACTTTGATTTTTTTGTTGTTGGTCAAAATACTCAATTGTTTCTTAGAGTCAGAATCTACAGGAAAAAAAAAAAGGTGAAGTAAGGTCTCCTGGCTCACTCACTGGCCCACAGTGTGAAGTAGTCTTCTTCAGACCTTAGCCTTCATTTGGGAGGCTTCAGTTTAAGGCCTTTGTGGATTTCATCACAGGACCCTTGTTTGGCATGGCTCAAAAGCTTTTCTGCAATAGAAAGGAACCAAATTTTCAAACATTGCTGTCTCCAAAGAACTGAAAATGAATCAGATAAACTGTGATTGACTCGAGCCCATGGAGGGACAACCTCTGAGATAGCTTTCCTCATCCGCTGGTCCTAAGTGGGCCCTTCTGTTTATTTTTAAGTCTCTAAATAGCAACTTGCCATTTCTTTCTACCACTTTTTTCTGCTGCTTTTTCTTCACGCTCCAGTACTTTTTCACTGACTAGTCATCACTCCACATATAACAAGAAAAAAAAGACGTTTCATTAAAAACTGCAATGAGAAGATGAAAATATTTCTTTCTTCTCCCTAGTTAAAAAAAAAAAAGTACCAGGGAGGCTAGTATCACCATCTTGGGAACCTTGTCAAATGTAATGAGCCAAGCAACAGCTGGTGAACCAGATATGTGGATTAAAACCAGGGAATGGTGCCGGTCAGGCATGAGTAGATGCTGAGTAGCAGAAGTGGCCACAAAAGGCCTCGAAAGTTAGATTTTACATTAAGCCTCTTTCGTATTTTCCACTACAAGCAGTATCCAGGTCATTTGTGTCACATTTGGAATTACTAGCTTAAATGCCAAGATAACTGTTTTTTTCCGTGTAACTACTGGACACAAATTGTGGTGCTAATCAAACAAGACAGCACTGGAAGGAATTAAAGTCTCCTATTTTCATTACCAATTACAAGCAGGCCACACTCTCTGAAGCTGTTCAGAAGACAGAAATATGAAAAGAAAGCACTGTTGTTATTCTGACCTATAGGTTTCCCTGGACTTAGTGACTCATTATCCATTCATTCAACAATTATTAGACTATTACATGTTCATAAATACCCTCTCAGAGTTCATTTTTTAAAAATTTAAAAAGAGAATTAACTAACCCTCGGAGTCTCAATGGTATTATTAAAAGGACAAACCACAAATCCCAAGTAACTAGAATTATCAAAGTTTCAAAGGATTTATAGCTAAGATGTGACCATTTTCTTGTAATGAGACAAGACAATGGAACTGGTATGACACTAGAATCACCTACCAGGTCAGACCTTCTGCTGGGGTAACTGATCAGCTGTAAGAGCTAACAGCTGAGCATAGTCTAGATTTTAAACACACACACAAAGCCCAAATCTTATGGACATCTCCAGTCATGGCTTATGCATGGTTTATCCATGCTTTGGGTTCAGGATGAGAAAGCAGGGGGTCGCCACAGGTCTGCAGGGAAACCAAAGAGCATGGATGCTCAGAAGGCTAACAGTGGTGTCTCTTAGGCATTCTCAAGGGGAAAAGAGTGCCAGCCTTTAGACCAGGGTCAGAGACAGCCAATGTCCAGCAGGAGTCAGGATGGGGAGCGTAAAAAGTCCAGTTCTATAAACTGACACTCACATGGAAGACTTGGGCTTAAAACAAAGACTCAGAAGCTTATTCACATAAAATAGGTAAGAGGTGGAAGTGATCTTTTCAGAGAGCAACTGAGAAGCCCATAATTCTCCCCAGAATATCACATCTCAGATGAAAGATGAAGCAGGTACATTGAGGATGCAATTCTGGAGCCTCGTGTAGAGTGCTGGGTAACCCCATGCCAGGTCAGGCCAATTGCTAGAGTAAGTCAATGCTAGAGTCAAGGGGTGGGATCTAAAGCAGGAATAAATTTAAAGTATTTTCTGCTTCCAATATTAACTCTGGAACCAAATAGGACAGAAATTTCACCTGAGGTGGGAGGGACACAGGAAATATGTGGAAATGGTAGATTTATCAGCTGGAAATGCAAAGACAAGACAAATGAAGAGTCAGGTGGCTGCTGGCATTTGTTTACTGACTAATGATGCCAATAGGAACTCCAGCTCTTTATTTTCATTACACCGTCCTTAACGAAGGTGCTTTTTTCCTCCTGTGTATTTCTTCATGGGCACAAAATTACTGCTGCAGTTTCAGATATCACAGGTCCAGATTATAAGAAAGGTGGGGGTGAATGGGGAATGGTAGAAGGAAGAGCAAAACAGCTATGTTTACAAAGTCTCTCTGAGCCCTCTTCTTTTTGCTTAGGATAGCTTTGGCTATTCTGGGTCTTTAGTGGCTCCATATAAATTTTAGGATTCCTTTTTCTCTTTCTGTGTAGAATGTCATTGGTATTTTGATAGGGATTGTATTAACTCTGTAGATTGCTTTGGGAAGTATGGACATTTTAACAACCTTGATTCTTCCAATTCATGAACATGGAATATCTTTCCATTTCTTTATGTCCTCTTCAGTTTATTTCACTAATATTTTATAGTTTTCATTGTAGAGATCTTTCACTTCTTTAATTACTGGGTATTTTATTTGCAGTAATTGTAAATGAGATAAATTTCTTGATTTCTTTTTCAGGTTGTTCCCTGTTGGCATATGGAAATGCAACTGATATTTGCATGTTGATTTTTTATCCTGCAACTTAACTGAATTTATCAGTTCTAATAGTTTTTTGGTGGAGTCTTTTTCCAAATATAAGATACCATCTGTAAACAAGGATAATTTGACTTCTTTCCAATTTGGATGCCCTTTATTCATTTCTCTTGTCTGATTGCTCTAGGTAGGAATTCCTAGCCCTTTTTTCAACTAGGTCCTTGCTTTATTTCAACTAGGTCCCCTGATATCTCAGTCTGATCAAAAAGTCCTCATCACCCATCCTTGATATCTGATCACCCTGGCCTGTCTTCAGCAACAATGCTGTCAGGTCAGTTTAGCAAGAATCCCCCTACCCTTGAGATCTTCTCTGAGTTATTTATTTTCCGTACAATAACCATTCATCCTTCTCATTGGCTGTAAGTCCCCAGGTGTCTTTACTGTATTCAGAGTTGAGCTTGACAAAGCTCCCCTATTGTGATTGTGTTGGCACCTATTACAATACTCCTGAATAAAGCCTGTCTTACTGTTTTAACTAGTGTCAGGATAATTTTTTTAACAATGTCTCCCTTTTTTATAAGTAAAAATATCCCAAATCCCTAAACAGACACCAGTACATCTCATTTGCCAGAACTGTTGCACAGTTATCTCTAGCTGCAAGGTAGGCTAGGATAGTAAACATTTTACTTGGTGAACATATCACTGCCTTGAATAAAATTAGGTTTCTAATAGCAAGCAAAAGAGAGCAGTGGATATTTGGGAGGCAGGTAACAGTGTCAGCCAGAGAGACCAGAATGCCATATAAACTAGTACAAGAGAGGATGGTAAAATGGGCATCTCCAATGTAGGGAAGCCTAAGGTGCTCCAGCAGTGGGAGTAGATAAGAGTTGCTTGGGGAATAATTTGAGATGAAAGTGTGAAAAAGTTGTGAGTATGAACTGTCTGGAAGGGATTGAAAGGAAGAAACAGAATGAGCCAAGGCAGGAAGCAGCTAGGTGTTGGGAATGAAAAGAATCACAGGGGAGGAGTAAGAAGAAATGAAGTTGGAAAAGTTTCAGAAGATGAGAGGTGAAATCAACTCAACAGGGCCATGACTGCTCTTTGAAAAGTACTTCTCATAGTAGAACGATACTAATAACAGTTTCAGAATATTTCATTAAAAATATTAGCTAAAAGGAATTATTAATAATTACCCTCAGTAGATAAAATAAGTATTAACTGAGTGAATCCTATAACCCAAACCCTATTCCAACTACTTTCTTTCCTATCATCCTAATGAGGAAACTGAAGCACACGAAAAGCAGTTTACTCAAAGTCACAGAGCCAGTAAATATCAAAGCTTGGATTATAAACCCACATAGTCCCTATATTCTTTCTTTGTCCCCATATTCTTGATTCTATCTAATGCCTACTGCCTCTCTCCTCTGAAAGGAACTAACAGGAAGAGGTTCCTTGTTCAACAAGACATTCCTCTTTGTACTTCATTGAAACAAAGATTGAGTTAACTGTGGAAAAACTAGTAAACTTTCACACATCAGATGCCACTGATTTGGTAGAGATTGCTAACCCCCTAGTATCCATTTTCTCCTTCCTTTTGTACTAGAATCCCTGTATTTTAGCTGGGCTCATGGCAGAGACTATTTCTCAGCTTCCCTTTAAACTGGGAATGGCCACGTGACTAAATTCAGGCCAATAGCAAGTGATCATAAGTGATGTATGCAAATTCTGGGACAACTCATAGCTGCTTGCCCTGCACTAAAGCCTTTTCCCCTCACTGCCAGCTGAAAATGAATTGCAGCTGCGGTCTTCGGCCTAGAGACAGAAGTTACACATTGAAGGCAGAGATAACTAGTTATGTAGCAGAGCCATTTACCCATCCTAGAACCTTTAAATTATTGTGTGTGTGGTAGGGGGAAGGACCTTCTATCAAATTTATTCTACAGAACTTAAGCAGTTTAGAATGAATCCTAACCATTGCATGTAGAATTTGAATTAGAAAATTGATGCAAGGTGTGTCAATAAAATTAAATCATGTTTGCAAGGGCTTCTTTTTGGATTTTTGTGCCAGTAAGCTGTAGGTAGAAAATGATAAACCAACACACTTGGTATATTTTTACATATATATGAAAGAATATTTTCAGTGAGTGTTCTGTGCGTTTATGTGCATGCACACGTGCATGCGTTGAAAATACTTAAGAATTACATGATGCCTTAAAAACATTTTTGAAGGCTATATTCTCCCAAAATATCTAAGGCTGATTAGATCAAATTCATGTCTTAAACCATCCAGGCCAAACATGCACATGTAAAAGTGATAGAAAATCAGGCCACGTGCAGTGGCTCACACCTGTAATCCTAGCACTTTGGGAGGCTGAGGCAGGCAGACCACCTGAGATTGGGAGTTCGAGACCAGGCTGACCAACATGGGGAAACCCCGTCTCTACTAAAAATACAAAATTAGCTGGGCGTGGTGGCACATGCCTGTAATCCCAGCTACTTGGGAGGCCGAGGCAGGAGAATCACTTAAACCCGGGAGGCAGAGATTACGGTGAGCCGAGATTGCACCACTGCACTCCAGCCTGGGCAACAAGAGCAAAACTCCATCTCAAACAATAAATAAAATAAAAGTGATAGAAAATCAGGCCAGGCGCAGTGGCTCGCGCCTGTAATCCCAGCACTTTGGGAGGCCAAGGCAGGTGGATTGCTTGAGGTGAGGAGTTCAAGGCCAGCCTGGCCAACATGGTGGAAACCCATCTCTACCAAAAATACAAAAATTAGCTGGGCATGGTGGTGGGCACCTGTAATCCCAACTACTCGGGAGGCTGACATAAGAGAATCACTTGAACCTGGGAGGCAGAGGTTGTAGTAAGCCAAGATTGCACCACTGCACTCCAACCTGGGCAGCAAAATGAGACTTTGTCTCAAAAAAATAAGTAAATAAAAATAAATAAAAGTGATAGAAAATCAGATATGTGGATTTGATGTTGAATCTCTCACCTAGTCTAGAAAATTTTATCTGAAAATGTCTTTTAAAATAGACACAAAAATTTGACCATGTATGTAGGTAGCAGATTTTTGTGTTTTGGGGAAAGGGTATTACCCAGAATCCAATCCCCACTGCCATTTGAGGGAAGCCTCCATTGTGGGTCGTGTGGGGGAAGGTGATGCTTTTCCCACTTATAAGCTGAGAGTGCTAGACCTTGCTTCTCTTTGCTCCTTGGCAGTCAGAGGTCTCTAGCTGGCTGTATCACCTCTGGACTTTGACTCTTGTTCTAGTGATGCAAAGACAAAGGATTGTCAAGAATGTATTCCTGAGTCTTCACAAGATGGCTGAATAGGAACAGCTGTGGTCTGCAGCTCCAAGCGAGACCAACGCAGAAGGTGGGTGATTTCTGCATTTCCAACTGAGGTACCTGGCTTATCTCATTGGGACTGGTTAGACGGCGGGTGCAGCCCACAGAGGGTGAGCTGAAGCAGGTTGGGGTGTCGCCTCACCCAGGAAGTGCAAGAGGTCAGGGAACTCCCTCTCCCAGCCAAGGGAAGCCATTAGGGACTGTACTGTGCACTCCAGCCCAGATTCTGCACTTTTCCCATGGTCTTGGCAACCCGCAGACCAGGAGATTCCCTTGGGTGACTACACCACCAGGGCCCTGGGTTTCAAGCACAAAACTGGGTGGCCTTTTGGGCAGACACCGAACTAGCTGCCAGGAGATTTTTTTTGTACCCCAGCGGTGCCCAGAACACCAGCGAGACAGAACTGTTCACTCCCCTGGAAAGGGTGCTGAAGCCCGGGAGCCAAGTGGTCTAGCTCAGCGGGTCCCACCCGCATGAAGCCCAGCAAGCTAAGATCCACTGGCTTGAAATTCAGACTGCTGTGCTGGCAGTGAGAAGTCTACCTGGGACACTGGAGCTTGGTTGGGGGAGGTATACCCACCGTTACTGAGGCTTGAGTAGGGGTTTTCCCCTCACAGTGTAAATGAAATCCCCAGGAAGTTCGAACTGGGCAGAACCCACTGCAGCACAGCAAAGCCACTGTAGCCAGACTGCCTCTCTAGATTCCTCCTCTCTAAGCAGGGCAACTCTGAAAGAAAGGCAGCAGCACCAGTCAGGGGCTTATAGATAAAACTCCCATCTCCCTGGGACAGAGCACCTGGGGGAAGGGGTGGCTGTGGGTGCAGCTTCAGCAGAGGTAAACATTCCTGCCTGCCAGCTCTGAAGAGAGCAGCAGATCTCCCAGCATGGCAATTGAGCTCTGCTAAGGGACAGACTGCCTCCTCAAGTGGGTCCCTGACCCCCATGCCTCCTGATGGGGAGACATTTCCCAGCAGGTGTCGAGAAACACCTCATATAGGAGAGCTCCAGCTGGCATCTGGCAGGTGCCCCTTTGGGACGAAGCTTCCAGAGCAAGGAGTAGGCAGCAATCTTTGCTGTTCTGCAGCTTCTGCTGGTGATACCCAGGCAAACAGGGTCTGGAGTGGACCTCCAGTGAACTCCAGTAGACCTGAAGCAGAGGGGCCTGTTAGAAGGAAAACTAACAAACAGAAAGCAATAACATCAACATCAACAAAAAGGATGCCCACGCAAAAACCCTATCCAAACGTCATCAGCATCAAAGATCAAAGGTAGATGAGGAAAAACCAGCACAAAAATGCTGAGGAAAATTCCAAAAACCAAAATGCTTTTTCTCCTCCAAAAGAATCACAACTTCTTGCCAGCAAGGGAACAAAACTGGACAGGAGTATGAGTTTGATGAATTGACAGAAGTAGGCTTCAGAAAGTGGGTAATAACAAAATTCTCTGAACTAAAGGAGCATGTTCTAACCCAAAGCAAGGAAGCTAAGAACCTTGATAAAAGGTTACCAGAAATGCTAACTAAAATAACCAGTTTAGAGAACATAAATGACCTGATGGAGCTGAAAAACACAGCACAAGAACTTCATGAAGCATACACAAATATTAATAGCTGAATCAATCAAGTGGAAGAAAGGATATCAGAGATTGAAGATCAACTTAATGAAATAAAGTGTGAAGACAAGATTAGAGAGAAAGGAATGAAAAGGAATGAACAAAGCCTCCAAGAAATATGGGACTATGTGAAAAGACCAAATCTACATCTGATTGGTATACCTGAAAGTGATGGGGAGAATGGAACCAAGTTGGAAAACACTCTTCAGGATATTATCCAGGAGAACTTCCCCAAACTAGCAACACAGGCCAACTTTCAAATTGAGGAAATACAGAGAACACCACAAAGATACTCCTCAAGAAGAGCAACTCCAAGACACATCATCATCAGATTCACCAAGGTTGAAATGAAGGAAAAAATCTTAAGGGCAGCCAGAGAGAAAGATTGGGTTGCCCACAAAGGGAAGCCCATCAGACTAACAGCAGACATCTCTGCAGAAACCCTACAAGCTATAAGAGAGTGGGGGCCAATATTCAACATTCTTAAAGAATTTTCAACCCAGAATTTCATATCCAGCCAAACGAAGTTTCATAAGGAAAGGAGAGATAAAATCCTTTACAGACAAGCAAATGCTGAGAGATTTTGTCACCACCAGGCCTGCCTACAAGAGCACCTGAAGGAAGCACTAAATATGGAAAGGAAAAACTGGTATGAGCCACTGCAAAACCATAGCAAATTGTAAAGACCATCAACACTATTAAGAAAGTACATCAACTAATGGGCAAAATATCCAGGTAGCATCATAATGACAGGATCAAATTCACACCTAACAATATTAACCTTAAATGTAAGTGGACTAAATGCCCCAATTAGAAGACACAGACTGGCAAACTGGATAAAAAGTCAAGACCTGTTGGTGTGCTGTATTCAGGAGACCCATCTCATGTGCAAAGACACAGGTAGTCTCAAAATAAAGGGATGGAGGAATATTTACAAAGCAAATTTAAATGAAGAAAAAAAAGCAGGGATTGCAATCCTAGTCTCTGATAAAACAGACTTTAAACCAACAAAGATCAAAAAAGACAAAGAAGGGCATTACATAATGGTAAAGGGATCAATGCAACAAGAAGGACTAACTATCCTAAATATATATGCGTCAAATACAGGAACACCCAGATTCATAAAGCAAGTTCTTAGAGACCTACAAAGAGACTTAGACTCCCACACAATAATAGTGGGAGACTAACACCCCACTGTCAGTATCAGACAGATCAAACAGACAAAATTAACAAGGATATTCAGGACTTGAACTCAGCTCTGGACCAAGTGGACCTAATAGGTATCTACAGAACTCTCCACCCCAAATCAATACATTCTTCTCAGCACCACATCACATTTATTCTAAAATTGACCACATAATTGGAAGTAAAACACTCCTCAGCAAGTGCAAAAGAATGGAAATCATAACAGTCTCTCAGACCACAGTGCAATCAAAGTAGAATGCAGAATTAAGAAACTCACTCAAAACCGCACAACTACATGGAAACTGGATAACCTGCTCCTGAATGACTACTGGGTAAATAATGAAATGAAAGCACAAATAAAGATGTCCTTTGAAACCAATGAGAACAAAGACACAATGTACCAGAATCTCTGGGACACATTTAAAGCAGTGTGTAGAGGGAAATTTGTAGCACTAAATGCCCACAGGAGAAAGTGGGAAAGATCTAAATTCAACACCCTAATTAAAAGAACTAGAGAAGCAAGAGCAAACAAATTCAAAAACTAGCAGAAGACAAGAAATCACTAAGATCAGAGCAGAACTGAAGGAGATAGAGACACAAAAAACCCTTCAAAAAATTAATGAATCCAGGGCCAGGCATGGTGGCTCACACCTGTAATCCCAGCACTTTGGGAGGCCAAGGTAGGCAGCTCACGAGGTCAGGAGATCAAGACCATTCTGGCTAACACAGTGAAACTCCAACTCTACTAAAAAATATAAAAAATTAGCCAGGCGTGGTGGCAGGTGCCTGTAGTCCCAGCTACTTGGGAGGCTGAGGCAGGAGAATGGTGTGAACCCGGGAGGCAGACCTTGCAGTGAGCCGAGACCATGCCACTGCATTCCTGCCTGGGCAACAGAGTGAGACTCTGTCTCAAAAAAAAAAAAAAAAATTCATGAATCCAGGAGCTGGTTTTCTGAAAAGATTAACAAAATAGACCGCTAGCCGGACTAATGAAGAAAATAGAGAAGAATCAAATAGACACAATAAGAAATGATAAAGGGGATATCACCACCAATCCCACAGAAATACAAACTACCAGAGAATACTATAAACACCTCTATGCAATCTAGAAAATCTAGAAGAAATGAATAAATTCCTGGACACATACACCCTCCTAAGACTAAACCAGGAAGAAGTCGAATCCCTGAACAGACCAATAACAAGTTCTGAAATTGAGGCAGTAATAGCTTACCAACCTGAAAAAGCCCAGGACCAGACAGATTCCCAGCTGAATTCTACCAGAGGTTCAAAGAGGAGCTGGTACCATTCCTTCTGAAACTATTCCAAACAATAGAAAAAGAACTCCTCCCTAACTCATTTTATGAGGCCAACATCATACTGATACCAAAACCTGGCAGAGACAGTAAAAAAAAAGAAAATTTCAGGCCACTGTCCCTAAAGAACATCGATGTGAAAATCCTCAATAAAATACTGGCAAACCAAATCAAGCAGCACATCAAAAAGCTTATCTACCATGATCTAGTCAGCTTCATCCCTGGGATGCAAGGCTGGTTCAACACATGCAAATCAAGAAATGTAATGCATCATATAAACAGAACCAATGACAAAAACCACATGATTATCTCAATAGATGCAGAAAAGGCCTTTGATAAAATTCAACACCCTTCTTGCTGAAAACACTCAATAAACTAGCTATTGATGGAATGTATCTCAAAATAATAAGAGCTATTTATGACAAACCCACAGCCAATATTATACTGAATGGGAAAAAGCTGGAAGCATTCCCTTTGAAAGCTGGCACAAGACAAGGATGCCCTCTCTCACCACTCCTATTCAACATAGCATTGGAAGTTCCAGCCAGGGCAATCAGGCAAGAGAAAGAAATAAAGTGTATTCAGATAGGAAGAGAGGAAGTAAAATTGTCTCTGTTTGCAGATGACATGATTGTGTATTTAGAAAACTTCATCATCTCAGCCCAAAAACTCAAGCTGATAAGCAACTTCAGCAAAGTCTCAGGATACAAAATCAATGTGCAAAAATCACAAGCATTCCTATACACCAATAACAGACAAACAGAGAGCCAAATCACGAGTGAACTCCCATTTACAATTGCTTCAAAGAGAATAAAATACCTAGGAATACAACTTACAAGGGATGTGAAGGACCTTTTCAAGGAGAACTACAAAACACTGTTCACAGAAATAAGAAAGGACACAAACAAATGGAAAAACATTCCATGCTCATGGATAGGAAGAATCAATATAGTGAAAATGGCCATACTGCTCAAAGTAATTTATAGATTCAATGCTATTCCCATCAAGCTACTATTAACTTTCTTCACAGAATTAGAAAAAAATACTTCAAATTTTATATGGAACCAAAAAAGAGCCCGTATAGCCAAAATAATCCCAAGCAAAAAGAACAAAGCTGGAGGCATCACGCTACCTGACTTCAAACTATACTACAAGGCTACAGTAACAAAAACAGCTTGGTACTGGTACCAAAACAGATATATAGACCAATGGAACAGAACAGAGGCCTCAGAAATAACACATCTACAACCATCTGATCTTTGACAAACCTGACAAAAACAAGCAATGGGGAAAGGATTCCTTATTTAATCAATGGGGTTGGGAAAACTGGCTAGCCATGTGCAGAAAACAGAACTGGACCCCTTCCTTACACCTTATACAAAAATTAACCCAAGATGGACTAAAGACTTAAACGTAAGACCTAAAACCATAAAAACCCTAGAAGAAAACCTAGGCAATGCCATTCAGGACATGGGCATGTCCATGGGCAAAGACTTCATGACTAAAACACCAAAAGCAATGGCAACAAAAGCCAAAATTGACAAATGGGATCTAATTAAACTAAAGAGCTTCTGCACAGCAAAAGAAACTATCATCAGAGTGAACAGGCAACCTACAGAATGGGAGAAAATTTTTGCAATTTATCCATCTGACAAAGGGCTAATATCCAGAATCTGTAAAGAACTTAAACAAATTTACAAGAAAAACACAAACAACCCCATCAAAAATTGGGCAAAGGATATGAACAGACACTTCTCAAAAGACATTTATGTGGCCAACAAACATATGGAAAAAAGATCATCACTGGTCGTTAGAGAAATGCAAATCAAAACCACAATGAGATAACATCTCATGCCATTTAGAAGGGCAATCATTAAAAAGCAAGGAAACAACAGATGCTACAGAGGATGTGGAGAAATAGGAACGCTTTTACACTGTTGGTGGGCGTGTAAATTAGTTCAACCATTGTGGAAGACAGTGTGGCAATTCCTCAAGGATCTAGAATCAGAAATACCATTTGACCCAGCAATCCCATTACTGGGTATATACCCAAAGGATTATAAATCATTCTACTATAAAGACACATGCACACATATGTTTATTGCAGCACTATTTACAATAGCAAAGGCTTGGAACCAACCCAAATCCCCATCAATGATAGGCTGCATAAAGAAAATGTGGCACATATACACCATGGAATGCTATGCAGCCATAAGAAAGAATGAGTTCATGTCCTTTGCTGTGACATGTATGAAGCTGGAAACCATCATTCTCAGCAAAGTATCACGGGAACAGAAAACCAAACACTGTATGTTCTCAATCATAAGTGGGAGTTGAACAATGAGAACACATGGACACAGGGAGGGGAACATCACACACCGGATCCTGTCGGGGGGTGGGGGGCAAGGGGAGTAATAGCATTAGAAGAAATATCTAATGTAGATGACAGATTGATGGGTGCAGCAAACCACCATGGCACATGTATACCTGTGTAACAAGGCTGCACGTTCTGCACATGTATCCCAGAATTTAAAGTATTAAAAAAAAAGAGAGAATGTATTCCCCTCCCTCGAAGTGACTCAATCTATCATACACCAGCTCCCCAACCCTTCCCTATACCTTCTCTGACTCCCAAACACTGATCACTAAACTATTCTGTCTTTAACCTCTTTTCTGAATATTCGTCTTACCTAAAAGCTCACATCCCCTATGAACGCTTCCCATGCAAGTTGCAGCCCATTCCAATGGAGGCTGTGTTTTCTCTTAGACTCCATGTTGATTTATGTGTTCTCTTTAGGCCCTCATGATTCACTGCATTAGGAGTTCAACCCCAAAACTTTATAAATCTTCTTCCAGATCATAAGTTACTTCCATCACCAAATTTGTCTTTGTTTCTCTGTCTTCACTTTACCCAGTCTTGCAGAATTCAAAGCAAAGTTGACCATGACACCAGAAGCACAGCAACAAAATTAAAAATAGATACGTTGCCCATCACCAAAATTAAGAACTTTTGTGCTTCAAAGTGCACCACTAAGAAAGTAAAAAGACAAGCCACAGAATGACAGAAAAATATTTGCAAATCATATCTCTGGCTAGGGACTTGAGTCTAGATTGTATAGAGAGCTGAAAAACACACCACACAAAAACATATACATGAGTGGTCATAGCAGCATCATTTATAATAGCCCCAGAAGTAGAAACAACCCAAATGTTCACTGACTGATGAATAATAAGCAAAATGTGGTATATCTATGTAACAGAATATTATTTGGCAATAAAAGAGAAATGAAGTACGGGTAATGCTACAATACGGTAAATCCTGAAAATGTAAATGAAAGAAGCCAGCCACACAGGGCTACATATTGTATGACTTCATTTATATGGGATATCCAGAAGAGACAAATCCATAGAGACAGAAAGTAGATTAGAGAATGCCAGGGGCTGGGGAGAGGGAGAATGGGGAAATGACTGCTAATGAATACAGGGTTTCTATTTCGACAAAGGAGGAATGCAAATGTTCTGAAATTAGATGCAAAAGTCTTTGAATTCTGCACTTTAAAAGGGTAAACTTTGTGGTATATGAGTTAGATCTCAATAAAGCCATCATTGAAAAGGAAAAATCACACAGTTGACAATCCCATCCTTCTTGAAGCACCCTGGCTCCCAGGATACCATACTGTCCTAGTTCTCTCTCTGGCTGCTCCTTCTCAGTCTCCTTTGTAGGTTCTGTATCTTCTCCCAGGTCCCTAAGTTTGGTTTATTCAAGCTTACCCTAAACCCTCTTTTCTCTCTCCCTAGATGATCTCATCCTACTCTTGTGGTTTCTTATAGCAATTTTATGCTAACACTATTTCTTCTGAGTTCAAAATTTCATTATCAAGCAGCCAAATTGATATCTTTGGTTGAATTTTTTTTTTTTTTTTGAGATGGAGTCTCGCTCTGTCCCCCAGGCTGGAGTGCAGTGGTGCGATCTTGGCTCACTGCAAGCTCCACCTCCTGGGTTCACACCATTCTCCTGCCTCAGCCTCCCAAGTAGCTGGGATTACAGGTGCCAGCCACCACGCCCGGCTAATTTTTGTATTTTTAGTAGAGATGGGGTTTCACCATGTTGGCCAGGCTGGTCTCGAACTCCTGACTTCAGATGATCCACCCTCCTCAGCCTCCCAAAGTGCTGGGATTACAGGTGTGAACCACTGCGCCCAGCCTAGTTGAATGTCTTATAAGCATCTCAATTTTAGCTTGCCCAAAACCAAACTCTTATGGTACACAAAGTAATTTGGGGGATGATAAACCTATAGCTTCTGAGAATAGCTAGGAGTTACAGTAGATGACCACTGTAGGGGAAGGAAATAGAAGAATGCTCCATCTAACTAGAGAAGATATGGACAGCAAGCATTGCTAAGTCAATTCAAAGTCAGTTCATGCCCTGAAGCCCTTGACTGAATACATGAGTGTTTTAGGTATGTCTGATATGACAATACACACTGAAAAAGTATGTGTGAGTACTTCCAATGAAATGTAGCCTTTCCTATACTGTATCCATAATGAAGTGCAGGATAAAGCCACAGTCTCTCTCTTCCTCATAGAAAAGACACATAGAAGTGTGAAATCAGTCTTAAGGCACAAAAATCAGTACAATCTTTGTTTGCAAGCAAGCTCTGTGTCATCACTGTATGTTGTAGCTCGGGTGTCCAGGAAACAGACTCTGATAAAGAGATTTGCTTGCAGGATGGTTCTTGGGTACCTCACAAACAGCATTGTGAGGGGTGAGGGGAAAAAAGAGTAGGTAGAGAGAAAAGGTAAATTGAGATATTCTTATCAAAGAAGCCTCAGTGATCCCGCAGCCAGCTTGGAGCACAGTTGGCCTCTCACAATTGTCTCAGTTTGAGACAAGGGGTCAGGCCTTTCTACCCCTGCATTGACCAATCATTAGATGGCAACTGCTGGGGCTCAGGGTGCAGCTAGGGTGATGTAGCCCAGAGTGAGGCAGCTCCCTGGGCTAAGGATAAATAATGGGGGTATGGGTGGGAGTGAGGACACATCTGTGAGTTATTTGTGCCCACACTGCCAGCAACAGATGGTTCAGTCCTGAAGGGGACCTGAGCCAGGCACAGCAGCTCCACTACTCTGCTTGTATTTACCTGGGTCACTGGCATTATCACACCATGTCACTATAGCTGCCAACAATCATGACAGCAAAGCAAGCATTTCAGGCTCTAGACTTCCTTGATGTGAAGCCATTATTGACTGGACAAAAGAGAAAGGGGCCTAATTTTCTTTCTTTGGTTTGGAGCAAGAATGGGATTGTTTAGATCCTCAGCAACTGGTTTTGGAAAATTGTTTTTTGGTCATGGTGCTATCATGGACTATAAATAGGTACTCAACCACTGGCCATACTGACAGATGAATTGTAAGTTCTGTGCTGAGCAAATGAAAGGGGGCTGCAATGAAGAGGACTCGTTCCTATGCAAGGAATGGAATGATCTACCCAGGAAGAGAAATAACAGCAGATGGTGAGGTCAGCTTGTTAGCTCTACTTATCTAATTAAAACCTTTACACATATTGTCAGGTAAAAATCAGCTGTCAGAAAGTCCACCTGGTCATAATTGATCATCATTAATAAGTCTCTGCTAGCCACTGCTGCCAAAATCTTAGTTATAATCACATAATCTCAATTAATTAAGAATACAACTCCAACAACTGAACTTGGTATTCATTACTTCGCCAAAGTGAAATGCAATAATGATTGACGGCAAAGAGGGGAACAGAGCATGTTATATGAATATATCTCAACTCTAGAGCCAGGCACCACCATTATGGTTAGGCTTCTCTGTTCAGGCTGAATTTGATTATGACATATGTATCGTGGGTACAGCAAAATATTGATGAAAACAAATGAGTCTGGAGTTCTTATTTGCCCTTTGAAACCAAATCCCATTTGGGACCTTCTCTTGACCTTTCCTTGAGACATCTTCATCTGAAATATCAATTTGCATAAATCTATTGAGTGAAATTAGCCTTGACTTGCCAAGAGAGAAAACCTGATTTCTGCTCATGCATCAGAAAGGTAAGGAAGACTGGTTAAGCATTTTCATTGGAAAGGAACCAAAAGAGCTAATGGGCTGTATATCATCAATTTTTTAAAATATTAAATAATTGCTGAAGTTCTTTGGTATAGCTTCTCTACTTTTTTACATGACCCATACGTGCAATTAAAAAGTGCTTTCCTAGAGCAGCAGAGCAAAAACAATATATGCATCGGTTCATCATGCCAGTGCTATGGACCATATACTGTCTTATAAAACACACTCCCTAGTATTTTAAATACATATTGATATATTTTTAAGATAATTATATCTATCACAATGTGCAATTTCTCGGGAGCATGCCAACATAATTTTTCTTAAAAGCTACTTAAACAGTTGAAGCGAAGGGGAGAGCCATTAATGCAAACTAGCATGGAAGTTGCACCACTAATATCCATCAGAATTTTCAGACATCAAGGAACTCAAAAGTATAGAGAAAAAGGGGATCACATAAGGGTAATATGACTAGAAACACAAACTGCTTTCTAAAGGTCGGCAAAACTCCCTTTGAAGTCAAAAGAGAGTTTTACTTACCTAAGAAGCAAAGGATTTAGTTCTCAAGGAGTATTATTTGAAATGATGTTAGTTTAAATTAGGTCTCAGTAAGTAGAGAGCAGTTATGGCTGTAATTGACTTTGTTATATAAAATCATACCAACTCAGACCTTAGAGCTCCCTAGATTATATTTTCTCATACAGCAAATTTCTCAGCTTCTGGGCCCGTTTTAACTCCACTGGGATGGTATTCACATTTCCAGTAAAGGATTTACTGAGAAGTGATGGATGATTTTAGGTAAAAATATCAAAGTTTATCCAATACTTTCCAAAAAGGACTTCGAAGATGAAACGTGTTAAACAATTCTTTCTGTTAAAAAAAAAAAATTTGTCACCATGTGGGAGCAAATTCAAAATGTTTAAGCGGCTTAGCCTATATTATTTGACCACAAATCAATGTTATATCTTGGGAACTGCATATTAAATCTTCGGCCTTTTTATTCCTTTTTTTTTTTTTTTTTTACAAGTGAGATGTTTGGGAGAGAAATATTGTGATTACAATAAAGTTCTGACATTACTGGGTTTGAAAATAATAATTTTGACTTATTGATCATGTCCCTAAAAGTTTGTGATAAAATTTGAAAGTTAGCTAAGACACAAATTTGAATTCTGTGAACTTCAAGTCGCTTTGCTAGCATATGAGCCTGCCAACCATCCCTAGGCAGAATGCATATCTCAAGTCCAATATTTAGTTCTCTATAATTGTAATTAATTTAAATCTAACATTTATTTAGCAATCACTCTGTGCCAAGTAATGTGATAAAACTTACTAAGTCGGCCAGGTGTGGTGGTTCATGCCTGTAATCCCAGCACTTTGAGAGGCCAAGGTGGGTGGATCACTTGAAGTCAGGAGTTCAAGACCAGCCTGGCCAACATGGTGAAATCCTGTCTCTACTGAAAATGCAAAAATTAGCCGGGTGTGGTGGCATATGACTGTAATCCCAGCTACTGGGGAGACTGAGGCACAAGAATTGCTAGAATCTGGAAAGTGGAGGTTTTAGTGGGCTGAGATTGTGCCACTGCACTCCAGCCTGGGCGACAGAGTGAGGATCTTGCCTAAAAAAAAAAACAAAACCACAAAACAAAACAAAGTCCTCTCAATAATGCCTTGAGGTAAGTTTTGTTATCCCTATTTTATAAATGTGAGAGAGGCAAGAAAAAGTCAGGGAACTTGCCCAACGTCACTAAGCTGTTAAAGAGAAAAGTCAGGATCCGATCCCAGCAACTGGCTCCAGGGCCTATGCTCTTCACCTCACCTCCACCTCCACACTACTGCATTCAGAATCACATATGACATGACTCATCCCATGCTACGAGTTGTACTTCTTTGCTATCTCCATTATATGAGGACACAACATTAGTGAAAGTTAAAATTTGTGATAAATATAACCCATGAGAAAGTCAGGCCTCTGTACAAACATTCCTGTAGCTTCAATCTTGAGGGCAGGCAAAGACCTCAGGAAAAGTCTTTACAAATACCAAGGGTGTGCTGTATTTAGATTAGGTTTTTTTATTGCTTTAGATTTATGTGATACGTTTTTGAAACTGCCATCCAAAAGTAGTTAATTTCACCTTCCTCCTTCAGTGGCATGAAAAAAATTATCAGGGAAATCCATTTATGTACATTACCTCATTTCCAATAATGCCAATATAAAAACATTACTAAAGCTGTACATATTGATTAGGAATGGTAAAAAATACAACACGGATTATGTTCATGGTTCTTGATTTTATTCAGTATTTTTATTGGGTTGAAGTCCTAGCAACTGACACTTCGGTCTGCATCTTCTAATATGAATTAGTATATGTTATCAGTGTGACACTACCTGAAGAGCTGAGTAGGGAGCATGTCTAATGCACACAGCTGAATTAACAGTTTCCAGCCCCACCCCAGTTTATCTACAGAATGACTAAATAAGAAGTGGTTGGTCCAATTTAGTCATTAAGGTGGTTGAAATAGCAAAACAAGTATGATCAATTGCTTGCCAGTTGGTAGCTGATGTGAATGAAATAGCCAAAATTTCCAGAGTAGTCCTATCTGGCCATAGATATATGCACAGATGAACTTTCATTTTGTCTATTGATTTTGCTCCGTAGGTAAGGGCAAAGAAGATCAGGAAAAAAACAAAAACAAAAAACAAAAAAAAAAACAACAAAAAAAACAACTTTATAAATTGGACTGATTCAGACTTGAAAATTAGTAATTTGCTCTTACTAGGATCTGGACAATGACCATGCCAGACAGTGCATCTACACAATAGAAACTAGACAAACCCACAAAGGTAAGGCATGTAACAGGAGGAGACCAAAGATATGGTAGTAAGAGATCCAAGCCATCTGCCTCAGGGAACTCCAGCTGTGGATGCCTGGAGTTGCTAGAACGAAGTATAGGGAAATAAATTATGATTCTATTTTACTTTTAAGTTTGCAAAGTCCTTTCACATATACTGATTCGGTTTGGCTCTGTGTCCCCACCCAAATCTCACCTGGAATTGTAATCCCCATAATCCCCACGTGTCACAGGTAGGACCAGAAGAGGTAATTGAATCATGGGGGCAGTTTCCCCCATGCTGTTCTCGTTATAGTGCGCAAGTTCTCCTGAGATCTAATGGTTTTATAAGTGTCTGGCATTTCCCCTGCTTGCACATCTCCTTCCTGCTGCCTTGTGAAGAAGGTGCCTTGCTTCCCCTTTGCCTTCCACCATGATTGTAAATTTCCTGAGGCCTCCCCAGTCATGCTGAACTGTGAGTCAATCAAACCTCTTTCCTTTACAAAATACCCAGTCTGAGGTATTTCTTCATAGCAGCAGGAGAACAGACTAATACATATACCATCTTTATGATTTTCACATACTAAATGAGTCATGATATTGTTTTCTAATTTACATAAAAAACTGAGGTTCAGAAATAAAGGAGAGGAAACTAACATTAACTGGATGTCTATGGGTCACATGTTCTATGTACCTTACAATATGTGATTCTCATAACCCTGTGAGTTAGAGGTTTGCCTGAAAATGTTCAGAGTATCAGTTCAGTTCATTAGCTGCTCTGTTTCTCTGAGATCTACCTTCTACCTATGGAGACAAACCCTGAGACCACATTTCTACCTCCTGCCACTGATAACTGGCCATGCACAGCAGGCATGGACACTTGATCCAAGCTCAGTGCATCAAGACACTCCACCAGGAATTTGGAAATGGCTTTAAGCATGCACATAGACCTGTGAGGCAGCACTGCATGTGGAAGAGCGAAGGAAGCTCATCTGCAGAGAGAAGAATGAAACTAATGGGCTGATTAAGAGTATTAAAAGAAACCATGTAGCCACAGAGATTGAGACATCCTGAGAGAGACAATGAGGTAGAGAGAAATCAAGAGTAGCTGCCTGATCACTTTCCCAGTCTGGATTCCATGTGGCTCAACTGTGCTTCCTGCCGTAGGATTTTGTGAAACAGCTCTGTTAAATCGTAAGATAAATTCCATAGTTTTTGCTTATTCTGGTTTGAAGTAGTTTTCTATGATTCATAGACATAAGAGCCTGGTTCTCCAAGCAGGAGGTTACATGGCCCCCGCTGCAGAGTCCAGAAAGCCGAAGTGTCAGGATACCATTTTGATTTTCACTCATAGATCTGTAAAGAAGGTTTAAATATTTTTCCCAAGTCTTGAGTCACAGCTAATATTCATCAAAGAGCAGAGAATAAATGGAGTCCTTGTTGAAGCTTCAGTGCTTAACCTAGATCACTTTGTTAATGTAATTGATAAGCACTGTCACTGAGTCAGTGAGTTTCAGAAGTGGAAGAGACTTTCCTATGACTTCCCTAGCAGATGGTCACCTTGCCACCAAGTGATTCAACTCACCCCCACATGAGACATCGTATTCTCTTCCAGAGGAGCCCTGGGATACTTTGATGGAGCCAAAGGCTTTTTTCCTGCAACATTAGCCCTCTGAAAAATCTAGCTCTTTGGAACATACTTCTCTCTCTTCCCAAGAACAACTTTTCCTATGTTTGAAGACAGCTTGTTCCGCTTTGTATCAGACTAAACATTCCTTCAAACATCCTATAGGCCACGGATTCAGGATCACTTACTACCCTGACACAGGGCATAGTAGTCATTCTCCCCTGCAGTGTGCTCAGAACCAAAAGTGAGGCTCCAGTGTGCTGAGAGGATCCAGAGTATCTTATACAGTTGAGCACACTTTAGAGGGAGACTTATTTACAATGATCTGAATCCCAGACATACATGCAACTTATGGTGCCCTAACTACTCTTCTTTTTTTTCAATGTGCTAGATTTACTGATTTATGTATTTTATTGTGTTAAAAACACATGAGATCTACCTTTTTGACAAAATGTTAAGTGTACAGTACAGTATCGTTAACCAGAAGCACAATTAGTTCTACAGCAGATCTCTAGAACTTTTTCATCTTATGCAACCGAAACTCTAGACCCGTTGAACAGCAGCTCCTCATTTCCCCCTCTCACCCAGCACTGGGCGACCACCATTTTCCTTTCCATTTCTAGGAGTTTGATTACTTTAGATGTATCATAGAAAAGGAATCATGTGGTATATATACATGTAAGAAAATAACATTCAGCTATTTTAAAAAGGAAGGAAATCCTGTCATATGCTACAACACAGATGAAACTTGAGGGCATTATGCTAAGAAATAAGCCAGTCAAAAAAGGACAAATACTGCATGATTCCACTTAATGCACTGATTTTTAAAATTGTGAAGTAAATCCTACATATAAAAGTGTATTTTTTATTTGCTTATTTTTAAGTTGTGAAACACATATACCAAAGAGTCTATGTTGTGTACTTTTGCTCTTATGAAATAAACAAATAGGTACACACTAGAATCCTCATTAACCAGCTTGTTGAGAAACAGAACACTTCTAACACCTTTGAAGCCAACTGTGAACCGCTTCCTGACTGCATCCACATCCTCCCCAGGGGCACTGGGGAAGGAAGCCACTATTCTCAATTTTGTGTTTATCATTGCCTCGTGTTTGCTTACTACATAACATACATATCCTTAACAATATGTTGTATATATTATCCTGTTTTTAAACTTCCAATAAATAGACTCATGCTGTTTGTTTTCTGCTTTTTAAAGAATTCCGTGTTGTTTTAAAGATTCATTTATAACCCTGCATGTAGCTGTAGTTCGTTAATTTTCACTGCTTAATTTATCCATTTCCCTGATGGAGGGATTTTTAAGTTTGTTCTGGTTTCATGTCTTTAAGAAGTTTGTTATGGGTGGGCACGGTGGCTAACATTTGTAATCCCAGCACTGTGGGAGGCCAGGTGGGAGGATTGCATCAGCCCAGGAGTTCAAGACTAGCCTGGGCAACAAAACGAAACCCTTCCTCTACAAAAATAAAAATAAAACTAGCTGGGCATGGTGGTGCACACTGGTAGTCCTAGCTACATGGGAGGTTGAGGCAGGAGGATTGCTTGAGCCCAGGAGGTTGAGGCTACAGTGAGCCATGTTCACGCCACTGCATTCCAACCTGAGGGGCAGAGCTAGACCCTGTCTCAAAAAATAATTTGTTATGAAGATTCTTGCACATGCCTCCTTATGCACATGTCCAAGAGTTTTTCTAAGGTGTGTACCTAAAGAAGAGTCAGAGTATGCAGAATTTCATCTTTACTGGAAAATGCACACTTGTTTTCCAATGTCATTTTACCAGTATGCAATCTCATCAGCAGTAAGTGGTCTGTGGTTCCACATTCTTGCTATACTTAATATTGTAGGGCTAATTGATTTTTCTAGTCTAATGGGGATTAAAATGGTACCTCACTGTGATATTAATTTGTTTTTCCTTGATTACTAATGAGGCTGAACTTCATTTTATTTGTTTATTGGCTGTTCTATCTCCCCTGTGAAACTCTTCTTTATGCCTTTTCTATTGAGTTGAAATGTCTTTATTAATAAGTGGATTTATTTGCATATTCTGCATATTAATCTGTAATTTTAATAAATTGCATATCTCTTCTTCCAGTGTGCACCTTTTATTTTTCAATCTCTTTAGGATGCTTTGGATCATTATAAATTTTAATTTCAGTATAGTCAAATTTATCAGTCTTTTTCACAACGGCTTATACTTTTTAAAGTAAGTCTTTCCATATCTGTTACAGAATTATTCTTTTGTAGTGTTTCTAAAAAATTCACTTGTTTTTCACATTAAAATATTTGATCTATTTGGAATTGATTTTTCTATATAGGAAGAGGTAAGGATACATTTCCATTTTTTAATCCAGCTCACCAGTTGTCCAACTAATAATGGTTTGATTTACAATTTTTCTACTTTATGATGGTGAGAAAATGATATGCATTCAGTAGAAATCACACTTCAAGTACCCGCACAACCACTGTTTTTCATTTTCAATAGGTTATTCAATAAATTACATTAGCTATTCAATACTTTATTATAAAATAGGCTTTGTGTTGATCTTGCCCAGCTGTATATGGGCAAACATACCGATGAGTTTGTTCTATGGATGGGCTTTTTCTGGACTGTTCAACTATTTGTCTCTCTTTGCCTATACCAATATTGTACTGTTTTGCTTAATATGGTTTTACAGTAAGTTTTTGTATCCAGTACTACAAGTAACTCCTTTCTATTTCTTCATTAATCATGTCAGGCATATATTTTTCTTGCAATTGCCTATTTTGAAAACTAAATGCAAAACTTTATCTTCCTCCCTTTCAAAATTCCTTTTGTTCATTTAGACTATTACTATAGCACACTGAAAACATTTTAAATAATATTTTTGCTATCTGATACATTATCTAGCCCTCATAATTTTAATATATTCACCTCATTGATGAAAATTTGCAACAGGACAAAGTGCACTTTTCTGAGTCTCCGGTAAGGACATATCATTAAGAAATGTAATGGAAAACAAAACCATCACTAGTGAGAAACAGTAATAAAATAAGAAGACTCCTGGCTAGTGTCCAACCCTTCCAGGAAACTGTGGATGACCATCACCAGTTTAACCTCCCTGGATTTCAGTCCCCGGTATCTAATATGAGCACTAGTGGTAATAGGAATTCAAACAAACGAAAAGGACAGAGGCAAATCTCTTGGAGAATATAATGGGTGATGAATTTCAGGATCAAACCAGAATGATTTATACAGTTTCTCATGTTTAAGATTGATAATAAAAATCATTTTAATCTGAAAGTATAAAACAAATGAATGTATCATTGCCATAAAGGAAGAAAAGTATGTCTTGGAACTCTAAGTTTGTTGCTGGTCCTTGATGATCTTGCTTTACATTTGACAAGAAAATAGGGGCCAACCTTCAGCCCCATCCTCCTAAAGTTACCAGACCCCCTTCCCTATCTCAGTGGAAAATGTCTCTCTCCTCCTTTCAAAATCTGTTCTCTCAATTCCTTTCTTCTTAGAGACTTGCTATGTCATCAATCCCCATTTTTTCCAGAATCTTCTGTCTTTCCCATCTACTAGCCTGTTGCCATCAGCATCTAAATAAACTCAAATATTTCCCATCTTAAATAAGGAACACAAAACAAAAATGTCCTTAGCTCTTGCATCAATGTGTAGCTATTAATATATTATTCAAATTGCTTTTGCATCTGATATATATTCTCAGTTTGCTTCCTGCAGTTAGAATTTCAGAATTTCAGAATAAAATGAAAGACCTCCTTTCATTTCATACTATTTCTGTCCCTTTTATTCAAAACTAATTTTTTGTTTGTTTGAGACAGTCTTACTCTGTTGCCCCGGCTCAAGTGCAGTGACATGATCTTGACTCACTGCAACCTCTGCCTCCTGGGTTCAAACGATTCTTCTGCTTCAGCCTCCCAAGTAGTTGGGAATACAGGCATGCACCACCACACCCAGATAACTTTTGTATATTTAGTAGAGACGGGGTTTCACCAAGTTGGCCAGTCTGGTCTCAAATTCCTGACCTCAGGTGATCCGCCCACCTCAGCCTCCCAAAGTGCTGGGATTACAGGCATGAGCTACTGTGCCTTGCCAAAACTGATATAATTTTTAAAAAATTATCCAAATTAAAAAAAAAATCCAAAAAATTATAAATTTCTTTTTTTTTTTGAGACAGTCTTGCTCTGTTACCCAGGCTGGAGTGCAGTGATGCAGTCTCAGCTCACTGCAACCTCTACCTCCCCGGTTCAAGTGATTCTCCTGTCTCAGCCTCCCAAGTAGCTGGGACTACAGGCGCCCACCACCACGCCAGGCTAATTTTTGTATTTTTAGTAGAGATGGGGTTTTACCGTATTGGTCAGGCTAGTCTCGATCTTCTGACCTCAGGTGATCCAACCGCCTCAGCCTTCCAAAGTGCTGGGATTACAGATGTGAGCCACCATGCCTGGTCTATTTATGAACTTTTTATTAGACACACCTAGAAATCTCTCCTAGGAAGTCTTTCTCTCCCTTGGGCCTCTTCCGAGGCTGCTATGGAACAATGCCCTTAAGGTTCTTATATTTGTTCGTTCATCTGTCTCTCTTAGAAAGCCTATGTTTAGGGCTGGCCACAGTGGCTCACGCCTGTAATCCCAGCACTTTGGGAGGCTGAGGCGAGTGGATCACAAGGTCAGGAGATCGAGACCATCCTGGCCAACGTGGTGAAACCCCATCTCTACTAAAAATACAAAAATTAGCCAGACGTGGCAGCTGGCGCCTGTAGTCCCAGCTACTTGGGAGGCTGAGGAAGGAGAATCACTTGAACCAGGGAGGCAGAGGTTGTAGTGAACCGAGATCGTGCCACTGCACGATCCAGCCTGGTGACAGAGCAAGACTCCACCTCAAAAAAAGAAAAAGAAAAAAAGGCTATATTTAATGTTTAAGGGAGAGTGTCTACACAGCACTTTTAAGATCCTTAGAAGACTCTCGTTTGTTTGAAAAGAGTCTGAGGCCCCACCTTAAAGCTTTGTGAGTTCTAAGTACAGGTTTATAAGTCATGCCCTAGAGTCCATGTTTCCCTTGAGACTATATTTTCCTAACAGCAGCTAGGACTTGATCTTTACCCCGAGGTTCTTTCTTACTCTGAGATCTGTTTACTAGCTGGAAAAACTCACTTGTTCCCCCCTTTTTTTCCCCTAAGCTCTATGCTTTAGTGCCTTGCTCGCCCACATTTTATTATAGGCAGACAGAGAAAGCCAGGAGACACCTTCAATATTCTGCATAGAAATCTCTTATCTAGATCATTGAGTTCATTAGGTGTATTTCCTATTGTCCACATTATCACAGGTGACAGTGTTACCAAACTGTCCGCTAACACTAACAAGAGTCCTCTTTCCTCCAACTTCCCATAACATTTCTATTTCCTTCAGTACTTCACCTCATGTTCCCAAAGGTCCATCAGGCTCCCACCTGCTACCTGGCCCCCAAAATCAACACCACATATTCTAGGTTATATTATGAAAGCACTCGTTTTTCAAGTGCCAAGTTATGTTCCAGGTATCTATTGCTGAATAATAAACAACTCCAAAACTGAGAAGCATGAAGCAACCACCATTTTATCATATTCATGGATTTTGTGGGTGATAAATTCAGACAGTGCATAGTGAGGATGGCTCATCTCTGTTCCATGATGTCTAGGGCTTCAGACATCAAGAAGCTGGGGGTGACTCAAAGGCCTCAATAATCCGATGGCATTTTATTTATGCTTGGTGCCTTGTAAGGATAGCAGGAAGTCTGACCTCAACCAGGAATGTCCACTGGACAACTTACATGGGGCCTTTCTAGCATGGTAACTTCCAGGCAGCTGAGCTTCTCACATGGTAGCTTAGGGCTCCAAGAGCAATTATTCCAGCCAACAAGCTGAGTGGTCCTTTGTGTCCTAGCATCAGAGATCATTTAGTGTCACTTCTGCTAAGCCCTATTGTTGAAGGCTTCAAAACCTGCCCAGATTCAAAGGGAAGGGTAAAGACTTCACCTTTTAATGGAAAAAGAATATAAGGCCATGTTTTTCAAACAACCACACTTTTTTTTGCGTTATCAAGTTTGCCATATTCAGAAGCAGAAGTCTTCTAAAATTTCTTCACTTAACTAGCACACGCTCTTCTTTTAAACCACAATATTTTAAAAAGTATATCCAGCTATGTATGAGTGGAGTAAGGCATGGTGAATTGAAATTTCAAATGAACAATAAGTATCATGTAGCTGGAGGAAACAGTTCAAATAACTTTAAGAAGCTGCTGAAATTAGATCTTGACTCAACATTAACCTCAATAAAAATGATATATAACTTGGGGAACAATTGTATTTAACCTTATGAAGTAAGATCAGTGCAATTAAGATAAATATTCTCTAGAGGCTGCCATATGACTTGTGCTGTCTTATTTAATGTGCCTTAGGGTACTTGGGAGAAGTAAAATTCTGAAAGAAAATAATTTAATTTGAAGCAGGTAAATTCTGTTTCCAGAACCAACATTTTAAAATTAAGAGTCAGTATGCTAATGCTAAGCATAAAATATTCTAATTATGAATGACTCAATACATAAAATAGTTCTTAGAACTTCATCCTCTTAAGTTTTTTTTTTGTAGGAAAAAATTACTGTGACTTCCTTATTCTGCCTTATTCTAGAACACAATAAATCCAGAATTTTAATTATAACCTTAATACAGACGATCCCCAACTTTTTTTTTTTTTTTTTTTGAGATGGAGTCTCACTGTCACCCAGGCTGTAGTGCAGTGGTGTGATCTCAGCTCACTGCAACCTCCACCTCCCAGGTTCAAGCAATTTTCCTGTCTCAGCCTCCCAAGTAGCTGGGACTACAGGGGTGCCCCAACACGCCCGGCTAATTTTTGTATTTTTGGTAGAGACAGGGTTTCACCATATTAGTCAGACTGATCTCCAACTCCTGACCTCAGGTGATCCACCCACCTTCGCAACCCAAAGTGTTGGGATTTGCAAGCATGAGCCACGATACCCAGCCAACGATGGTTTGATTTACAATTTTTTGGCTTTACGATGATGAGAAAGTGATACCCCTTCAGTAAACACTGTGCTTAAAGTACCATACAACCATTCTGTTTTTCACTTTCAACAGATTACTAAGTTACATGGAATATTCAACACTTTATCATGAAATAGCTCTGTGTTGATGATTTTGCCCAACCGTGGACAAGTGTAAGTATTCTCAGCATGTTTAAGGTAGGACAAGCTATGACATTCCATAGGTTAGGTGTATTACATGCATTTTTGACTTATGATGTTTTCAACTTATGACAGGCTATCAAGACATAACCCTATCATAGGTACATAAGAGAATATGTAGGCCGGGCGCAGTGGCTCACGCCTGTAATCCCGGCACTTTGGGAGGCCAAGGCGGGCGGGATCACGAGGTCAGGAGATCAAGACCACGGTGAAACCCCGTCTCTACTAAAAATACAAAAAATTAGCCAGGCATGGTGGCAGGCGCCTGTGGTCCCAGCTACTCGGGAGGCTGAGGCAGGAGAATGGCGTGAACCCAGAAAGCGGAGCTTGCAGTAAGCTGAGATCATGCCACTGCACTCCAGCCTGGGTGACAGAGCGAGACTCCATCTCAAAAAAAAAAAAAGAGAATATGTACACGTTTTCACTCCTTTCTTGCTACATTCTATGCTTACATTTTTAAGTCATTTCAGGGAAAATGATTTAATAGTTTCTTTGTATAGATATCAGAAAATGTTCTTCTCAGAAGTCAATTTGTAAACTGGTATCTAAAGCATACGTAAATTTAAAAAACTAACTGATTTTAGAGGGCTTGAAAGCCATAATTTTTTTAAAAATCACTTTTATTGAAATCTAGCCAATGAGTTAAACGGTGAAATTCTTATGACAAGCAACCTAGGTTGTTTTTAAACCCCTAAGCTAGTCTTCAAACTTGGGAAAATTTTATATACGAAATTGCAAATGGATTATATAACCTATTTTATATTGGACTTGTTTAGTCAGAGGCAAACAATTTCGTATTTAGCAATCACAAGCACAAAAATTGGCAAATCCTTATTGGATATCTTGTGAAATTTATTTTTAACAGATTATAAAATCTAATGCAGGGATAGTCCTACTAGTTGTTTCTGTGGAATACCTGTATTAGTTTATTTGATATCACCTTCGGTATACAGATAATGGTTGATTACATGAAGAAGAGAAATAACTAGGTTTCCCAGCACATTCACACAATTGGATTCAAGTTTTTAAACTTGGATAGCCAAAGAAGTAATATGAAACCAAAAAGACCACTGCTAAGCCATAAATAGGAGAAAATGTAGCACATGTAAATGCTAACTGGGAAATGACTGACCCCATAAGTACAGCAGTGCTTCCTTATCCAAGGAGGATACATTCCAAGACTCCCAGTGGATGCCTGAAACCTCAGATAGTACCAAATTCTTTATCTCCGATGTTTGCCCCTCTACACGTATACCTATGACAAAGTTTACTTTGTAAATTAGGCACATTAAGAAGTTAACAATAACTAATAATAAAATGGAACAATTATAATATGCCAGCATCACCACTCTTGTGCTTTACGACCATTATTAAGTAAAATAAAGGTTACTTGAGCACAAGCACTGAAATACTGAGACAGTCGATCTGATAACCCAGACAGCTACTAAGTGACTAATGGGCAGGTAGTGTAGACAGTGTGGATACACTGGACAGAGGGATGATTCACATCCATGGAAAACAGAGTGGGACACTGCAAGATTTCATCACACTATTCAGAATGGCATGCAACTTAAAATTTGTGAATTATTTCTTGAATTTTTCGACTTAACTATTTTTGGACCGCAGTTGACCATAGGTGATTAGAACCATGAATAAGTGGGGACAACTATAATTCCAGAAAAGATTACATCAAGCGTGGCAAATGTGTGATACTTGTGCTGTCACTCCCTGCTCCCGAACCTAGAGCAGACACTTCTAATTAATCACCTTGTTGTGCCAACCAGAAACAGTCTCCCAGTGCAAAGGTCCAGGCAGCTTCTGCCTATTGTTTGGCATTAGAACACAGATGAAACCCTTCTGCCAGCTCTGGATGAAATGGTCGTAGCGAACTGAAGATTAGTCATGGGCAGAGCTGATTTGATTTTATCACTGGGAATATAGCTAGTAAGAATTTTGAGACAATGCTGCTATGATACTCAGCCATGATGTGACAACCAAAAAAAAATTCCAGCAGATTCACCGAGCCAGCACAAAGTAGGGGTGTACAAATGAAAAATTTGAATCTTTACTTCTATAACGTTAAGCAAAATTTTCACATCTGTAAAATAGGGATGATACCTATTTCTCAAGGTCATTACAATGATGAATACAGATAGACTGTATAAATTACCTTAAAGTAGGTGCTTGCTAAATGTCAGTTCCAAATTCTAGCTGTATGGTTTTTAAAGAGACATACAGAGGTTCCCAGAACAAAGTATCTGAGGTGGTTAAAAGGGTGGAAAAGTAAAATCAAGATGTTAATCAGAATTGTTTGTGGCATGTAAGTGAAAAATCAGGACTTCCTACTTGACAGAGGATGACCAACACAATAATAAGACACTTTTATCTATTTTGAGACTGGAAACTAGAGCAATGTTGCCCACAGTGCAGTGCAGGTATCAGTGGTGGTTCGTGGTGTTCACTACTGGGGACATATTGGCTGCCTGGCTTTAGATAGAGCTTGAATTGTACTGTAATTTCAAACACTGCGCCTTTCAACTCATACAGAGCAGATCATCAAGAAGGAAGAGCCTCTAGAGGCCACCAGGCTCCAAAAGAACCCTTTTCAAATTCTTCTGCTCTGTAAGGGTGGGGCTGTTTTCCCAGCAGGCCAGAGGCCAAGAATTTCTCATCATTTATTTTTAAGAAAACCTTTGAAAAGTAATACTGGTTATTGCTTAAGGTAGTCATACAAAGTTTGCTTTTTGTGTACATGAATGAAAGAAACTATGAATTATATAAAACTATTAATGGTACATAGACATGGCAGGAATGATAAAAAACATCTTGTGTGGTAATGACCAAAAGTTGGGAATGAGGGAACTGAAGTGTGAAAGAAAAAAGGAAAAAGAAGGGTGGGTAACGAGGGAAAAGAAAGTAAGGAGGGATCCTTTCATTTAGGTAGCCTAAGGTTCCCTGCTCCAGGCCCTGCTTTTGCCCTTTTAATGCCTGCTCTGGGCTGTCATGCAGCATCCTATAGAGAAAGAAACTGATGGGGATTCTCAGGATTCAGCATGGTCACTTTAAACAATTACCAGATCATATAGTTCAATTGCTCTCTTACTGTAATTAAAAGACAATTCACAGTTCGCAATGTAGTCCCTTTTGACATTTAATTAGGGCTTCCAATCTGCAAAGGCTGAGTGCTATCAATCAAATTGGAGCCAGCAGCAGCAGTGCTCATTTCCACGTAAACAGCAGAGATGTGGTTGTTACCATACAAGGTCCCCTCTCAATCTATGATGATTAATCAGGCAGGTTTTTCCAGCAAACTTATTAAGAACCTTTTCCCCAACCACTGTGTAGCTCAGAGTCTAAAAGGGTTTTTACCTGTTTTAAGGTAAGCAAATGGGAGTTTTAACACAGTGTAGAAGCAAATGGATAACTTTTTCTCACCCATTTTGCAAGGGTCACTCCTATAAAAGAAGATAGATTAACAAGAGAAAAGCACAGCAAATTGATAGATTGAGACAAGGTCTTGTTCTGTCACCCAGGCTAGAGTCCAGTGGGGTGATCATGGTTCACTGCAGCCTCAAACTCCTGGGCTCAAGCAATTCACCCACTTCAGCCTCCCAAAGCACTGGAATAACCGGTATGAGCCACAAGCCCTGGCCAACAAATTTATAATATTTAATCACAGTTTTATATGACACAGGAGTCTTCAGAAATGAAGATCCAAACACCTAGGGAAAAATATTTCTATGCAAAATCTGATGAAGGAAGTGGATAGTTGTAGAGAAACATGATTGGACAAAAAGGTATGGTCTAATGAGGGAAAACCAGTAAGGCTTACCTAGTCAAAGGGTCTTATAACCTACTAAAGGGGAGGTAGGTCAGAGTGACCTTTCCAGGTTTTATGGTTTGCTTTAGGGGAGGAATGAGAGGAGGGAAGGAGAAAGACTTTCTTGCTTCTGAGGCCCTCTTGTCTCCTTCAGCTCAAAAATACTCAGCATACCAAGACGCCATACTTTGGAGTATCATGTTCTGACCCCCGAAAACTGTATACATAAACTGGTACAGCAAGTACTCTAATGACAGTAAACACAATGCTATGAGTCCCAGATGAGGCTGAGAAAGGCTTCTGAAAAGGAGATAGCTCAACTTAGTCTAGAAGGATGATTCAGGACTAGCTGGATAGAGAACGAGGGCAATGAGTTCTGCCCAGTGGGAGTAGCTTGTGCAAAGGCAGGGATACCCAGAAGAACTTGGAACTACTGGGGCTAGGAATACAATACCCCAAAGTACAGTACTTTGAAATGAAGGACTTTGGAAGGACTCAGAAGCAAGATCATTCTGACCACCTCCCACCCTCCTGGATCCTCCCTACTTTCTCCCCGAAAGCAAGTCATGGAAACCAGAATTTCTCTTCCCCAAAGGCAGGTCATAGACACTAGAACTCCTTTCCCCCAGAGCCAGCCATAAACCCTAGAAAGGTCACTCTCTGCTTTTGTCAGAGGCGTTTGAACCACACCATCTCCATCATGAACAGGGGCTGGGAAAAATGAGGCTGAGACCTGCTGGGCCTCATTCCCAGGAAGTTAGCCATTCTTAGTCACAGGATGAGATAGGACATTGGCACAAGATACAGGTCACAAAGATCCCACTGATAAAACAGAATGCAGTAAAGGAGCCAGCCAAAACCTGCCAAAACCAAGATGGTGACGAAAGTGACCTCTGATTGTCCTCGCTGATCATTAAACACTAATTGTAATGTGTTAGCATGCTAAAAGACACTCCCACCAGCTCCAGGATAGTTTACAAATGCTATGGCAAGGTCCAGAAGTTACCCTAGATGGTCTAAAAAGGGGAGAAATCCTCAACTCTGGGAATTGCTCATACCTTTCCCAGAAAACTCATGAATAATCCACCCCTTGTTTAGCATATCAAGAAATAACCATAAAAATATCCAACCAGCAGCCCTTGCAACTGCTCTATGGAGTAGCCATTCTTTTATTCCTTTACTTTCTTAAAGAAACTTGCTCTCATTCTACTCTGTGGACTCACCCCAAATTCTTTCTTGCGTGAGATCTGAGAGCCATCTCTTGGTGTCTGGATTGGGACCCCTTCCAAGTAACACTTTCTCCCTTGAAGACCCTCATTCCAGCAGAGTCATGCCCTAAATTGGGGAGAAAGCAATGCTACACAGAGAGGCCAAGGAGAATCTGAACAGTCAGGCCTTGCTGGGTTTCCCCCCCCCCAGTTATTACCATTAGATAGTACCCTTTTGACCAATCATGTTTCTCCACAACTATTCACTTCTTTCATCAGACTTTGCATAAAAACAGTTCTCCTAGATCTTTGGGTCTTCATCTCTGAAGGCTCCCATGTCACATAAAATTGTGACTAAATAAATGTATTATGGCTTTCTCTTATGTGAAAGGAAAATAAATACTCAGGACCCCAATTCACTCTGCTGAAAGAAAAAACTAAGCTGAAAGCTGAGTCATGCAAGAAGCTGCCTTTCCTTTTGTTCCTAACTGGACAGCTACAGATAACAGGTTACATATCTCCACAGATAGCTACTCTATGTTCTCCTTATCTTATGTAAAATGCTGCTTTACTGAACACGAGAAGAATACATAATTGGCTATTCCCCTACCTGCTCCTTTTCTCTTGCAACATGTGGATTACCATACCCTCCCACTCACTTTTCCCCTTTAAATATTTGCACCCTTAAATTCATCTTTGGAGAAAGTCATAGACCACAGACTGTTCCTGTGATTTTCTATTTTTTTTTTCCGTGCATTGTCCTTAACCTTGGCAAAATAAAGTTCTAAATTGAGACCTGTCTCAGATACTTTTTGGCTTATACTTGTTAATCTGTCTTTTGTCATATAGGCTTGTCAGCTGAGACCTTTATGATAGGTGAGAAAAGATATCACACCTTTCCATCCTTACAGTACCAATGGTAAAATGCAAGTAGAGGCTGGAGTACAGGGTTTGCTGGAGGGATGGCAAGAGGGTATCTGGAGATGTAGGCAGGAGTTAGACCATGATTAAGTGTGTTTTTCCCAGCACACAAAAGGATCACAAAGGGTGGGATGGTACCTCTACCATTGCTGCTTTCCTTAGCTGAGATAAAGTTCAACATTCTTAGATTTTCTCATTTGTGCCAAAGAAAACATTCAAGTTACTCATGATTTGTAAGCAGGGACAAGACCTAACCAGATGAGCACTGTAGAGCAATGGTACATACTAGCCAGCTCCTGTCACTTGCTCCCATCCAAATAATTTGTCTCTGGGTTCTCACATGCCCCTGTTCCTTATTTCTTTGTTTCCATTCCTGGGTTCTCTGAATCCCAGTCTAAGGAACATGCCTTAGTTTGAAAATTACAACGTCTCAAGTTTCTACCCTTTGCTCCGAGGATTGAACATAACTGAGACTGCAACTGCTAACAAGACCCCTTTTCTTGGAGAACCTTGTCTCTTTGCTCCCTTCCACCTGAGTCCTTAGATCTGACATCTGGCCACAGTCCTTAAACCACACTGAGAATGTCTTGAATGAACAGCCTTTCCTGGTAAAGAAAGTTATTGGCAAACCCTGGATTGCTGCAGCTATTACTCAATTCTCCCTACAGTCAGGTTGTGCCACAGCCTGGGCAAGGGTTGGTCCTTGTGATCTGGACTCTAGCTCCTGCAGATTAGGTGTATAACAGAACTGCTTTGGACCTGACAGCAAACTCAGCCCTGAGTTGAGCTGCTCAGCCCCCAGTTATTCAAGCCCTGAGCCACACAGTAACCCCTTGGTCAACTCTAATTGAGGTTTGCAAACCTTGGTGCCTATAAATTAGTTAGAATAATTATTCTACTTAACCCATTAGCCCTGAAATGTGGTAAGTTTAACATTGTACCAAAATATGTACTGGGAGAAAAAAAAATGGTACAAATTACATGGTTATAAAATTACGTTATCAGATAAATAAGCTCAGCTCAGAATTTCTGCTTCAGAAAAAAAAAAACAACTAAGCAAATGCAAAACATTACCAATATTGCTGAAGTTTCCCAGGAAGTAATCCAACAAAGATAATATGCTGCTTTGACAAGGCATCCAAAAGCTATGGTTAAATGGAAACACCTCAAAGTAAATCCAGTTACCATCAAGGTGGCTAGGCTATCTTTTCTGGTTGAACTTCTTAGAAAACTAAGGATCCTTATATACTTGGGCTTTCTTAGGAGACAGATATACAAGCAGATTTTAGTCTCTGTAACAAATTAATGTAGTTGGTTAGGTTTGTAGTATTATGAATTCAAACGAAATTAAATTCAGCCATGAAACTTAATATCTTGAATTTATAGACCACCCAACATAACTTCCTTTATTTTTGGCACTTACAAAGTCAATTCACTTCTGTCTGATATAATTTTCAAAGCAAAGCGTAAGACTTACCAATTAAATCCTCCTCCTCTCCCAGTAAATTTTACTAGCATTTCCCTTCAATGATCTTTTGCAATTACATAGTAATTTCTGTACAAGTTCATCCACGTGTTTTGCAAACATTAATTAAGCTTTGCAATACCCCAGCAAGGGAGGAGACCAGCATTACACCCAGGAATCCTCCATGTGCTGTGATGGTGGTTGGAATGACATTTGTTCCTGTCACTCAGAATCAGCACATGGAGCTCCAACCCGTGGAAGGAGAGGATGTACTGATTCTGCCAGAATTAAAAATGACACCATGATGCCTCTGATTGCTTTAAAAGAAAATGGGATGACTTTTCCTATCAAGAAGTTACTCTTTTAGAGCATGTGAAGATATTTTTATCTCTGACTCTGAATAATGGATCTGATTCTTATTAATGTTTTGAAATTAATTTTAGTGTTCTATCTATCCAACATTCATACATGTTGTTTTAGTAACAGCTTTAAGTAACCAGTGAAAAATGAGAAATTATCATATAGAACATAGTTGGAGAGGTGTGCCCTTTTAGATACACATGGATCTCATCCCATCTTCTAAATGTACAAACATAACTTTAGCTTAACAACAGGCAAATAGAGAAATGGAGAAAAGAACGAACTAGCTGGGTAAACAGGCCATGACATATGGACTGGAAAGATCAAGATGCTTAAGGCTTAACAGATACTTAGTCTGTTAAACTAAGTTAAAACTTACATGGGATTTTTTAAAGCTCTTTCTTTAAAACATTATCTTATAAATTATGACAGCAGTCACTTCCAGCCTAGCAATGTAGGCTGCTGGCTTCTCAGCACACTGACAGCAAAGCTGGCCTAACCAAGCTACCAGCACTGTCTTAGCATTTAACCCTGAAGGAGTCTGTCACCATCCCTACCTCCTGCCCTTGCTGCCTAGTGCTGGGAGCTGTCTGCTGAGTATGATGCCTTCTTGGTTCTCAACCCTGACTACACCTCATAACTACTTGAGGAGCTATTTATTGCAGCAGGGCCCTATCCTACATGAATTAAAACACAGTTTCTGGGGATGAGGCTGGCTATGGGCATTTAAAATACCCCCAGGTGATTGCTACCTGCTGCCCTGGTTAATGCCGCTCAGAGTGCAGTGGTGGAACACCCCACGAGTCAGGTAGAGCAGCCCAGCCTTTCTTGCAAGATAATGGCTGACCTCCAGTTCTAAGGAAAGTCCTCCACAAAAACCTTATATGGTCTTTGTCCTTGCCATATTACCTTTTACCATTCCTATCTTTCTCATGTTGTAAGTACCTGGTTGCTGGCTTGATGCATTGGCCAGCAGTGGAGAGGGGCCAGCTGGGCGGAACTGCTTCTCAACTTTGAGGTCAACGGATACTCCTACAGGGGTGTTATCGCATCTCACACTTTGCTGACCACTTCTATGATGATTTTCCATGCTTGGGTACCTAGAGCCTATGGTGAGCCAAAGTAATAGTGCAGAGGGAAATGAACTCACAATTGAAGAGAAGGCAGATGCTATACAAATATATGAGCCAGTGGGTCAAGGAATATACATCACAAATATAGTTTGCAGAAATATTGCAAAACAGGTCAGTGGGGAGTATCCCAAAGATGTTACCTTGGTTAGCATTTAGCTTGGTTAGCATTTAGCAAAGACAGACATTTTAGTTTTCATTCCTATCTTCTAACTACATTTTTTTGATAAGACAGATTTTTTTTTACATCAATCTAAAGGAAGACGACATGCAATATCAATTGTGTGGGAAAGACAAGTTATGCTTCAGCTGTGTTTAATACTCTTGATGGTTTTAGGTGGTGCCACAGAAACTGCATTAAGTATATGTTGAATCACAATGAGGAAATAATTTTGTTTTCTTTTTAATCTTTTTGATTATACCAAGATAAAAGCCTCAGTTTGTCTTAAACACCTTTCTGGTACTTGATATCTCTTTTTAACACAGCATTTAGGGAACAATGGTAACCAGCTAGAATGTAAGAACATAGTTTAGTCTTCATTTGTATTTATTTATGTCTTATCTTTTATTCATAACAAGCAATAATGTTTTTTAATTTGCGGTAGTAATTTAAAGCTTCTTTTTAAATCACATTTGTTTAAAAGAATGTGAGTTGATTTAAAGAGATAATAAAACAGGTAGTGCACATATGTAGCATAAATTCTGAAGGGGATATACTACTATAGCTGAAAATTATTTCACTTTTTTTTTTTAAAAGGTGAGCATATTCTTTAAATAGATCTCATTGCCAACTGAAGCTTAGGGCAAATGTAATAAGCATTGCGCCTGATTTTTTAAAGTGTTAATATTCTAAATCTAAATTTTTTAAAAATATTATTTTAAATAATAAATTCTGAGGGGGATATACTACTATGCTGAAAATTATTCCACTTTTTTTTTTTTTTAAGAGGTGGGCATATTCTCTAAACAGATCTCATTGCCAACTTCAGCTTAGGGCAAATGTAACAAGCATGGTGCCTAATTTTTTAAAATACTTTTTAAATAAATCTAAATGCATCTTTATTATGCACATCTATTCCTAACTTTGTTTTCAAATGGAAGTCCTTAATATCAAATTTAACCATGATCTATAATTATAATCTATACTTTCCACTTGCTTTTAGTATTCACACTGCAACTATGAGTTTTTAAAAACTCCAAAATTGGTTTTCTAAAGCTGGTTCAGCTTTAGAAAATTGGTTTCTAATGGTAAGTGGGGAAAACTGTCTGCTTCATACCTATGTGGCACATCTGTAATTTGGGTTGTTTTGTTCTCAATTGATCCAGATGTTCTATATCTATATCATGCTTTTAGTAACAGATTTTTGGCAGACCTGCTTGCTTCCCAATGAAAACAGAGATTGGATAATCATTATGTAGATTTGTGCATATAACATCTTCAACAAAGAAAAAATAAACGTTTAGAGAAGTGGCAAGACAAAGGAGAAGGACTTTGAGTCTCTAGGGGTGGTAAATTTTAGGAAGGCAAATAAGTAGAATTTTGCTATACATATTTCTCCGGGGCTGATAAGTGTCTAAAGTTGCCTTTGGTGCTCAATCTTTGTTCTTCCTGGTAGAGAAGAGAGGAGGGACACCTTTACCTTCATAAGTTTACGTCCTGCTTTTAGACAAATGGGAGCAAGGAGAGAACATTTCTTATATCTATTTCTTCAGATGCCTTCGGCTCAAAATCATCCTTATGTCAAAATGGCATATTTGGGAGTGGCATATTCGGGTCTTCTACAGTACGTATTTTCCTTCTGTCTGTCCCTAACCCTCTTCCCTTCTGTCATCTCTCCCATCCAATCTAATTGGCATCACACTTAAAGGTTTAGCTTAGATATCACTTTTTGTTTTCATGGTGCCCATCACTCCTCTTCCCCAAAGACTGAGGAAATTGACCCCTGGTGCATTCCTACGGTGTCCTGTACTTACCCTGTGTTTCACTCCCTGATGTGATTGTTAGTTTACCCATCTCTATCCATTCCCATCCTTTTGCCCGTAGCCCTTGGCACAGTGCTTGATAGATTTGCTGACTTAAAAACAAAACCAAAAAAAAGGTCTTAAATCACAGGGGAACACATCAAGGAAACCTCTTGCCTTTTATTCCTGCCCCCTTTTGTCTTCCATTGCATTTCTCAGAATTCACTCCCAGGACAGTGGCTTTTTTATAATATATGTAATGTTTTTACTGCCCCTACTATGATACTTCTGCATCCTCTTGGTAGTGAAACTTTGGAGCCAGCAGCTAAGCAGTTCACTGACAAGGGAATAAAAGTAAAAAGGGGAAATTGGAGTCATAGGAAATAAGCGATGGTGGGAAAATCCATTTTCAAAATTTAAAGCTCTAGGAACGTGTTGCTATACATTGTGCCTACTTACAAAAAACTGTCCAGAACATCACTCTACAATGTGGAAGCCACTAGCCATGTGTGGCTACTAAATTAAAAATTCGGTTTCTCAGTCATACTATTTCAAGTACCTAGTAGCCACATACAGTTAGTGGGTAATACTTTACTAAACAGTGCAGATGTAGAATATTTTCATCATTACAGAAAGTTTTATCAGATAACGTGGGTTTAGAACACAGAAATTTCAACATAGTGATAAACTCCTTTCAGAAGGAATGCACATTAGAATACCTAAAGGCCGGCCAGGCGTGGTGGCTCACGCCTGGAATCCCAGCACTTTGGGAAGCCGAGGCAGTTGGGTCACCTGAGGTCAGGAGTTTGAGACCAGACTGGCCGACACGGTGATACCCCATCTCTACTAAAAATACAAAAAACCTAGCCAGGCATGGTGGTGTGTGCCTATAATCCCAGCTACTCGGGAGTCTGAGACAGGAGAATCGCTTGAACCTGGGAGGTGAAGGTTGCAGTGAGCTGAGATCACGCCGCTGCACTCCAGCCTGGGCAATAGAGCAAGACTCCGTCTCAAAAAAAAAAAAAAAAAAAGAATACCTAAAGGCCAGTTCTACTAATTATTTCATAGGCACACCCTGGATTGGGGAATCAAGTTGCAACCATACTAATTGTCAGTAGTTTCTGGAAATTGCTGATTTATTCAATTTTTCAAAGTCATACATAATTTTCAGAATTAAGTTGTCAAAGGGAAGATTTACTTGGGTACTATTAGTTTTTCCTAAAGTCATTATTAATTCACTATCATAGACTGTTCACTTTTACTCTTAACTTCCTATAGTAAACTATTGATAAAAGAAACCATGTTTTGACATTTTTCTTACAATTTTGTTGTATGTCATAGTTTAGATCATATCTACATGGAAAGGTGTCTTATTTAGAAATTTGAAAACAGCTGCTTAAATGCTTAAAATTTCAGGACTTGAGAATTAGGCAATAGGGATGAACAAGACATAGCCCTTCCTTGTGGAGGTGATAATTAGTGAGGATGACAGACTAAAAGAACAAATAAATAAGATTTCAAGTAGTGGTATGTTCTATGAAACTGACACTTTGAGCAAAGACAACTATTGAGCGGGAAATAATGATGCAAAGATCTAGTAGCAACAAAACTCGACAGGTTAAAAAATTATAATTTTCCATTGGCACATTCATAGTCTACTATGCTAAGCACTTTATCTGCATCATCTCATTATCATTTGTGCATTTGGACATTATTCTGATCACCCTATGCAGGCAGACTTCCTTTGTTTTGCTTAAGAATCGTTACTTTCTAACAGTAGATGTACTTGTGTGGATCAGTAACATCCAGGTACTAAAAGTGAATATTTATTGATGTATTAACAAGATTTTTTTCTTTTGAGATGAAGTTTTACTCTTTTTGCCTAGGCTGGAGTGCAGTGGTGCAATCTCAGCTCACTGCAACCTCCGCCTCCTGGGTTCAAGCAATTCTCCTGCCTCAGCCTCCTGAGTAGCTGGGATTACAGGCACCCGCCACCACACCCAGCTCATTTTTGTATTTTTAGTAGAGACGGGGTTTCACCATGTTGACCAAGCCGGTCTCAAAATCCCGACCTCAGGTGATCCACCTGTCTCAGCCTCCCGAAGTGCTAGGATTACAGGTGTGAGCCAACACTTCCGGCCAAAGTTTTTTTTTTTTAAGGAAAGTTTGTTCTCATTTCTGTAGGGCAGTGTCTTAAACTTTGGCTGGTGGATGACTAGATCCAAGACAGCTGGGTTCTTGTTGAAAATACACCCTCCTGGACCCCATCTGTAATCAAAATCTCTTTGACACCTGGAATCTGCTCTTGTAACCACCACCCTAGGTTTTTCTAATGCATACTAAAGAGTTCTGTGATGTGGAAGACATTGTTGATTGTCCACACAAGAGCCATTCTCTTCTTTGTCTTATTAATAGAATGCCGATTTTGTTGCTTTCCTGTTGGGAATGAGATGCTTAAGAAAATCGTGCTCAGGCTCAGTAGACTAATCAAGATCAATCTAAAGCAAACAAGGCAATCTCATCGTCTTTCCTGGGGCTGGTTTAGAGACTTATTTTGGCAAAAGACTTAAAAGGAGACTTCTCTGCTGGAACCAGCTGGGAAATAGTTTTCTTTCCTCCTAATAGGAGAAACACATGCAGAAGTGGAACTTGGTTGTGTAAGGAGTGGATACCTAGAGCTATTGAAAACAAATATATAGAGGATAGTGGAGCAAAAGGATGGATAAGACTGCAGGCGTGGCTGAACCTCTCAATCCACCTGGAGTCAGCTCCCTCCAGATTTCCTGTTATGAGAGACAATAACCATCCCTATTACTGAAACCATTTTATTTGGATATTTTGATGTTTGCCGCTAAGAGAATGCTAATTGCTACACTGGAGGAACACTAGGCAGAATTCTTTTTAAAAAGCATTATACCTTTGGTAGAAACTGAAGTTTAAAGTGCCAGGTTTTTGTGATATTAGACATTGAGTTGAAAAAAAAGTATACTTGACAAAAGTGTGAGAAAATCATCAACAGGCAAGGACCTGTGTTTAAAAAAAAAATTGTTTTGGGAGATGAGAAGAAAAGCCATTTTTAAGAGATATAACAGAAATACTTGGCGTGCGCATTAGGTTATAGGAGCTGGTCTCTAGTATACCTGCCACAGTTGCAAAAAGGATACTTGTTACAAAAAGTTTTTGGAGAGATGAAGAAATGAAATATACACATAACATTGTTTTCAGAGAAAAATCAGTTGTCATAGGTTTCACTGCTCCTTTCTTCTGTGTAGGATACTCCTGAGGTCTGCTCCGTTGGGGGTGCTACAATGTTGGCATAGGAGGGACACATTTGCCCTTTCTCCCTTGGGAAACTGACTACAATAAGAGATAAATAGGTGTCCACCACAATGAAATTTGAATCCCCTAACCCACAGTAGCTGATTTTCCCCTCTGTGGCTTTTGTCTAATCAGCCATTCAGCATGTGGGTACTCTGAGATTAGAAATAGGCATTCTCATGTAGTGGCCCCCTCCCTCCCTTAACTCAAAGATTCTTTTCATCTAAAATCCTGGGACTTCAAACTCAGAGATCATGTCTGAAGTAGACATGACAAAGGAAGCTTAATACAAAGGCAAATTCTCATCCTCCTATGTGATGTCACTTGAAAAACAGAAGGAAGGATCTGGAAATGAGCTTTCTTCTCCAGGCTGAATAGTACTTTGAAGGTTCTACATTTGCCATAGCACAGGACCATCTTTGTGGTTATTATTAATACCTCCCAATACACTTGAGGGTCTAAGGGTTACCTTCACATATACATAATGAGAGAATTACAGTAAACACCTGCATAACTTGGTCTTCTCCAAACCCCTCTAATTATTTGTTCCCCTCAGGCACAGGTAGCTTGGGCTTAAACTCAATTTCCACTTCATGTATGGCTACATAAAGTAGTACTTACTTAGACTCATCTGGTATTTGAGGAACATCAGCCCTTTATAAACTCCATGGTGAATACCAGTTGACCAGGAATCTCACAGACATTTTTGTGTGCGACCAGAACCATGGGTTGGGTACAAAATAACATACAGTATACTGAAGGCTCTGTGGTTGACTTGAAGGTTTTCAAAAACTTTTGGGGCCGGGTGCAGTGGCTCATGCCTGTAATCTCAGAACTTTGGGAGGCAGAGGTGGGCAGATCACCTGAGGTTGGGAGTTTGAGACCAGTCTGACCAACATGGAGAAACCCTGTCTCTACTAAAAATAAGAACAAAAAACAGAAAAACAAACAAAAAAACAAATTAGCCAGGCATGGTGGCACATGTTTGTAATCCCAGCTACTTGGGAGGCTGAGGCAGAAGAATTGCTTGAACCTGGGAGGCGGAGGTTGCGGTGAGCCAAGATTGCACCATTGCATTCTAGCCTGGGCAATAAGAGCGAAACCCCGTCCCCCCCCCCCGCCCCCCCCCAAAAAAAAAAAAAAAAAAAAAACTTTTGGTTCCTCTACTTAGGCACGGTCAGGAGGTAGGTTACTAGTTCTGGGATCTTTTCAAGGGCTATGCTCCCCTGACTGTTTTAATGATATCCAAAACAAAACCTTTTTCTAGTGAAGAGGCAGAGTTATTTAAAAAAAATAAAAACAACAACAACAATGTGAAGCATCAGTCTACTCTCAAGTAACTCTGGTATGCAATTGAATAAAAAACTTCTATGCTAGAACTTGAATAGATTCAATGCTTAAAGATTGATGTTTGGAGCCTGTTGAACACTTCAGTGTCAGTCATCATATATCAAGAAATTTACATACTGAGGTGCTCTTGCCCTGAAACAAAAAGATGAAGAGGCTTGCATTCATTTTCCATTGCTACCGTAACAAACCACAATTTCAGTAGCTTAAAATAACACAAGGCCAAGTGCAGTGGCTCACGCCTGTAATCCCAGCACTTTTTTTTTAGACGGAGTCCCGCTCTCTCACCCAGGCTGGAATGCAGTGGCGTGATCTCGGCTTACTGCAATCTCCACCTCCTGAGTTAAAGCGATTCTCCTGCCTCAGCCTCCCAAGTAGCTGAGATTACAGGAGCCCACCATCATGCCTGACTAACTCTTTGTATTTTTAGTAGAGACGAGGTTTCGCCATGTTGGCCAGGCTGATCTCAAACTCCTGACCTCAGGTGATCCACCCGCCTCGGCCTCCCAAAGTCCTGGGATTACAGGTGTGAGCCACCGTGCCCGGCCTGTAATCCCAGCACTTTGTGAGGTTGAGTTGGGAGGATTGCTTGATCTCAAGAGTTCAAGACCAACCTGGGCAACACGGTGAGACCCCCATCTCTACAAAAAATACAAAAATTATCCAGGTGTGGTGGTGCATGCCAATAGTCCCAGCTCCTCAGGAGGTTGCGGTGGGAGGATCACCTGAGCCTGGGAAGGTTGAGGCTGCAATGAGCTGTGATTGCACCTCTGTACTCCAGCCTGGGTGACAGAGGGAAACCCTGTCTCCAAAACAAAACAAAACAAAACAAAAAACAAAACTCACATAAATTTATTTTCTTACAGTTCTGTAGGTCAAATATCCAGCATAGGTGTCACTGGTGTGGAAGAAAGATGTTGGCAGGACTGCATTCTTTCCCAGAGGTTCTGGTGCAGAAGCTGTTTCCTTGCCTGTTCCACCTTCTAGAGGCTACTTGTATTTCCTGGCTCATGGCCTTTCTCCATCTTCAAAATCTGCTTCCACGCTGCTATATTTCTGGCTTTCTACAGCTGAGAATGGTTCTCTGCTTTTTAAAGACTCATGTAGGTAGATTGGATTCACATGGGTAAACCAGCATAATCTTGCCCCATCTCAAGGCCCTTAACCTTAATCAAATCTGTAGCCTTTCTTTGACTGTGTAAGGTAACATATTCACAGGCTCCAGCGATTCAGATATGGGCCTCTTTAGGAGGCCATTATTCTGCCCACCACAGGCCACTACACAGAAGTGTGCCAGACTTGTGGTATACAGCAGAATGTGATCTGCTAGTGCTCCTGTTTTACCAAAACACAGATGATTGAGAGTTTAGGGGATTACTAAAGTCTGCTCTCATCAGCTCTCATTTCTCAGAGATTCACATTCTAAATTATGCACAGTCTGATGAAAGCTCTTTTGCGTCATTGACAAGGTTGTGGCCCTTCTTTCAGCATTACAACTTGGAGATTTTATGGCCTGTGTTGGGAAGCTCATGATGCACAATGGGAGGGGATGAGGGATTTACATTGATTAAGTTTCTACTCTGTGCCAGGCACTTCCACACTTCACAGTATTTGATTTTCCTGACCCCTACTCTAGTATTCCTTCCACTGTATCATGTTTATACAGCATCCCCCTTCTGTGGAAATTATCAACACACCTACCAAGGCAAGAGGATAGTGTGGTGGTCAAGGGCTTAGGCTCTGGATTCAGATGCACCTGGTATGCTGAATGGTCTGTTTCTCCTCCAGACCCACTCTCCAAACTTCTTTGTCCTACTCTGCCCAGGGAGGCTCACCTTTACAGAGTAGATCAGTCAGGCTTCTTTGCCCTCTGCCTTCTCATTGAGTTTGGTCAATAGGAGCCACTAGCAGGAGAAGAAAAGATGTGATGAGAAATTGCTCAGCAATGTAATCTGTCAGTTCTCTTTGGGCCGTAGTATGGCACTGTCAGCTTTGCTCTACCTAAGACTACAGCTTCTGCCAGGCGCAGTGGCTCATGCCTGTAATCCCAACACTTTGGGAGGCCAAGGAGGGTGGATCACTTGAGATCAGGAGCTTGAGAGCAGCCTGGCCAACATGGCGAGATCCCATCTCTACTAAAAATACAAAAATTAGCCAAGTGGGTGGCGCATGCCTATAATCCTATCTTCTCTGGAGGCTGAGGCAGGAGAATCACTGGTATCCAAGAGAGGGAGGTTGCAGTGAGCCAAGATCGCGCCACTACACTCCAGCCTGGGTGACAGAGTAAGACTCTGTCTCAAACAAACAAACAAACAAACAAACAAAAAAAGACGACTACGGCTTCTGCAGGGTATCTCCTCTCCCGTGGCTGCAGGTCTTTCCAGGTTCCAGTAAGTGCTCCTCCCTGTGCCCCTGGAGACCTGCTGCTAGCCCTTGTGTGTTTCACCATTCCTGGCTGATGCTACTTATTCCTTGATAAGTACTTCCTTCATTAAACTCTCCTCAGGTACCCTGTTGAAGTGTGCCAACTGTTTCTTGCCAGGCCCTATCTGATACACCTGGGTGTGCCAACATCTTGTGATCTTGGATGAGTTAGCTAACCTTAAACCTCAGTATTCTCGTATGTGAAATGGAGATAAAAATAGCTACCTCGTGGAGTCATGAGGAGGACTAAATTATTTAATTCATGTATAGCTTAACACAGTGTTTGTCACACAGTAAACACTTAGAGGAATCTTTGCCAAAATAAAGGAAATGAATTCTCTGAGATCTGATAGCTCCATCTGGATACAAATGTTCCACCAAGTGAAATGTACTTTTTGCTCCAACAAAAAAGAGTTATTTCAAACAACTATTTAATTGAGGTCTTTGGGTTTACCAATAACTAATTGTTAGTGATGTTGTTGAAGCTACCCAAATAGTCCTCACCTACTGAGGGACATTCCAACTGAAGCACCTTTAATTTAAACTTTGATGCCTCTGGAATTTTCCAACATACCTGAGACTTTACTTTCTAATTTTCTGGATATATAATAATTTAAGTAATGTAAGCAGAACATTTTTAACAATATTTTGGAATATTTTGGAAATATAAGTCTATCTATAAATCTACTTAGACACACTAATTGCTTCTTATTACAAAGAACCTACACAATGATCCATTTAAATGCATAAAAATATTATGGTAGATTTTTTTTTTTAAACAGGGTCTCACTGTTGCCCAGGCTGGAGTCAGTGGCATGATAGTGGCTCACTGCAGCCTCAACCTCCCAAGATCAAGGGATCCTCCTGCCTCACCCTCCTAAGTAGCTGGGACTTCAGGTGCACACCATCACACCCAGCTAATATTTTTATTTTTATTTTTAGTAGAGACAAGTTCTCACTATGTTGCCCAAGCTGGTCTCAAATTTCTGGCCTCAAGTAATCCTCCCACTTCAGCCTCCCAAAGTGCCAGGATTATAGGCGTGAGGCACCACACCCAGCCAATGGTAGAATTTTTAAAAGGACAGTCTTCAAAAGTGGATGCTTATGGTATCAGGGAAAAGATGAAATGCAAAAAAAAAAAAAAAAAAAAAAAGAAAACAACTACAGAAAATATTTCAGTATTTTGGTACATGAAGATCCATGTTGAGAGAGAAAGAAACAGAGAGTGAGAGAGAGACAGAGAGAGATTTGGAATAGAAACTTCCAATGTACTTTTCAGATACCAGATGAAAACACCATTTTAACAGCTGACAGTGTTGCTGTCACTGGCTTAAGTCTATACTTTGAAAGATCCCTTTCAGAGGGAAGATGAGGCCCAGAGGGTATAATCCGTAAGAAGACCACTCTTTATAAGAAATAATAGGAATTTGGTGGTGAGTTAAAGCAGAGAAGGGAAAGGAGCCACGCCATGGGTGAGGGATCCTGAAGGAAAAAGAGCTACAACAGACGGCTCCAGCCATGTATATTTAAGTTGTTTGCCTTGCTGTGATTTAACCACTCTGTTTCCCCACATCTTTTATAAAATCTGCTACACACCCAAATGCTTTATCTGCATGATTTTCCCCAGAAGGAAAGGGGACTACAGTCCATTTTGTCTGGGTCAGCACACGGCTGAGAAAAGACAAGAGCAGTGGTAAGGGTTGGGGGTGTGAGGGTTAATTTTAGTTGTCAACTTGTTCGGATTGAGGGATGCCCAGATAGCTAAGAAAGCATTATTTCTGGGCATGTCTGTGAGGGTGTCTCTGGAATAGATTAGCATTTGAATCAGTGGACTAAGTAAGGAAGTTCTGCTTTCATCCAGTATGGGCAGGTACCATCCAATCAGCTGAGGGCCTGGATAGAACAAAAAGGCAACAGAAATTGAATTCTGTCTCTCTTTTGGAGCTGGGACACTCTTCTTCTCCTGCCCTTAGACATCAGAACTCCAGGTTCTCTAGCTTTTGGATTCCAGAACTTATACCAGCAGTCCCCATATTCTCAGGCTTCTGGCCTCAGACAGGAGGTTCCATCATTGGCTTTCCTGGTTTCTGAGGCCTTCAGACTTGAACTCAGCCATGTTACCAGCTTCCCTGGTTCTCCAGATTGCAGATAGTATATCATGGAACTTCTCAGTCTCCACAGTTGTGTGAGCCAATTTATCTAACAAATCATGTCTCAAATATCTATATATATCCTATTAGTTCTGTCTCTCTAGAGAATCCTGTCCAGGACATCGGATGAAAGTGAACTAAGAGGTCACCAGAAGGGAGACTCTGAGCAGATATGTCCATAGAAACATGAGCTCAAAAAACTTCATGAAAATATCAGGGAGAGCATTATGCATCCCACAGGACAGAAGACAAAGAGACTGAAGCCAACTGTATTTAAATCTGAAAGGACAGGGTGACCTCAGCTGATATCTGATTTACAATTTATCAGAGATCTAAGTGAAAAGTAGAAATATAAAATTAAAGCTACTGGTGTCAGTCTTTTAGGATAATCATGTTCTTATTGCTGGTATTTTCCTCACCCCATATTTCTATAGTTCTTGTGGAATCTACACTAAAACAGAATATTTAGTATCAACTTTTTCCTTGATAAAAGACAGCCATTGTGGAAACTCTGTATCAACTGCTGGGAAAATGCTGGCATTAGATTTTCCCACATGAGGGTTTTAAAATTTTTTATTTAGTTAGTCATTTACTGCCAGGCATTTATTGGCTTCCAAATCTATGTTGGCACATAAGTGACTATAAACCATTACCCTAGCCTATGACATCTCACCTTTTAGGGATTAGCTGCAAAATACTATGTGGCATCAAAGTTCACTATTCAAGAGCACAGTTTTCAATAAAATAGAAAGGCACACGTCCCACACACACAGACACATATATAAATAAATACATATATCCCATATTTCCTTTTATTATGGGAATTTACATATTTTTCAATGATCTCCAAACCTATATGTTTGTATTATTGATCAGAACAGTTGCTAAACTTTCATGGTTTGCCATTGATATGGTTTGGCTGTGTCTCCACCCAAATCTCATCTTGAATTGTAATTCCCACAATTTCCTCATGCCATGGGAGGAGCCAGGTGGGAGGGGATTGAATTATGGGGGTGGGTCTTTCCTGCTCTGTTCTCATGATAGTGAATGAGTCTCATGAGATCTGATGGTTTTAAAATGGGATGTTTCTCTGCATCAGCTCTCTTCTCTTGTCTGCTGATATGTGAGACATGACTTTCACCTTCTACTATGATTGTGAGACCTCCCCAGCCACATGGAACTGTGAGTCCAATAAACCTCTTTCTTTTGTAAATTGCCCAGTCTCAGTTATGTCTTTATCAGCAGCATGAAAACGGACTAATACAGCCATGATCACAAGACTCTTTGTAGAAGACTCTGTGTAGACTTTCTGTGAGGCTTGAGACTTTTGCCCAATACTTATAGCTTTGTATGTTCCCCCCTGCCAAGAAAATTCATTTATAACATCAATGTTGTAGGCCATTGCCAATGCAAGTCCCCAAATTCTGTTAGGCAACCTCCAGTAAAAGTGTTATTGGAAGACCTTCCATACTCATCTCCTAGCTTATTTAAAGGGTATAAATAATCAAATATGACCCACTTTAGAAAATTAAGTAACTGAGCAATTTAGCATTTTTTTCAATATAATGGAGACCTTTAGTGGTGAGAATAATTTTTGGTTATCATGCATTATATTCCCTTGATCTTGCTATATGAAAATACGTCACATATTTACTGATCACCTACTCTCCTGCAAACCAGTGTACCCAAGGAACTTATAGATAAATAAGGAGACAAGTCAGGCAAATCCAAAATACATATTTGTAACAACCTACATGTAATAGCTCATTTTATGTGTCAACTTCGTTGAGCTATGGTGCCCAGATATTTGATCAAACATTACTCTGGATGTGTTTTTTGGATGAGATTAACATTTCAATCGGTGGACTTTGAGTGAAGTAGTTGCTCTCCATAGTGTGAGAGGGCCTCATGTAATCAGTTGTAAGCCTTAAGAGAATAAAGACTGACCACCCCCTGAGCAAAAAGGAATTCCGCCAGAGACTGCCTTTGGATTCAAATTGTAACCCTTTTCTGAGTCACCAGCTGGCCAGTCTGTACTGCAGATTTCAGACTCAGCAAGCCTCTACAATTTCATGAACCAATTCCTTAAAATAAATCTCTCTATACATACACACATCCTGTTGATTTTGTTCTTTGGAAGTCATATCCACAAAAAAAGTCTTGGTCAAGAATTTATACTTACTTTGCACATTCATTCTGTATTATTCCAGATATAAATTTGGGTGTTTTGGATTTATTTTAAAGTAATTCAAGTAATACTAGTTCCAGCTCAGTCTCCAGAAGCAAAGGTTGTAGCTCTAAGCAGTTGCAATAGGCAGCACTTATGCAACCTTCCATATCCAAAAAAAATTTTTTGAATACCTATTCTGTTCAATAAGTGCTGACATGATAAAGTGAATAAAAGAGACAACGATCCCTGCTTTCATGAAGTTTATATCCTAGTGGAAGAAGATAGACGACAAGCAAATAAACGTATGTTAGTAAGATGGTGATAAGTGCTAAGAATAAAACTAAAGCAGTTACCCTACCTTAGGATGGAGAATGATGAGATGAGGTAGATCTGAGCAATTTTATGTAGGGTGTTTGGAGTACGTAACATCTGAGCAGAGACCTAAATGAAGTGAAGTCATGCAGATTGATGAATGAAAAGCGTTCCAGGCACTCAGAGTAGCAAGGGCAAGGGTTTTGAGGCAGAAGTGTGTACAGGATGTTAGAGGAATACAAGGAGGGCAGTGTGTCTGGAGACACCAGAATGAGAGAGAGTGGTACGACATGAAGCCAGAGATAAGTTCCCAGAACTGGACTGTGTGGATCAGGGCCTTGTGCGTCAGGGAAAAGACAGAATTTTGTTCTGAATGAGATGGAAAGCAAATGGAGTGTTTTGAGCAGAAACTTTACATAATTTAACTTAAGTTTTAGTAGGTTTCCTTAGGCTACTCTGGAAACTAGAGTATGTGTGTTAGGGTTGGGGAGAGGTTGGTGCGGGGGTTAGAGAGAGAAACTGGTGGAAGACTACTGCAAAATTCTACCAGGAAATGATGATAGTGGGAGTAGTCAGGCTGGATATGTTTCAAAGGCAGAGCCGACATGGCTGAAAATAGAGAAGTCAAGGGTGACTCCATGCTTTTTTTTTTTTTTTTGAGACAGAGTCTCGCTCTGTCACCCAGGCTGGAGTGCAGTGGCGCAATCTCGGCTCACTGCAAGCTCCGCCTCCCGGGTTCACGCCATTCTCCTGCCTCAGCCTCCTGAGTAGCTGGGACTACAGGCACCTGCTACCATTCCTGGCAATTTTTTTTTTTTTTTTTTTTTTTTTTGGTATTTTTAGTAGAGACGGGGTTTCACCGTGTCAGCCAGGGTGGTCTCGATCTCCTGACCTCATGATCCACCCACGTCGGCCTCCCAAAGTGCTAGGATTGCAGGCGTGAGCCACCACGCCAGGCCAACTCCATGTTTTTTGACATGAACAACTAGAAGAATGAAGTTGACTTTATTGAGATGGAAAATTCTGCGAAAGAACAATTAGGGGTATGGGCCAAGGATCTAGTTCTGGACATGTTATGTTGCATGTCACTTAGACATCTAAATGGATATATTAAGAAGGCAGTTAGATAGAGAAGTATGGAATTCAGGAGTGAGATCTGAGCTGATAATATGTATTTGGAAATTGTCAGTGAGTAGGTGGTTTATAAAATCATGAGACTGGATAAAATCCCCCAGAGGGTAATCATAGCGATTGAAAAGGAGATGTCTGAGGACAGTCTTAGGATGTACCAATGTTTAGAGGTCAAGAAGAGAAGCATCAAGCAAAGAAGACTGAGGAGGAGCTGCCAGTGAGAAAATGGGGTCTAGGAGGAAAAAAGAAGGAAGTGCTTCAAATAAGGGGAAGTGATCTATGGGCAGGTGAATTAGAACAAGGACTGAGAATTAATCATTGGTGTTATCCATGTGGAGGTTGTTAGTATCTTGCTAATAGGAGTCTGAGTATAGCAGAGGGAAAAAAAGACTAATTACAGTACATTAAAGAGTGACACAGACAAGAGGAAATGTAGACAAAAATATAGGAAACTCAGGCCCCACATGGTGGCCCTCAGTTCTTTGGGAGGCTGAGGCAGGTGGATCACTGGAGGCCAGGAGTTTGAGACCAGCCTGGCCAATATGGCAAAACCCCATCTCTACTAAAAATACAAAAATTAGCCAGGCCTGGTGGCAGGCACCTGTAATCCCAGTGACTCCAGACGCTGAGGCAGGAGAATCACTTGAAATGGGGAGGTGGAGTTTGCAGTGAGCCAAGATTGCACTACAGCCTGGGTGATAGAGCGAAACTCCATCTTGGGGACCATAGGCACGCGCCACCATACCTGGCCAATTTTTGTGTTTTTAGTAGAGATGGGGTTTCACCATGTTGGCCAGGCTGGTCTCCAGCTTCTGAGCTCAAGTGATCCACCCGCCTTGGTCTCCCAAAGTGCTGGGATTATAGGCGTGAGCCACCACACCCAGCCTGGAAGCTCCCTTTTGATTAGTCAATGGGTTTCAGTGTAATAAAAGCAATAAGCTGAGTGTGAGGATGAAGGGAGAGAGCGTTAATAGGCTAGAAACTTCGTTCTCTGACTGTGGCTCTCTATTTTCCTCAGTTGAGTTTAAGGAATTTGGAGCAGGATCCTTTTCACATCATCTTGTTTGGGCAGAAGGTATTTACAACTAAGATATCTTTTAGTTTATTTTTGCAAGACATTGACCATGAATCTCAGCCAGCTTTCCCATTACTTAATCTGTCACTCTGCTGCTCCAAGTACCAGGGTCTGTCCAGTCACATTTACTAATGGGAAAACAACTTAAGACTTACCTTGCCTTTCTCTACCTAGACTTAGATAAGGACCTGTGAGTAAAACTGTGATCTAAACGTTGCACTGGCTTTTGTTTCTTGTTCTCAAGGAATATCAAATTCCCAAGGGAGTTAAGAGCACCTGCTTTAGAGTTATTATCAAGTGCTGATACTTTTAATACATTTCTCTGACAACACATAGGGCAATAAAACAAGTAGCTATTGAGTGCCCATCATGCAGGAACTAACCTTTTTTAGGATCTACCATGTAAAAAAAGCAATAATTCTCCACCTTCCATAATTACTGAAGGTGAACTTCTAGAAAATCTTATAACCACTAGTATAAATTTGAAATATCCTTTCAAACGTATTCTACTTGATGGTTAAACTGTTATTAATTAAGCAATTATATTCAGGTATGCCAGAGTGTGGTTTAAGGTTCAATGCCAATGTTTTCATTTCTTTTGTTTTGTTTTTGTCTCTTTTTTTCTTTTGAATTTCTGTATTGTAGTTAGGGCTTTTTCTTCCCAGTGCTGGTCCCACTAGAACAGGGTGGGAAAATAGGGAAGAGGAAGGAAACTAACATTCAGCACTCAATATCTGTTAGGTACTTTCCAGAGATTATTTAACATTCAAAATAATATTATGAGACAAGATTTTTGAGTCTCTACTTTGCAAATTGGGAAACTAGTATAATAAAAGTAATTCTAAACCACTTGGCATCATAGAGAATTGTTAATTAATTATAGTGCTTCAGAAAATTTTAGAAATAAAACACTGCCCAGTTTTACTGCAACATGCCATAAGTCTTCCTGCATAGAAAATCTGCCCACTGTGTCTTGGCCAGGTATCCTGGCTCTGAGATCATCTCACTCTACCAGCCCAGCTTAATCAAGGTCATTGAAAGCTGTTCCCATCTTGCCAGGTGTAAGCAGCTGCTCCAGATTGGTGTTATCAGCAAATTTATTGAACTTGCTCTCACTTTCATCACCCTGTGGATAACTCTGGCCCACAACCAGCCCTTATGGATGGACACCCCCTGATAAATGTCCTCAGGATGACAAGAAGTCACTGATAGCTACTCTTTGATTGCAACTCCTCAGCCACTTGACAGCACTATGATCCAAGCTATGTATTACCAGCTTGTTGAAAAGAAATGTCATGTGAAATGGTTCAAAAGCCTTACTGAAGTCTGGAGATATTATATCTATTGCTTCCTCTTTGTCAGGGTGCCAAAGAAAGAAATTAAATTTATTTAGCCGGATTCTTCCTCAAGGCGTATTGCTGACTTCCCAACTGCTCTTATTTTGTTAATTTTCTAATCGATGGATCATTTGTATCTTCCCACAAGTTGAGATTTTTGCATTTCAACTAACAAGCATCCCTAACGCCATATTCTAAAAATATTAAGACACTTTTAGATTGTCTTTTCTTAGGTTCTATTCTGACTTTCTGAGGTATAGGAATATGCCTGTAGGATCTACAGAGTCATGAAAATATTCCCTTTTCCCATTCACAAGTACTGTATTTAAGCTCACTTCAAACAAATAACTAGATAACTAGATATATTCCAGTTCTGGCTCCAATATCTCAATGCAAATAAGTGTCATTATTCCCAGGATATCCACAGCTTTGTGTAGTGAGGAGGATTGAATGTGTGACTATATGTGTATGCATGTGAAAGATGATACAGAGAAAGAGAGAGCCACTCTTTTTAAAGGTAAGGTGAGCTCTTTCCTACCACTATGCCTTCTTTCCTTCCCTTTAGTAAAGTCATAGAGTTTTCTTCCGAATTTTTTTATATTCCCAATAAATATAATTCAATCCATAGAACAGAAAACTAAACTTAATATGCTTATATTTGTAATGATAGGTTTGGTTTTACAGGTTTTCAATGATTCCCAGTGACAATTCATCACTTTTCCCTGACATCACTTCCTGCATCCTTGCCACCAACTCTTTTTTTTTTTCTTTTTTTTTTTAGAGACAGGATCTGTCTCTCTGCCACCTAGGCTGGAGGGCAGTAGCGTGATATGATTCACTGCAGACCCAAACTCCTGGGCTCATGTAATACTTCTGCCTCAGCCTCCCAAATAGCTGCCACCAACTCTTTTGAAATACTATTCAATGTCTACTCATTCCTAGTTTTGATGCTGAATCTGTTCTTTTACATCTCTATGTTCCATCATGCAGCTCTTACTTGGGGAAGGGGAAAAAGCAGGGCTGATAAATACATGGCACTCCTCCTCCATGAACATGGCAGACAGAAGAAAAATCAATCATAGCATGTGTTTTTTCTGAGATTAGTTGGGGCCTCAGCAGCCTGTCTAACCTAATATTTTAGACCTGGGATCACAGCAAACACTTAATACAAAAAGTCAGATAGTAAACATTTTAGGCTTTGAAAACCACACAATCTTTGTTGCAACTACCCAACTGTGCTGTTACAGGGGAAGAACGGCCATAAACAATATGGAATGAATGACCATGGCTGTGTTCCAATAAAGTTTTGTTTATAGAACAAGTGACTGGCTGGATATGATCCAAAGACTTTAGTCTGTAGTTGCCTGCTGTGGATTGCAGACTCCTGCTTTAGACACGTAACCACCAATCAGAGTTGCCCTCTGAAGATGGAATCCTTCTGGAGTTCCTGGGCTAAAGAGCAAGATGCAATGCTGTTTCACTGTTGACGTTTAATTCACCTGTTGTTGATTTCCACCTGATAAACTGATGTAACTTAGTTTAGTGCCCTTACCTCTGGGTGTCCAGAAGAGTCACTTTGGGACCAAAGAAAGCAACTTTCAGGCCCTGCTCATTTTCATTCTCCTTAACGTTGTCCGTGGTGTGGCTAGCATGGGAACTTCACACATTCTTTTATTTGAAGATATGAAAAGAAACGGTATGAAATACCTCAAAGTCCTTGCCTGATAATAGGTACTATCAAATACAGCAATTCAATCATCAAAAACTTTTCCCTATAGGATTAAAAAGAAGCAAAAAAAACAACAACTAAACAAACCTAAATTACATTATAATGGGATAGGATGAAATGGAATTCAACTGCAGCCTAGCAACCATCAACTGTATCTCAATTATTTATAAGATTTAAAATGCATGAAGTAGTTTTAAATGTCCTACTCCTGATTCCTGTGGGCTGAATTCTTAGCCAAATGGACAGTTGAAGACAAGGTAGATATTAGGCATTGAAAACATAATGGGACACTTCAGACTAAAATGAAACAAAATAAGAAAGGGAGAGACGGAGGTCCATTTTTCTCAGAAGAATATTGCTTGAGCGAAACTTGTCTCTGTTGTCTTTCAGCAAGGATAATTAACAAACCTCTTAGGATTGTTAAATATTATTATATAATACATCTTTATACTTTCAAAAGAAAACTTCTGTGATTTAAATGATAGAATGTTAACGTGCACCTTCCCTTAGGAAGTTGTCCAGTGGAATCTATTGTCTTCTCTCAGCCTGGCACTATCATCTACATGCTTTTTACTCTCCCTCTGATATCACTACCAGCAGAGATAATAAATGTCCTCTTGGCAGATTATTATCCAGAAGAAAAAGCACCAAATACTTTATTTGATCCTTTCAAGCCTGACTTTATATGAAATCTATTTTTATATGTAGTCATTACCTTCAAACTCTCTTTAAAGCAGCATTATCAATTTAGAAAACAAAATCTCATTAATTTGTATGTCATCACTTTAGAATTTGAGATAATTTGGGCAGGGAAGATTAAAGATAATCAGTTCAATATATATGGGAAAATAGAATTATTCTCGATGATGATGAATGCAAACAACCTACCAAAGCAAGAGGTCACGTGGGATTATTAGAGTCTAAACTCATTGGTACACTTTCGAAGCCCTCCCTGTACTAGCGGGAACACATCTCTCCAGCTTCGTACACCAGCTACACGCAACCTCTGCCGTAGCCAAAGCCAAAGCCAAAGAACACCCGGTATTTTCCTTTTTCTCTCCCCATTTGTACTGTTCTCTGTATTGGGAACACCCCTTTCTTCTTCCTCTAGTTCTGCCTTTCAAAACTATATTCCTTCTTGAAATGCCAAGCTGAAATGTCAACAGTGTTATGGAGCCTTCTCCAATACTGCAACCAAGACAAGCTCTTGATATGGTTTGGATGTTTGTCCCCTCCAAATCTCATGTTGAAATTTCATCCTCAGTGTTGGAAGTGGGACCTGGTGGGAAGTATTGGATCATAGGGGTGAATCACTCATGAATGTCTTAGTACCATTCCCTGGGTGATGAGTGAATTCTCACTCAGTTAATTCATGTGAGATCTGGTTCTTTAAAAGAGTCTAGGACCTCCCTCTTCTCTCTCTTCCTCCCTCTCTCAACATGTGACATGCCAGCTTTCCTTTGCCTTCCACCATGAGTGGAAGGTTCCTGAGGCCCTCACCAAAAGCAGATGCCAGCACTATGCTTCCTGTAAAGGCTGCAGAACTGTTAGCCAAAACAAACCTCTTGTCTTTATAAATTACCCGGTCTCAGGTATTTCGTTATTGCAACACAAGAATGAACTAACACAGCTCTTTTCCAAGACTTTATGACATGCATTACAGAGGTGTGTTGATTTGCACCTGTGGTTGGGACACTAACAATGACTTCACATATAGGCAAACACATCTGACTTCTTCATTATGCCTTTATGTAGTCATGCCTGAACATTTATGTATTAATATATTTTGTCCTCAATTACTTTCCTTTTATTTATACTTTATCTTACTGTTGAGCTATTGTATTAAAGTTTTTAAAATATGTATATAAGTAGGTTATATTACCTATAAATTTTCACATTAGTCAAGGGAAAGTGATGATTTTTTTGTGTGTAAGAGTGTTGCCTCTGATATGGTGGAGAACATATTAAAGAGATTTTGGAAAGATCTGCTCCCCTTTCATTAATTCCTACTTCAAAGAATGATACTACCAGACATCCATTTCCCCAGTGTTGGCAATGTCATAAATTATTTCCCCCACCTCCCTTCACCATCCAATCAATGGCCAAGACGCTGTGAGTCTGCCTGTTAGGAGTCCTCTCATTTCCTGGCCTAGCCCCATAACTACTGGAGATCACCAGGTTCTCATTATCTGTGACCTAGATTATTTCAACTCCACCCAGTCTCCAGAGGGCTTTTTACAACGTGAATCTGATTATGTTAAATTTATATTCAAAATTCTTGGCTGCTCCCTATTGCTCACAGGATAAAAATCTCAGTTTTCCAGCATGCAAACGAAACCTTTCAGGATCTGGCCCTGTGTCCCTATCTAGCATCAGCTCCTGTTTAGCGACATCACCTCTCACTGCTGCAGTTCTCACCTTATGCTTTCCACTGTGGCAACACGAACTACATATGGGTTTCTAACCCACTCTGCTCTTATATTCCTCAATGACACAGCACATGTTACTTCTACCTTAGATGCAGCTTGGAAACCTCTTCTTTGAAAACATCTTAGACTTTGTCAGGAACACTGTTTTTCTGTTTTTTAAAAGCAATTGATTTTTTTTTTTTTTTGCATCTGTATTTCCATGAACAGTAAGCTCATTGAGGGTAGGAAATATGTCTTTCCTTCCCTGTATCCTCAAACTTAGCACAGTGCCGAATGATAAATATTCATTGAGTAAATTAGTGCATGAACAAATGCATACACTGAATAACTTTGGTATGTTTGAAATAATCACTGCAGATTACTGTGTTGCAGATATAGTTTGGCTGTGTCCCCACCCAGATCTCATCTTGAATTCCCATGTGTTGTAGGAGGGACCCAGTGGGAAGTAATTGAATCCTGGGGGCAGGTCTTTCCCTTGCTGTTCTCATGATACTGAATAAAGTCTCCTGAGATCTGATGGGGTTTTTTTTTTTTTTTTTTTTGAGATGGAATCTCACTCTGTTGCCCAGAATGCAATGCAGTGGTGTGATCTCGGCTCACTGCAACCTCCACCTCCCAGGTTCAAGCAATTCTCCTGCCTCAGCCTCCCAAGTAGCTGGGACTACAGGTGCGAGCCACCACGCCCAGCTAATTTTTGTATTTTTAGTAGAGGTGAGGTTTCACCATGTTGGCCAGGATGGTCTTGATCTCTTGACCTCATGATCCGCCCACCTCGGCCTCTCAAAGTGCTGGGATTACAGGCGTGAGCCACCACACCTGGCTGAGATCTGATGATTTTATAAGTGGGAATTCCCCCACACAAGCTCTCCCTTTGCCTACTGCCATCCATGTAAGATGTGACTTGCTCCTCCTTGCCTTCTGCCATGATTGTGAGGCCTCCCCAGCCATGAGGAACTGTAAGTCCATGAAACCTTTCTCTTTTGTAAATTGCCCAATCTTGGGTATGTCTTTATCAGCAGCATGAAAATGAACTAATACAGTTGCTTTTATAGTCTTCCTTCTAATAATCCTCTTTCTCAGTTAAATTTTACTTTCTGGATCTTCTCTAATCCTTTTTTTCTTAGAGTTTTGCTACATTTGCTCCATTTCTTCCGTTTTGCCTTATTCCAATTAATTTTATTCATTCTTTTGCATTTGTAGTCCTCTTAAATTCATAAATGATAGGGTTCTCTGTGTTTCTACAATTAAGCCAACTCAAATAAAACACTAATTAGCTGCTTTAATATGAACTTTGGTAAGAAATCTTCTTTCCATTCTTGCAGAAATAAGTTTAAATGAAGGCTCTAGGCTTCTAGTAAACATAGATGTCTCTACTTGGGTAATTATAATACCCAATTTACACTTTTAAAGCAATAGCACAACCAAGAGAGATATCTATAGCTCTATATAAATATTCATGAAAACACTGTTTATAATAGTAAAAAAAAACTGAAAGTAAGAAATAATTAAATTTTAGTACGTAGATTTAATGAAATATTATGCAGCAGTTTAAATGAATGAGTTAGGGTTTTATATGTCCTACATAGACAGATCTTGAGTCATATGTAGTAAGTTTTAAGATGCACAACAGTAAACATAGTATGATTCACTTGATACAATGTATATCTATGTAAATGCTAACATTTTCCTGGGGGGTAACAAGAAACTTAATCACAGTTATTTAGGGGTGAGGGAGATTTTGTGTGTGTGTGTGTGTGTGTGTGTGTGTGTGTGTGTGTTAGGATGAAGGGTGTGGCAAACGGGGAGGCTTTACCTCTAACTTTTTGTTTTACTTTAATTGTCTAATACACATTTTTATTTTTATGCCAAGAGGGGAAGCATGGGCCATTTTACTTATACTTTTCTATGTTAAAATATGTATACATTAGCCGAGTGTGGTGGCTCATTCCTGTAATCCCAGCGCTTTGGGGGGCCAAGGTGGGTGAATCACCTGAGGTCAGGAGTTCGAGACCAGCCCAGCCAACATGGCGAAACCCCGTCTCTATTAAAAATACAAAAATTAGCTGGGTATGGTGGCACACGCCTGTAATCCCAGCTACTTGGGAGGCTAAGGCAGGAGAATTGCTTGAACCTGGGAGAAGGAGGTTGCAGTGAGCCGAGATCGTGCCACTGCACTTCAGCCTGCGTGACAGAGCAAGGCTCCATTTAAAAAAAAAAAAAGTATACAATTAATATTAACAATGAATATTCACAAGTGATCTCAAACTTTATTGTGTATCAGAATCACTCAAAGTGCTTCTTAAGTAAATTCCATATTCCTACCTCAAACCTCTGAATTAGAATTTCTGAGTGTTGGGGACCTAAGAAAATGAATATCTAACAAGGGTCTCAGATGATTATGGTGTAGGTGGTCTGAGCAATATTCACTGAGAAATACTGCAGAGTGACTCATTAGTACTTCAAATTCATACCTCTGTATGTCTTCTACATTTTCACCAGCAATAATAATAGTAAATTGTTGTAAGGATAAAACAGAACAATCTGTCTAGATCTCTTAGCATAGTGCTTTGCAGCAGAGCAAATTCTCAAATGGGGGTGGAGTCTGTCTGTCTGTTGTTTGGTTGGGTTTGGAGTTTTTGTGCTATTGTCAGCCATTATTAAATTTAGTTTAAAGATGCCTAGAAAAAAGCCAACCATAGGCCAGGCGCAGTGGCTCACGCCTGTAATCCCAGCACTTTAGGAGGCCGAGGCAGGCGGATCACCTAACGTCAGGAGTTCAAGACCAGCCTGGCCAACATGGTGAAACCTCATCTCTATTAAAAATACAAAAATTAGCTGGGCATGGTGGCAGGTGCCTATAATCCCAACTACTCGGGAGGCTGAGGCTGGAGAATTGCTTGAACCCAGGAGGCAGAGGTTGCAGTGAGCCAAGATTGCGCCATTGCACTTCAGCCTGGGGGACAAGAGCAAGACTTCGTCTCAGAAAAAAAAAAGAAAAGATAAGATAAGAAAAAAGCCAATATTTAAATAAACTGGGACAATAAATTGTACATTTATTGTACAATTTGTTGTACAATTTTTCTCAAAGAAAAATTGTTCTTTGAGAACATTTAAAAAACGTATTCTTTCCTATTCTTCGCTGACAATAGCCACTTTTTCATTTGGTATAGCAATTGTGTTTTTAAAAATATTTTTAACCTTTTGTTGCTGTTATTTTATTAAAAAGTTTAATTTTTCTATTAAATATATAGATCTTCATAATGTTTTGAACATAAATCTTCAAGATTTATGTTGTATAGGACCATATATCTTAAAAAACCAAAAGTCAATGGCAGAATATTATTTGATTTAAAATAGTGTGGGTTTTTGGAATTTTGAATGCGCCTTATTACACAAAGTAGGATACACAAGCATATGAGTTGGGCCTACCGTTGACTTTCTACATTGTGACTCATAACTATGTTTGCCTTTTCTCTGCCAGATGTTTGTAAGTCCTGTAGTTGAAAGGAAGGCAGGAAATAACGCCAGCAAAAATGGAAGTCAGCCTTTCATGCCAGACATCTGCCAGAAAACAGACCTAGTGAAACACATCCAATAACGCAAAAAGTAGCAGGCCAGATTTGTAATGAGTTATAAATCCATATCAGCTGGTTCCATTTACTCCGTCTCAGATGACTATTTTGGAGCCTCCAGGGAAAAGCAGAAAAGTCTGTCACATATAACTCAGTCCTTCAAGGCACTACACACATGTCAAAGCTATAAAAGAAAACAAGGCACAAGTCACCCCTCTTTGGGGACTCCCCAGTCGTCTTTCCATAGTTGCCTGGGACCCTCTCAGTGGTGCCTTATCTGAGGTAGCCCTCACCAAGCAGCCCTACCTGAGTTGTACCTTGGTTTTCTTTTCAAATGTGAACCGTACTAGGCATTTGGACCAATCTGATAAACATCTATAAAAGTACCAGTAGAATTACATTGAAACAGGATCCCTTTGTTGCCTTAATCCAAAGATTGAACTAATATGGAAATGTCAGGTTCTAAAGTCAGTTAGTAGAGGGATGCTTGTCTTTTATCTTGTTTTATGTGGTGGGGGGGAGGGGATTTTGAAAAATGTATTTTATATTTAAAAAACACCTTCCCCGCCCCCACAAACCCTATCATTTTTGAAATGTAAACCACAGAAAATAAAAGCCTGGGCAACATGGTGAAACCCTGTCTCTACAAAAAAAAAAAAAAAACAAAAATCAGCCAGGCATGGTGTCATGTGCCTATAGTCCCCTCTACTTGGGAGGCTGAGGTGGGAGGATCATTTGAGCCTGGGAGGTCGAGGCTGCAGTGAGCCGTGATTGCACCACTGCACTCCAGCCTGGGCAACAGAGGGAGACCCTGGAAAAAAAAAGAAAAGAAAAGAGAAAGAAAGAAAGAGAAAAGAAAACCGAATAAAATCCTCTCGTCTGGAAGTGACTGAAAAAAATACTTTATCTTCTTCATTTAGGAGATTCTCATTGAAAAAAGTGGAAGCTTCACCAGGTGACAAAATATTTTCATGGGAGTGGATGGGGGAGGAGATTTTAATGCTTTTTGAAAGACAGCGTGGGATTGAGGAAGTTGGCTACTCTAATTAGTTTGTATGTTGACCTAGGTGGCTGGGCTTGTCTAATGATATTCTCCTATCTTCTCTTCTTCCTCCTCCTCCTCCTAAAATGTTTAGTTCTGGTCTATAAAAATACATAAAACAAAATTGCCCAACAGAATCACCAAGCCCAGCCTGATTAGTTGTAACCAGTGAAAACTGCCTCCGTATCCTAGGCCTTATCTCCACCCCATCCCAGTAACCCTAGAATTTTGGGATATAATATTTATATTACCCTTTTTAATAAGAATAGTCTCCGATACAAAGCTTTCTTTTCACTTTTAGAATGTTACTCAAAGGAGCCTTAACTGAGGAGATCTACTTTAAATAAAAAATAAAGCAATTTAATACACCATTTCAACTTCTCTTGGAAAAGAATCATATGCTTCTCACAAGAGTGCAATCTACTGGCTTCTTTTACAAGTAGGCTTTGGCTGAACTCACATATCTTTTGAACCTGACAACCCAAAGTGAGTGATTTCTTGATTGATTTTTACACTTCTAACAATGTTCCTCAATGTTCCTGTTAACTCCCTGAAATGTCACTAACTTGTGTTCTAGGATCCTGGGGAAGTGTATTTGGAAAGGTAATCTAGAAAATAGGCTTCTCTTAGCCTAAAGGAGTTAAATTTAATCGTGTCTCATCTACAGGTGTTTTAAATTCTTAAACATTTCTCAAATTTTAGCCATCTGCCAATAAATAAAGATAGCAATAAACTAAGTAATCTGAACAATAGAGAAAATTTCTTATATTATGAAGTAAAATTTATATCTTAGGATATGTATTAATTTGATATAAAAAGGTTTAGGAAAACTTAAAAAATGATAGACAATCTAAAAGCCTTTTGCACTGACATTTTTTACCCCAGTTTATATATTTTACGTTAGACAAGAAAATAAGTGAACAGTAATTATTTGATTATTTAGAAATGAAAGAAAACTGTTTTTTTCTTGAACATTCTTGACAGAGTATGAAATAGTCTTGCAGAGAATAAATATTTTTTCTACCATTTCCAAAATGCATAGACAAATATAATCTAAACTTGCTCTCTAATCACTAAAATATTCTTTTTTTTTTTTTTTTTGAGACGGAGTCTTGCACTGTTGCCCAGGCTGGAGTGCAGTGGCACGATCTTGGCTCACTGCAAGCTCCACCTCCCGGGCTCACGCCATTCTCCTGCCTCAGCCTCCTGAGCAGCTGGGACTACAGGTGCCCACCACCACACCCGGCTAATTTTTTGTACTTTTTTATTAGAGACAGGGTTTCACCGTGTTAGCCAGGATGGTCTCGATCTCCTGACCTCATGATCCGCCTGCCTCGGCCTCCCAAAGTGCTGGGATTACAAGCGTGAGCCACCGCGCCCGGCCTAAAATATTCTTAATGTGTTTTGAGCTGTGTTGTTTCCATTAAAATGTGAAACTACACAACTGGAAGAATATCGAGTAGAAATGCTTAAAAATAACTGCAGCAGAAAGTTAACCCAACACTCAGTTATGACCTCTTGATGACAGATACACAACTTTCATATAATCAGGCACTTAAAGAAATCACTTCCCTCTTAAAATACTTCATGCAAAAAGAGATGTGATCACGTACTGCTGTGAGCACAAATGTCTGGGCATTTTCCCCCTTGGCTAATATATTCAAGAATAAGAAACCAACAAGACATTGCAAATGAGAGCTTCTCTAACTGCTTCCAGGTGTCCAGGCCACCCAGCATTCCTGATAGTCCAGAACCATTCTGATGCAATTTACAAACATTCCTTCCTGGGAGAAGATGAATTGAGGCTAGTATTGAGCAGCCTGAGATAAATGATAGCAATGCTGCACACCATCGTGTTTATAATGCCTTCGTCTTTTCTTTTTCTTTCTTCTCTGGCATTTGGGCAAAACTGGTGGGTGTGTTGGTAAAATATTTTGCAGATTCATTCTTTCTTTCCTTCTTTCTTTCTTTTCTTTTTTTTCTAGAAATGGTCTCACTATGTTGCCCAGGCTGGTCTCAAATTCCTGGCCTCATGCAATCCTCCCACCTTGGCCTCCCAAAGTACTCAGATTACAGGCATGAGCCGCTGCACCTGGCCTTTTTGCAGATTTTGAATGCACCATAAATGCTCTCAACAAGTCCATCACAATGTTCTAAACTGAAATTAGGGCTCTTGTCCTTAGCTGTACCTTAGTCTGCGGATATTTTTCTCCAGGTAGCCCATTCTTTCAAAGTCCCTATAAACCAGAACAGACTTTGTAAGAAGTATATCAAAAGACATATACAGAGAGCCACAAAAATATAAAGTGTTATTAAAAGAATAAATTGAAAAAGTCTCTAGAGAGATTGTTGATAAGAAAAAAATAGTATTGTAAGTACATAATAATGAGAAAATCGCTAAGACTCAGGGATTCTTAAACTATCTTTTGAGCCACTGGTCCCTTTGGTAAAGCTTGTGGACCTCCCTTTTCCAATGTAGGAAGATACAGGGTTTTTTTCTTTTTCTCCCTCATCTATGTTCACAGAACTGCTCTCTTCAGACTAAGAACACCCCTGGGAGTGAATAACACTGGCTCTTATTTAAAGTGTGAAGTGGACTGAGTTAATGTTGGATGTTCTGCAAAAGCCTTCTCTCTGCAGGCACCACCCTCTCTAAGTGCCTCTCCTTTCCCAGGTGCCAGCGTTCATCAATCCCCCTTACTTCGATGTCCTGTCCAGGCTTAATGTATTTGAGCAACACCCTGTGTTAAAGCCCTTTCCCCATCTTCTCACCAACCCCAACCCACAGATTCCCCAATTCCATGTGCCCCTCTCTCAGGTTTTATTCACATAAATAGAAATTTATAAAAATGGGACTGATTTTCTGGCAAAGCATATCAGATTGGGGGCACAGCAGTTTTTTGAATCACCCATGTCACACACACGCCCATATGGTATGTCTCCGTGGGAGCGGTGGAGAGAAGTGTCTTTGGCTTCCACTCCTGGTTTCCATTGAAAATTAGTGGGTACAATAAGAGTTGTGACGATTGCCTTGTGTGTGGGAACTAGGTGGAAGCAGAAACAAAGTCGTGTGGTCTTAGGAAAGTAACTGGGGCTTGTTAATGAATCAATGAATTTACACTAAGGTGTGTCCAAAGTGAAATCCATTTTACTTAAAACAGGATTACCTTTTAAAAATAAGATTTATTTCAATGTTAGGAATTAGGACAGCTTGAGTATGGTAACATTTTGAGGCACTTTTTCCATTTAATATATATGGAAATTTGACATAAATCTGGATATTTGAGTTTACCCAGCAACTATAGACTCACACAATGCACTAAGCTTCCCCTAAAGAGAAAAAAAAAAAAAAAAACACCCTGGAAAAGTAGGACTCACTTTTCCCCCTAAAATTATCCCACATAACAAGAAGCTCCAGAGCTGATATGTGTGCGGAGAACGTCTCTTTCCTGAAAGGAATAGAGGTAGAATTTGGAGAGTTCCAGTCGATATGCTGATACTTACCTGTTTTAGATGCTATCCGAGGAGGAGGGAGAGGAGGGAACAGTGCAGTGATGCAACCTACTATTGACGCATCTTTGCCCTCCCCTTCCCCATCTTTCCACTCCTCAAATTGTAAACAAGGGCAATGGTTGGAAGATAAAGCTAGAAAAATAGGCTGACTCAGTTAAAACATTGTATTACTCATCTGAAATACTATGAGAAGCTATTTGGAGGATTTTAAACTATACAGATGATATCAAGTTCAAATTTTGGAGAAAAATCACTTTAAGATATTTAACATTCTAGTACTAACTACCAAAGTTCAAATGCTAACTGTTAAAGTTGGTCACTGGCCAGGTGCATTGGTGCCTATAATTCCAGTACCTTGGGAAGCCAAAGAGGATTATTTGAGGCCAGGAGTTTGAGACCAGCCTGGGCAACGTTAGCTGAAACACCAAAGCCTGTCAACACAATTGGATAGACTTTAGTCACAAGCCATTGTCTGCTCTGCAAACCCAACAAACTTCGTCTCAGACCATTGTATGTTCTTCAAGTTCATTGAATTCCCCTAAAAATTATTTGCTATTCCCCTAAAATTATCCATCTCCCTTCCCCTAAGAAAAACTGTATAACCATCTGTACCTCATTGTGTGTTGGGGTAATCATGCTATGATTGTTCCCTCCATGCATATTAATAAATGTGTATGTCTTTTCTCCTGTTAATCTGGTTTTTGTCAGTTAATTTTTCACTGTACCTTCAGAGACCAAAGGGGAAGTTGTCCCTTGGTCCCTACACCTCTGTCACAAAATACAGATTCAGGAGAGAAATGTAGGGTCCAGCCCCACAGGGTCGGTGGGTTTTCCTCCCGTGTGCGGAGACAAGAGAGTGTAGAAATAAAGACACGAGACAAAGAGATAAAAGAAAAGACAGCTGGGCCCAGGGGACCACTACCACCAAGACGCAGAGACCGGTAGTGGCCCCGAATGCCAGGCTGTACTGATATTTATTGGATACAAGATAAAGGGGCAGGGTAAGGAGTGTGAGCCATCTCCAATGATAGGTAAGGTCATGTGGGTCACGTGTCCATTGGACAGGGGGGCCCTTCCCTGCCTGGCAGCCGAGGCAGAGAGAGAGAGAGAGAGAAGAGAGAGAGACAGCTTACGCCATTATTTCTGCTTATCAGAGACTTTTAGTACTTTCACTAATTTGCTACTGCTATCTAAAAGGCAGAGCCAGGTGTACAGGATGGAACATGAAGGTGGACTAGGAGCATGACTACTGAAGCACAGCATCACAGGGAGACGGTTAGGCCTCCAGATAACTGTGGGCGGGCCTGACTAATGTCAGGCCCTCCGCAAGAGGTGGAGGAGTAGAGTCTTCTCTAAACTCTCCCAGGGAAAGGGAGACTCCCTTTCCCAGTCTGCTAAGTAGTGGGTGTTTTTCCTTGACACTGACGCTACCGCTAGACCACGGTCCGCTTAGCAATGGGCATCTTCCCAGATGCTGGCGTTACTGCTAAACCAAGGAGCCCTCTGGTGGCCCTGTCCGGGCATAACAGAAGGCTCGCACTCGTCTTCTGGTCACTTCTTACTATGTCCCCTCAGCTCCTATCTCTGTATGACCTGGTTTTTCCTAGGTTATGATTGTAGAGCGAGGATTATTATAATATTGGAATAAAGAGTAATTGCTACAAACTAATGATTAATGATAGTCATATATAATCATATCTAAGATCTATATCTAGTATAACTTCTTATTTTATGTATTTTATTATACTGGAACAGCTCGTGCCCTCGGTCTCTTGCCTCGGCACCTGAGTGGCTTGCCACCCACAGAGAAAAGCATAACAGATTTACTGTGTGCACAGGCATGCATGGGAATCATACAAAATATGAATTCGGGCTGGGCGTGGTAGCTCACGCCTGTAATCTCAGTACTTTGGGAGGACGAGGTACGCAGATTACCTGAGGTCAGGAGTTCAAAACCAGCCTGGCCAACATGGTGAAACCCTGTCTCTACTAAAAATACAAAAATTAGCCAGGCATGGTCGTGCATGCATGTAATCCCAGCTACTCGGGTGGCCGAGACAGGAGAGTTACTTGATCCTGGGAGGTAGAGGTTGCAGTGAACTGAGATCGCACCACTGCACTCCAGCCTGGGTGACAGGATGAGACTTTGTCTCAAAGAATTTGGAGGAGGGACAGATGTTTGATGTTTAAATATCTTCTTCACTGGGGAGAAGGGAGATGGGGAGGTATAGAAGTAAATATGATTTTGAGGGAAAATGAATGAGCCCAAAGACCAAGGGCCTGGGACCAAGTTTCTCCGGGCTCTGTGGAAGGTGGTGTCACAGGTTATGGGAGAATGAAGAGCGGAAAAGCATGTCAAGCAAAGGCCATCTTATGCAGGTGAAATATCTCAGGTAATTTTGGAGCTGCTTTCAGAAAGAATAGTTGATAGCCTGTGGTTTGGTTCATCTGTCCTAGATCCTGAAAAGGGAGGGGAGCCTCGGAGAAAGCCTGGCTATTTCACCAATGTAAATTTTCTCCACAGATGCAAATCTCCTTTACAAAAGGCAGCTTTTCAGGTGTTAACAGAAAAACCAAAGTCTGTAAAATATTTTAAAGAGGTTTATTCTGGGCCAATAGGAATGACCATGGCCTGGGAAAAAACACAAACCCAAGAAGCTTTGAGTGAGCGGTCCTCACTCAAAGTGAGGTTACAACTCTGTTTATACATTTTAGGGAAGGAGAAGTCACAGGCAAAGTCATCAATCCATAAATGGTTAGACACTGATTTGGCCCAAAAAGGTGGCATTATCATGACACGAGGGTTTATAGGTCATAGGTGTGTTCAGAGAGTCTCCAATTTGCAATTGGTTAAAGAAGTAAAGTTTTGTCTAAAAATTTGGAGTCAACAGAAAGGAATATTTTAAGTTAAGATACTATTAACTTAAAGTCCATTTTGGGCCGGGTGTGGTGGCTCATGCCTGTAATCCCAGCACTTTGGGAGGCCGAGGCAGGTGGATCATGAGGTCAGGAGATCGAGACCATCCTGGCTAACACGGTGAAACCCTGTCTCTACTAAAAATGCAAAAAATCAGCCGGGCGTGGTGGTGGGTGCCTGTAGTCCAAGCTACTTGGGAGGCTGAGGCAGGAGAATGGTGTGAACCCGGGAGGCAGAGTTTGCAATGAGCCGAGATCATGCCACTGCACTCCAGCCTGTGCAACAGAGTGAGACTCCGTCTCAAAAAAAAAAAAAAAAAAAGTCCATTTTGTTAGTGTTATGATGTTTCTGAACTCCAAAGGAAGGAGGAGATAATGAGGCTTGCCTGACCTCTTGTTAGTGGTGGAAGAGATCTGAGTTACCCTGAGTTACCAGCAGCAAATCCCTACTAATCTGCAGCAACTTCAATTCTTGCCTCCTCAGAAGAAAGAATTCAACTGAGGGACATAAAGCAGAAAAAGAGACCAAGGCAAGTTTCAGAGCAGGAGTGGAAGTTTATTTAAAAGGCCTTAGAACAGGAAAGAAAGGAAAGTTCACTTGGAAGAGATCCAGGAGGGTGCATGAGGAGTAGAGAGAGGTCCAGTGCCCTGTTTTAACTGTGATCCTAGGACTTTCATAGGCTTGCCTCTTTCTCATGATTCTTCCCTTAGGGTTGGCTGCCAGCATGTGCAGAGCCCTCCTTACCCTTGGGAAGTGAGCATGCGCAGTGTTTTTAGGAAGTTGTATGCATGCCCATCTGAGGCTTTCTTCCTTTTTACAGTGAAGTGTACCCGGAAGATCATATTTCGCCATTTTTGACTCTTAATGTGCATGCCCAGGAAGTTTCTTCTCCCTGGGGTCTGCCTTTAATTAATACTTTAATGTTGACAGGTGTGGACCCTCAGAAAATAGCCAATTTATCACTATTAGAGAGGCAATGTGATAATTGCCGAACCATCCGACATTTCTAATGGCTGCAGGGAAGAGGTCTCTCCTGCCCCACTCAGACCTAACTACCTGTAACACTCTCATCCCATCATGACCAGGAGTTCAGTTTTTCAGGCTTCTCTGGGGTCCCCTTGGCCAAGAGGTGGCCCACTCAGTCATTTGGGGAGGTTTAGGATTTTAGTTTAGTTTATGCTAGACTATTCCTGTCTGCAGGGCCTCTGAATAACCATCTTGAAATATGTCAAAGAAGTATATTTTGGGGTAAAATGTTTTTGGTTTCCTTTACACACAAAAAATATTGTATCTTAAATAATCTTTGATCGACTAGACTGTTTCACAACCTATAGGGAAAATAGTTAAGTTGAAAAAACCTGGTGACAACCCAAATGTTTCTTGTCTGTAGTAATACAAAATATTTTTTCCATAAAAATGCAAATACACATGGCCGGGTGTGGTGGCTCACACCTGTAATCCCAGCACTTTGGAAGGCCGAGGTGGGCGGATCACGAAGTCAAGAGATCGAGACCATCTTGGTCAACCTGGTGAAACCCCGTCTCTACTAAAAATACAAAAATTAGCTGGGCGTGGTGGCACATGCCTGTAGTCCCAGCTGCTCAGGAGGCTGAGGCAGGAGAATCATTTGAACCCGGGAGGCGGAGGTTGCAGTGAGCCAAGATCGCACCAAAGCACTCCAGCCTGGGTGACAGAGCGATACTCTGTCTCAAAAAAAAAAAAAAAATGCAAATACACTTTGGGAGGCCAAGGTGGGCAGATCACGAAGTCAGGAGATCAAGACCATCCTGGCCAACATGGTGAAACCCCATCTGCACTAAAAATACAAAACAAATTAGCCAGGCGTGGTGGCGCGTGCCTGTAGTCCCAGCTATTCAGGAGGCTGAGGCAGGAGAATCGCTTGAACCCAGGAGGCAGAGGCTGCAGTGAGCCGAGATCACACCACTGCACTCCATCCTGGGCGACAGAATGAGACTCTGTCTAAGAAAAAAAAATGCAAATAAAAATTTTTGTCTGGTAGACTTGCAATTGATTTCTACCTTTTAGAAGAGATAATCCCCAAACATGACATTTTAAGACCTATAAAATATTAACCAGTATGCACCTATTAACAAGTTCATTTCAGCATTTTTGGTATCCTACATACACACATACCTGTTATTCAAATTTTTATTTGAATTTTTTGGTTTTTTTGTTTGTTTGTTTGTTTTTTGTTTTTTTAGACAGAGTCTCACTCTGCTGCCCTGGTTGTAGTACAGTGGTGTGATCTTGGCTCACTGCAACTTCCGCCTCCCAGGCTCAAGTGCTTCTCTGCCTCAGCCTCCTAAGTAGCTGGGACTACAGGCAAGTGCCACCCCGGTCAGCTAATTTTTGTATTTTTAATAGAGATGGGGTACAGGGTTTTACCATGTTGGTCAGGCTGGTCTCAAACTCCTGACCTCAAATGATCTGCCCACCTCGGCCTCCCAAAGTGTTGGGATTACAGGCGTAAGTCATTGCTCCCGGTCTGAACTGTTTTCAGTATCTTAATAGTTCTCTGATTAATTAATGAGTTAAAGGAAAAAAAAGGAAATGTGTGACATGTCTATATTTTATATTTGGCAAGAGTCATAAATGTCCCTTTTTGAAAATTATAGTTTAGAAAGTATTATATAACGGTTCAGGCAAGGGGTCTTCCTGGTTTGACAATAATAAATGCAAACTCGTGATTACATTTCTGTGATCCTCCTCTATATAGCTGTCACGTGACACGCGAATTAATCCTTTAAACTCTCACTCCAAAAATCCTGCTCCAAGAACTTTTATTAAGCTTGTTTTAATCCTAAAGAAAGTCTAAATTTAGCTTAAATCCAAGGGGGAAGGGGGACATAAACCAAAAGGAAAAAAAATTATATAAAGAGACATGGAGTAAGCATAGAGGGAGGGCTTTAAACTCTCATAAATCTCAGTCAAATTTTTGCTAGGTTTGAGAGAAATTATTTGGCTCACTTCCCTTACATTCTCTTTCTCTCCAGGCACTTGTCCCCTGCCACAATCAACTTTCAGAATTTTAATGCAAAGCAGCTCACTGCCTGCCTTCCCCATTTGCTCGTAGCTAATTCTTCCTCTCCTGCCCTTCATGCCTTTCTGGGGTCAGATTGCATTCATGGGTTTACTCCCAATAGCATTTAAACAAAATAAAATTAAAAGGATCACTGAAAGTCCAGCCCAGTTCTGATTCATTGCTCATTGGAAGAAGATAATCTCAGCTTATTGGTGGTTGCTCATTTTTTCATTTAATGAAAGACATCTGGATTTAAGACAAATAAAGCTGTGATGAAATACTTTGAACATCTGGAATCACAGAGAAGTTCCTGAATAGAGTGGGAAAAAAAGTAAGATAAAATATATCACTGTTGGCAAGGTGTGGCTCATGCCTGTAATCTTAGCATTTTGGGAGGCCAAGGCAGGAGGATCTCTTGAAGACAGGAGTTCAAGACCAGCCTAGGCAACATAGTGAGACCCTGTCTCTACTAAATAAATAAAGAACACTATGGTCTTTGTCCCTGTGGGGACTTTTTATAAGGGCACTGAGTCTTATAAACAACAGAAATTTATTCTTCACAGTTCTGAAGGCTGGGTAATCCAAGATCAACATTATCAGTAGATTCAATGTCTGTGAAGTGCATTCTTCCTGTTTCAAAGATGGATGTCTTCTCACTGTGTCCTCACATGATGGAAGGGGTGAAGGATTTCTCCTGGCCTCTTTTATAGGGACACTAATCTTATTCATGAGGGCTCCACCCTCATGACCTATTCACCTCCCAAATGCCCCACCTCCTAATGCCATCACCTTGTGGGCTAGGATTTCAACATATGAATGGAGGGGGGCACAAACATTCAATCTGTAGCACCTTGTGTAAATTGTATATCTATGAACTACTTGTGTAAATAAAAAATGAAATAAAATATTAAAGGAATAAACTAGAAAAATAATGAGTAAGCATTTAAAATATTAATCAACAGTGCCCAACTTTGTTTTTTTGAGATGGGGGAGTCTCATATTTTGGGGCATCTGTTTCTGAGCACCCAAACTGGGGCATCAGCCATGATGCTTTATGATGGGGAGGAAAAGGATCATTCCTTTTCCACCTCTATGTGTGCTATCAAATGATATTATTTCACTCTGGCAGAATAAGTGTTCAAAGTGTGGCATTACTTTTTTTTTTTTTTTTTTGTGATGGAGTCTCGCTCTGTCACCCAGGCTGGAGTGCAGTGGTATGATCTCAGCTCACTGCCCCCTCCACCTCCCAGGTTCAAGCGATTATCCTGCCTCAGCCTCCCCAGTAGCTGGGACTACAGGCACACACCACCACACCTGGCTAATTTTTGTATTTTTAATAGAGACAGGGTTTTACCATGTTGGCCAGGCTGGTCTCAAACTCCTGACCTCGTGATCTGCCTGCCTCGGCCTCCCAAAGTGCTGGGATTACAGGCATGAGTCACTGTGCCCGGTAGCATTCCTACTTTTTAATCCTACTCCTCCCAATCTAATACCCCAAAGCTGGGACAACCAAAATGAGGCACAAATCACAATCATCAAGGTTTATTAAGCCAGCTTTAAGCACGTCTGGGAAAAACACAAGCCACAGACACATCTGTGGCTGTTTTTTCCAAAGAGACACTCAAGTGTTTTCGTATTTATACATTTTCTTAAAGTTGGGAAGGAGTGTAGGAAGAGGGGCAGGTAGGAGGTAGGGCAAATGGTTACATTCCCGGGGGCTTTGGTTAGTGCCTGGTCAATCTACATTTTACATAAGATAAGGTGAAGGTTTGAAGAGAAAAAGGGAGTAAAGGAAGATTCAGTTATGCAGGCATCTCTGGCTAGGTGGAGAAATGAGTCTTGTCTTTGTTCTGCACCTGGGAAGATAAACTTGTACTACACTATCAGTGTGGAACTGAACAGACTTTAATTTTGGGAAGACCTTAAGTTAAATTGGCATGTCCTTGTTTATAGGAGACCGGCAAAGAACTTATGAATGATGTGTGGGGGCAGCCCTTCATAGATGCTTGAGGCCTTTTATCTTTCCATGGGGATCTGGCTGATGCATGTTAGTAACAGCTGTTCATTTGGAAGAGGGTGTTGCCTAACTCAGCCTCGCAGCTTAACCTCTTTTGCAATAAGAAGTTTGGGGGTCCTGCGATTTTTTTTGTTTTCCTTTATACCTCAAATTATCCTTTTGTTATCTTCCTTTCTTCTTCATCAAAACTCCTATTTTGAACTTAAATAGCCCTCAAGACCACCTGGACTAGTTGAAATTCTCTCTTTAATATGCTCTCAAAACTCCTTATACTTTTCATTCTTCTCAGTTTTCATAATTTTGTTTGATAACCTTGAAGAACTATTTGTTTAATATGAGTCTCTCCACCTAGACCCTAAGTTCCATGAGGGCAAAACTGTTGTCTGTTTTATTCATAATTATATCCTTAATAACTAGCAAAGTGCCTGGTACATAGTAGGTGCTCATTAAGTAAGTGTTGAGTGAATATATTAATTTCCTCAGTATATTGCCTCTGTTCAATGGCTTCCAAGTAGGAAGCTTACAAAGATGGCATAGTATAGGATTCTTAAAAAGGCTTTAAAGTGGCTGGGAGTGGTGGCTCATGTCTGTAATCCCAGCACTTTGGGAGGCCAAGATGGGTGGATCACTTGAGGTCAGGAGTTCGAGACCATCCTGGCCAACATGGTGAAACCCCGTCTCTACTAAAAATACAAAAGTTGGCCAGGTATGGTGGCACGTGCATGTGGTCCCAGCTATTCGGGAGGCTGAGAGGCAGGAGAATTGCTTGAACCCAGGAGGTGGAGGTGAGATCATGCTACTGCGTCCAGCCTGGGTGACAGAGCAAGACTCTGTCTCAAAAAAAAAAAAAAAATTAAAGCTAGACTATCTTAAATCCTAACTCCACTACTTATTATCTGTTGTAAGGACAAATGCAAATTAAAAATAAGGCCAGATGCAGGGGCTCACGCCTGTAATCCCAACACTTTGGGAGGCTGAGGCAGGCAGATTGCTTGAAGCCAGGAGTTCAAGATCAGCCTGGGCAACATAGTGAGACCCTGTCTCTATGAAAAATACAAAAATTAGCTGGGTGTGGAGGCATGCACCTGTAGTCCCAGCTACTCGGGAGCCTGAGGTGGGAGAATCACTTGAATCTGAGGGGTTCGAGGCTGCTGTGAGCCATGATTGTGCCACTGTACTTCAGCCTGGGTGACAGAGTATGACCCTGTCTCAAAAAAACAAAACATACACACACACACACACACACACAGAGAGAGAGAGAAAAGAAAGAAAAAAATGAAAATAAAGGAAGAGATTTTTCATCCTCTCCTTCTTCTTAAAGCATTTATCAAAACAAAACAAAACAAAAACCCTTCTAATTGTAAGGACTTCCTCCTCTCTTTGAAATGTATAAAATTCCATTTGAAAATGATAGGCCTTTTGTCACTTTTAAGACCTAGGAGCCATCTCTTTGAAATGTAAACATCAAAGGAGATAGTACCCCTATCTTCTGTGGGAAGGTAGGAGCCTAACTTTGGTAGATACCTTGCTCCAAGCTGCAAAACTACCTCCTATTATAAAGAGATGAGATGCTTGTTTTTTCTTCTGGATAAAGCCAATTAGCTAACACCACAAAATATCAAGTAAAATGAGGATAACTATGTGTGACAAATGGTGCTGACAGACCTCTTACTATAATTGTTTATCTTGAAAACATATATAGCTGGACATGGTGGCTCATGCCTGTAATCCTGGCACTTTGGGAGGCCAAGGCGGGTGGATCACTTGAGGTCAGGAGTTCGAGACCAGCCTGGCCAACATGGTGAAACCCCATCTCTACTAAAAATACAAAAATTTGCTGAGTGTGGTGATGGGAGCCTGTAGTCCCAGCTACTTGAGACGCTGAGGCAGAACAATCACTTGAACCCAGGGGGCAGAAGTTGCAGTGAGCCGAGATCGTGTCACTGCACTCCAGCCTGGATGACAGAGTGAGACTTCATCTCAAAAAAAAAAAAAAAAAAAAAAAGAGAAAAGAAAACATGTATGTAATGGGTTGTATCTGGTATCTGCTTGGCTATGGAAAAGGCTGAGATTTCTTTCTGTCTTTGCAATCTCTTAGCATATTGCCTGTAACGGGCATCACATTCTGGTTTAGTGCTTATTCAATAATAAAACTGTTTCCTTTCTCTTCTTTCTTTGCTGAGAGATTGGGAAGAGATTTTGTTTCTAATTTCTCCAACACTATGTAACCTTAGCCAAATTACTTTTAACTGTAAAATTGGGCCTCAGTTCCCTTGTCTATAAAATAAGAATCCTAATAGGATTCTTAGGGTCCTAATGAGATTTATAGGATTGTTGTGAAGATTAAAGGAGTTAATATTATAAAGCACTTAAAACAGTGCCTGCCATAAATCAAAAACTCAGTGAGCATTGGTTATTATCATACAAAAGTGATCACCATAGCAACTTGTAGCATTGATGCTCTGAGACATATCTGCATTTGAAAATAGTATCCTGGAGGCCACAATGTTCTCGATGGAAGTATTAATGTAGGCTCTGACAGGTAGAAAGGAAAATGTTGCCACGTATCTAACATCTGTGCTTTGTTGCATGTTGGTTAACTGTCTATTCAAGGGTGAAGGGGAGTTCTGCATGATATATTCTTTACATATTCTGTAGCTTAATTTTGGTAATATTTTTAAAACTTCAAGAACAGAGTTTTTATTTTCATTTGTCTTGTCAAACTCATCCAATAACTCAATATGCTCCCTGGTTTCAAATTACCCCTTTTGGTTACATAAGAATTTTACATTTAGCCATTTCTGTTTCAGCTTCATTTTCAGTATTCTAGTGTGGTGTTTTTAATGATTCTCATTTCATTATGTTTCCATTTTAATTTCTTAAACCGATTTAGATTATATATATTATTAAGTAGGGGAAAAGGCAATTTGAAGGGGAAAGCAAACTATTTTACTGATAATACTATAATAATTTGGTAACGAATTATCCCTTTGGGGTATATGTTAAATTCTAAAGCAATAAAGTATGTTAGCTGCAAACATTTACAATAAAGTAATTGCCAACTGCATAGAGGTTATTTCATTTCAGAAGTTATAGGTCAGTGTTAGGGCTGAGTTCAGTAAACTGGAGGCAAACGCTTAACATTATAGTTGAAATAGGGCCATATTAGAAGTGCTGTTGTGTGATCACATTTTAGTGTCTATTATGTCTTGATTAAGACTCCCTTGGAGATTCCTTTTTAATGGAATTTGAGGGATTAAAAATGGCTTCACAAATCACTTTTTAATCTGGTGAAGTAAGCAGGGAATGAAAAACATCATGCTGTCATTTTCAAGAGCAGGGAAAGTTGTAAATAAAGAAAACAAATTAGTGGCTACTTCACACCTCATCAGCTACCTAACAACCTGTTACCAGTTAATTACACACCTTTAAAATGCATGTATAAGAGAAATTATTCAGAAATCAGTTTCTCTAAAGGGGAGGGTGGCAGACAAATAACAACTCAGAACAAGTTTCATTTAACTATTTCGATGTTATAACCAACCACGAGGGGGAAAAAATTAATTTTCTCAAGAATAGAGTCATATAAGTGCCACCTCTTAGTGTTCTAGCTTCAAGGGTATCTCTGCCTATACTTACTCTAGGTGGGTAAATCTTTGTTCAGGACCTCCTGGGAAATAGAGTCTCCTATATCCCTTTGTGAACTATTCCAATCTTTTTGGTCTCTCAGTAGCATACACTCACTCTTTATCATGTCAGAGTTCAATCCCAAGCTATTAGAGAATAATTACACCACAGAAGACAAAAGTCAAACACTACTACTCTCGAGAAGTTTGGGCCAGGTGTGGTGGCTCATACCTGTTATCCCAGCACTGCGGGAGGCTGAGGTGGGAGGATTGCTTGAACCCAGGAGTTCAAGACCAACTTGCCTGGGCAACATAGCAAGATCCTGTCTCTATTTAAGAAAAAAAAAAAAAGAAGTCTGAGCAGTGACGTTTTGAGATGACTGACTAGAGGCACAAGACACTCAGCTCCTCCACAAAGAACCAAAATAGTGAGTAGATATTCACACTTGGAACAGAACATCTAAGAGAGAAAGCTAGAATTTAACAAAGTGACAAGAAACACCTGAGGCACTGAAGGAGCCAGAGGTGAAACCGACAGCCCAGCCAGGATCAGCTGGGAGCTCAGAGAGGCTCCTCAGTGCAAGGAAAGGGGAAGTGCAAGATCCCCAGTGGTTCACATCCTTACCACAGATTCCTGTAATACTAGCCATGGGAGAGTTCCTCAAGCCCTGCAGGCCCTGAGACTGGCATGGGGAGCTCCCTAGAGTCCATGAGAGAGTTTTGCTCCAGAGAGGGAGCTCATAGTGGGTCTCACACCACCCCATCCCCTAACTCCCAGGCATCTGCAGCATGACACCATTTTGAGAGCCCAACCTCCACCAAGCTACATCCTGTCCCAGCGCCCCACAGCTCCTGCATCTCCACCTCCCTGGAGCCCCAGTGACATTTCCCCACATCCACCAGAAGGGCTACAGAGGTGAGATGCCAGTTGGAACCAGTAGAACAGCAGGGTCCCCAGCAATCTAGCCCATACAGTGTCCTATACACTGGGGAGAGAGAGGTGCAGCACACCAGGGAGGAGGGAGCCAAAGTGCTTACGCCCCAGAGTCTGAAATCTATCTACCTTAAGCTGTGGTCACAAACAGCAACCCTAATGCTCTCCCCAGCAGCAGGGCTGCCATGCACTTGCATATGCCCAGAGTCCGGGCTATCCTTGCCAGCTGCTCCAGCCACTGCTGTTACTGGGAGCCAAAGTACATACTGTCCAGAGTCTGAACCCCACCTTCCTGGGATGGCTACCACAAATAGCACCCCCATCCCCAGCAGGGCTACTGCACACTTGCATATGCCTTCAGGATGGGTTTTTACTGCCCACTGCCACTGCTACTATCCCTGCCTGAGCACACTGCCCAAGAATTGGGGATCGACTCACAATGCTCACCACAGCCTGTGGCCATATGCAACAATGGGGAGCTTAAGGATAGGCCCACCCAGACTGGAACCACACCCCCCAGTTCCCAAACCTTCCACCTGGGGACCCAGGGGTTAGCCCATCCTATCAGTCACCCAGGTGAAGATGCAAACCAGCAGGGGGCCTAATAATAGCCTCAGAACACCTGCCACTGCTGGCACCCTATCATACCTTCCAGAGGCCTGGGGGCCTGCCCTGCCCCAACCACTAAAGCCAACACTTAAGTGGACCAACAGGACACCTAAAAACAGACCCATCCTACAAGGCTTGGCCCCTCAGTGCCCCAAACACACCACCTGGGAGCCTGGGGCCATACCACCCCAACAGTTGCCCTGGGCGCACATGCACACAAGCAAAGGGCCTAACAACAGGCCTAGAAAACCAGCAACCAGCAACCAAGCATGCTGTCTGGAGGCCTGGGGATCTCCCTGCCTCATTCATAACTACTGGCATCTGGGAACTCCTCGTGGGGTCCTGAAGATGGGCCTGCCCAGCCTTCCATCACCACCACCACCAGCACACAACTGCATGTGCCACCTGGGGACCTAGGGAATGGCCTGCTTACACCATCACAGACAAAAAAAAAAAGGAAATAAGAAAGAAAGAAAAAGAAAAGAAGGAAGGAAGAAAGGGAAAGAAGGAAAGAGAGAAAGAGGAAGAGAGAGAAAGAAAGAGAAAGAAAGAAAGAAAGAAGAAAAGAAGGAAGGAAGGAAGGAAAGAAAGAAAGAAAGAAAGAAAGAAAGAAAGAAAGAAAGAAAGAAAGAAAGAAAGAAAGAAGCAAGACCGGCCAGCAAGTGCCACCTGGAAGCCTGAGAGTTGTCCTGTCCCCAGAAAAACCTCACCACAGCTTCCATTAACAACCAGAGCCCAAGCTACTGAGAAAATCACAAACACCACTGACTGAGTTTATAGCCGAGGAACTCCTATGAGCCTGCACTACTGCACAAACCGAGAATCAAAGCAAAAGTGCCCTACCCAACCAACACCATAGATTCACCTACAGGAAAAAGTCTTCCCCATGCAAAAGCCAATCCAAAAATAGAAGAAGAGACTGTTACACCTGATGTGCAAATGTCAATGAAAGGAAATAGGAGGCTGGGTGTGGTGGCTTACGCCTGTGATCCCAGCACTTTGGGAGGCCAAGGCGGGTGGATCACCTGAGGTCGGGAGTTAGAGACCAGCCTGGCCAACATGGTGAAACCCTGTCTGTACTAAAAATACAAAAAAATTATCCAGGTGTGGTGGTGGGCACCTGTAATTCCAGCTACTGGGGAGGCTGAGGAAGGAGAATTGCTTGAACCCGAGAGGCGGAGGTTGCAGTGAGCAGAGATCGCACCACTGTGCTCCAACCTGGGCAGCAAGAGCAAGACTCCATCTAAAAAAAAAAAGGAAATAGGAAACATGAAAAAGCAAGGAAATATGAAACCTCCAAAGGAACATAATAATTTTCCAACAACAGATTTCAAAAAATAGTAATTTATGAAATGCTTGAGAAATTTATGAAATGCTTGAGAAATTAAAAATAACATTAAAGAAGCTCAGTGAGATACAAAAGGATGGAGATGAACAATACAAAGAAATCAAATCAGAAAAATAATTAACTATATGAATGAGAAATTCACCAAAGAGATAGACATTATAACAAAGAACTAAACAAATCCTGGAACTGAAGAATTCAATAAATAAAACTTAAAAATATAATCAAGAGCTTCAATGATAGACTAGATCAAGCAGAAGAAACTTGAAAAACTTGAAGAGAGGTCTTTTGAAATAATCCAATCAGACCAAAAAAAAAAAAGAATACAAGAGAATGAGGAAAGGCTATCTGATATATGGGACATCATAAGTGACAAAATATCCAAATGTTTTGTGTCCCAGAAGGCAAGGAGAAGTTAATGCCATAGAAATGCCTATTTAACAAAATATTAGCTGAAAATTTCCCAGTTCTAGCAAGAGATTTAGACATCCAAATACAGGAAGCTCAAAGATCCCCAAACAGATACAATCCCAAAAAAGGCTTTTTCCTGTCATATTGTAGCCAAACTGTTAAAAGTCAAAGACAAAGAAAGAATTTTAAAACAGCAAGAGAACAGTACCTAGTCACATATAAGAGAATCCTCATCAAACTAAAAATTGACTTCTCAGCAGAAACATGACAGGCCAAAAGAGAGCAGAATGATATATTCAAAGTGCTAAGTGAAAAAAATGGCTACTCAAGAATACTATACCCAGCTAAATTATCCTTCATAAATGAAGAAAAAGATAAAGACTTTCCCAGACAAGGAAAAGCTGAGGCAATTCATCTCTACTAGACCAGACCTACAAGAAATGCATAAAGGAGTTCTGTGCTTGGAAGCAAAAGGACCATATCTACTATCATGAAAACACATGAAAGTATAAAACTAATGAATAGAGAAAACACACACATGAGAAAGAGAAAGGACTCAAATGTTACCACTACAGAAAATCACCAAACCATAAAGATAAAAAATAAGAGAGGAAGAAAATAACAAAGGATATACAAAACAACCAGAGAACAATTAACAGAATGACAGGAATAAGTCCTCACATATCAACAGTTACCTTGAATGTAAACAAATTAAAATTTCCACTTAAAAGATATAGACTGGATGAATGGGTAAGAGAACATGACTTAACTATGTCTTATCTACAAGAAACTTATTTCATGTGTGAAGACATATATAGACTAAAAGCAAAGGGATGGAAAAAATATTCCACAAACAGAAACCAAAAATAAGCAGAATGTGCTATATTTATAGCATATAAAACAGACTTTAAGTGAAAAACAGCAAAAAGAGACAAAAGGTAATTATATAATGATAAAGATATCAATTCATTAAGAGGATATAAAAATCTTTTTTCTCTCTTTTTTTATTTTGAGACAGAGCCTCGCTCTGTTGCTCTGTCACTCAAGCTGGAAGGCAATGGCACAATCATGGCTCACTCCAGCCTCAACCTCCTGGGCTCAAGCAATCCTCTTACCTCACCCTCAGGCACATGCCCCATACTTGGCTAATTTTTTAAAATTTTGTGTAAGGTGGGGTCTCACTATGTTACTGAGGCTAGTCTGTAACTCCTAGCCTTGAGTGATCCTCTTGCCTTGGCCTCCCAAAACTCTGGGGTTACAGGCGTGAGCCACCGTGCCTGGGCAAGAGGATTTAATAAGTCTAAATATATATGCAGCCAACACAAGAGCACCTGGAAATGTAAAACAAATATTATTAGCTCTAAAGTGAGGAATAGCTCCAATATAATAATGGTTGGGGACTTCAATACCCCATTGTCAGCAACTGATAGATTATCTACACAGAATATCAACAAAGGAATATTGGGTTTAAACTGCATATTTTGGATCAAATGGACCTAACAGACATTTACAGAACTTTACATCTGACAGCTGCAGAGTACACATTCATCAGCACATGGAATATTTTCAAGGACAGCCCATATGTTAGAATACAAAACAAGCCTCAACAAATGTTTAAAAATTGAAATTATATCATGTATCTTCTCTGACCACAATGAAATAAAACTAGAAATAAAAAACAAGAGGGTTTGTGGAAACTGTACAAATACATGAAATTAAACAATATGCTCCTGAATGACCATTGGGTTAATGAAGAAATTAAGAAGCAAATCAGGCTGGGCATGGTGGCTCACACCTGTAATTCCAGCACTTTGGGAGGTTGAGGTGGGCAGGTCACTTGAGACCAGGAGTTCGAGACCAGCCTAGCCAACATGGTGAAACCCCATCTCTACTAAAAATACAAAAATTAGGCAGATGTGGTGACACATGACTTTAGTTTCAGCTACTTGGGGGGCTGAGACATGAGAATTTGTTGAACCTGGTAGGTGGAGGTTGCAGTGAGCTGAGATTGTGCCACTCCACTCCAGCCTGTGTAACAGAGTGAGAGTGTCTCAAAAAAAGAAAAAAGAAAGGAAGAAAAAGAAAGAAAGAAAGAAAGAAAGAAAGAAAGAAAGAAAGAAAGAAGGAAGGAAGGAAGGAGGGAAAGAAGGAAGGAAGGAAAGAAAGAAAGAAGCAAAAAATTTCTTGAAACAAATGAAAATGGAAACACAGCATACTAAAACCTATGGGACTTTAAATATACAAAAAAATCAAAAAACAAAAAGTGGGTTTTTTGAAAAGATAAATAATATTGGCAGACCACTTGCTAGACCAGCGAAGAAAGAGAGAAGACCCAAATAAAATTAGAAATAAAAAGGAGGCATTACAACTGATAACCACAGAAATACAAAAGATCATCAGATACTATTATGAACAACTATACACTAACAAACTGAAAAACCTAGAGAAAATGGATAAATCCCTGGAAACATGCAACCTACTAAGGTCAAATCAGGAAGAAATAGAAAACCTGAACAGATCAATAAAGTGTAATGAGATTGAAAACAAATTTAAAAGTCTTCCAACAAAGAAAAGCTGAAAACATAATGGCTTTACTGCATAATTCTACCAAACTTATAAAGAAGAACTAATTTCAATTCTCCTCAAACTATTCTAAAAAAGAGAAGAGGTGGGAATTCGCCCTAACTCATTTTGTAAAACCAGTATTACCTTGGTACCAAAGCCAAACAAAAACACAACACAGAAAGAAAATGACAGGTCAATAAACTAATGAACGTAGATATAGAAATCCTCAACAAAATATTAGCAAACCAAATCTAGCAGCACCTCAAAAAGATAATATACCACAATCAAGTGGAATTTACCCCAGGATTGCAAGCATGGTTCTACATATGTAAACAGTAAATGTGATATATCACCTCAGCAGAACAAAAGACAAAAACTACATGATCATCTAATAGATACAGAAAAAGCATTTGATAAAATGCAACATCCCTTCATGATAAACAACACTCAACAAACTCTGCACAGAAGGAACATACCTCAACATAATAAAGACCATGTATGACAAACCCACAGTTAACACACTGATGGGGAAAAACTAAAACCCTTTCCCCTAAGAACTAAAACAAGCGATGATGCCCACTTTTACCATTTCTATGCAACATACTACTGGGAGTCTTTGCCAGAGCAATCAAATAAGAGATAGAAATAAAAGGCATCCAAATAGAAAAAGAGGAAACCAAATTATCTCTGTTCACTGACAACATAATTCTATATCTAGAAAACCCTATAGATTCCTTCAAAATACTCCTAGAGCAAATAAACAAATTCAGTAAACTTTCAGAAAACAAAATCAACATACAAAAATCAGTAGCATTTCTATATACCAATAATGTCAATAATGAATTAGCTGAAAAATAAGAAAGAAATCCCATGTACAATGACAAAAAAAAAAACAAAAACAAAAACAAAAACAAAAAACTAGGAATAAATTTAACCAAGGAGGTGAAAGATCTCTACAAGGAAAACTAGAAAACACTGGTGAAAGAAATTGCAAAGGTCACAAACAAATGTAAAGATATTCCATGTTCATGGATTGGAAGAATTAATGTTGTAAAATGACCATACTACTAAAGCAATTCCTATCAAAATGCCAATGACATTCTTTACAGAAATAGAAAAAAATAAATCCTAAAATTTGTATGGAACCAAAAAAGAGCCTAAATAGCCAAAGAAATTCTGAATGAAAATAACCAAGCTGGAGGCACCACACTACCTGACTTTAAAATATATTATCAGGCCATAGTAGCCAAATCAGCATGATATTGGTATAAAAAGAGAAACACAGACCAACGGAACAAAATAGAGAACCCAGAAATAAACTTACATATTTATAGACAGCTGATTTTAGACAAATGTGCCAGGAACATGCACTGGGGGAAAGGATATGCTCTTCAATAGATGGTGCTGAGAAAACTGGATATTTATATGCAGAAGAATGAAATTAAACCCCTATCTCTCACCATATTCAAATATCAAATCAAGATGGATTAAGGACTTAAACGTAAGACCCTAAACTATAAAACAACTAGAAAAAGACATAGGGGGGAATACTCTAGGACTTTTGCCTAAGCAAAGATTTTATGGCTAAGACCCCAAAAATACAAGCAACAAAACCAAAACTTAACAAATGAAGTTATATTAAACTACAAAGCTTCCACACAGCAAAGGAAACAATCAACAGAGCAAAGAGATAACCTATTCAATGGAAGAAAATATTTGCAAATTATTTATCTGACAAGGACTAATATCCAGAATATACAAGGAACTGAAACAACTCACCAGCAAAAACACAAACAACCCCATTTAAAAGTTGGGCAAGGATCTAAATAGACATTCCTCTAAGGAAGACCTACAAATGGCCAACAGGTATAATAAAAATGCTCAAAATCACTAATTATCAGGGAAATGCTAATCAAAACCACAATATCATCTTACCCCAGTAAAAATGACTATAAAAAATACAAAAAATAACAGATGTTGGTGACAATGCAAAGAAAAGAAAACTCTCATACACTGTTGGTGGGAATGCAAGGTAGTACAGCCATTATGGAAAATGGTATGAAGATTACTCAAAAAACTGAAAATAGAACTACCATGTAGTCCAGCTATCCCACTACTGGGTATTTATCCAAAAGAAAGGAAATCAGCATATCAAAGGGATACATACTCCCCCGTGTTTATTGCTGCACTATTCACAATAGCAAAGATAGGGAATCAACCTAAGTGTCCACCAATGAATTAATGCATAAAGAAAATGTCATATATTTACACAGTAGTATGCTATTCAGCCATAGAAAAGAATGAAATAATGTCATCTGCAGCAACATGGATGAAACTGGAGGTCATTATCTTAAGTTAAATAAGCCTGACACAGAAAGATAAATATGGCCAGGTGTGGTGGCTCATGCCTGTAATCCCAGCATTTTGGGAGGCCAAGGTGGGCTGATCACTTGAGCCCATGAGTTTGAGACCAGCCTGGACAACATGGCAAAACCCCATCTCTACAAAAAAAATACAAAAATTAGACAGGCATGATGGCATGTGCCTGTAGCCCCAGCTAGTCAGGAGGTACAGGTGGGAAGATCACCTGAGCCTAGGGAGTTGGAAGCTGCAGTGAGCTGTGATAGTGCCACTAAACTCCAGCCTGGGCTATGGGGTGAGACCCTGTCTCAAAACAAAAACAAAAACCAGAAAGACAAATATTATCACATGTACTCATATGCTCATAAAAATGTTGATTTCATGGAGGCAGTGAGTAGAATGACAGTTATCAGAGGCTGGGAACAATGTGTGAGTGTGCATGGGGGGAAGTAAAGTAGGATGGGTTAATGGGTACATACAGTTAGTTAGAATAAGTTCTAATATTTTATAGTGATATAGGTGACTATATTTAACAATTATGTATTACACATTTCAAAATAGCTAGAAGTAAGGACTTGAAACATTCTCAACACATGGAAATGGTAAAATGCTGATGGTGATGGATATCCTAAATATCCTGACTTGATCATTACAGATTCTATTCATGTAACAAAATATTACATGTATCCTATAAATATGTTCAAATATTTCACATCAATAAAAACATTGAAAAGTAAAAATTTTAAAAAGACATTCAAACAGCTTCCTTGTGTGCTTTTTGTTCCACAATACATGTGTTTCCTCTTTTAGCTTTCTTGTGAATATAAATCAGAAATTATGAGGCCAGGTGCAGTGGCTCACACCTGTAATCCTAACATTTTGGGAGGCCAAGGTAGGAGAATCACTTGAGGCCAGAAGTCCAAGACCAGCCTGGAAAACAAAGCAAAACCCTGTCTCCACAAAAATAAATAAATAAATAAGATCCATGCACAGTGGCACATGCCTGTAGTCCCAGCTACTAAGGAGGCTGAGGTGGGAGGATCACCTGATCCCAGAAGGTCAAGGCTGCAGTGAGCTATGATTGTGCCACTGCACTCCAGCCTGGGTGACAGAGTAAGACTCTGTCTCAAAACAAAAACAAAGCTATCTATATTGGATAGCAAACAAATTTGGGATGGAAACTGTTGAATTTCTGTTATCTAGTCAATACACACAACCTCAATGAGGAATTTTGTTATGGACTGAATATTTTTGTCCTCCCTTCCCAAATGCCTATGCAAAATTCTCACCTGAAATGTGATGGTGTTAGGAGGCAAGGTCTTTGGGATAGGACTGGGTCATGGAAATGGAGTTTTCACGAATGGGATTGTACCCTTATAAAAGAGGCCCCAGAGAACTCCCTGGCCTCATTTTCTCCCTCCGTATCTTTAGTTAACTTCTGTTAAGCCAGGATAAATCATTACTTACATCACTGAGTTGCTTGGAGGCATAACTTACAGAAATTATTTCTATGCAATAAGTCTGTGGTAAATGTTAATCATTATTATTTGCCATGGTACTTACGAATAGTGACCCATGACATCGGTTTGGTTGCCCGATCAAATCTATTTCCCACAGCATTTTAGTGTAACATAAGATTTAAATTTTTAAAATCATAATATGCTACGCCCCTACTGAAGACTCTACTTCAAATCAGCCTATTTTGAAATTGGAAGTATATGCAGTTTAAAATCAATTAACTGCACAAATAGCTGTTTAAAGTAGATAAATTTCATTTGAATAATATTTATAAGTAATTATTTATATGATGTGTATCTGGATCATTTAGCATTAATTCATCATTCGGCAACTCTTCAGTGGGAACTACAGTCAAAAGACACACACTTACACCTACATTCTATAGTTCATAAATTCTTCAGTCGTAGTTATTTGCCCTAAAAATTTCATTAGTTAATTGATTAGGTAAAGTGTTTCATTGGCTCAAGTAGCATGTGTGGATCTTGTTAAAATTCTTGTCTGGATATTGTGCACATCCCATAGAAAATGTTCTTAGTGACTAATGAGTAATGACTATGCCCTACTTCATGGAGGTCCAATTCAGAATGCTGTTCTACAACCCTCTCCACCTCCACTGAGAAGCTTCCATTGGTGCACTGAAAAAATGAGTTCATTTATATGATGCTGTATCAAGTTCAAAAGATTGGATTCTCTTATAGGTATATTTTTACTTTTTTAAAAATATGGCAAAAGTAATACAAACATGTAAAACAAAAAATGTGGAGTACAAAGTTTTATAGTCCCATCCCTCTAAGATGACCACTATATGCATATTTTTAAACAAAAAATGCACCATTCTAGATACAGAGTTCTGAAACAGTCCTTTATTGATGGAAATCCAGGGTGCGTCCAAGCTTTCTATTGCAACAATATTGAAAATGAACATCCTTGAACATATATCATCACATACTTGTGCAAGCATTTCACCAATTAAACATCTAAAAGTAGAAATGCTGGTTTAAAGGATACCTGTATTTAAATATTATTAAATAGCCTCCTAAAGAGTGTATCCTGCTCACTTATTCACAAAGCAGAAATGCACCTATTCCTGCTACCTACTTACCATCCCTGAATAGTACCACACTTCTATTTCTTTACCACTCTCTTAAATGAAAAATGATAGGTCTTTTTAAAAAAGGATTTGAGAGCATTATGGGATTGAGCATTTATTCATATGTTTTGTGTCATTTTAATTTCTTTTCCATTAATTATTGTTTACCCTTCACCCTTATCTCACCCCCATTTCCTGGTTGTATCTTTCGGCAAATCAACTTCTTTGAGACTTTGTTTCATTGTCTCTGCAGAGTCCAAATGAGGTACATCCTAAACCTATGCATTTTCATGGGTCTTTTTCTCTCTTATCTGATTTCATCTCTATCCCACTTTGTAATGTATTGTTAAAAGATAACTTTTGAAATAAAGGTAAAATCATGACTCTCATACAGATAAAAAATGAACATGTGTGAAAGATTTTACTTATTTGATGAGGGAAGCAGGCAAATGTTACACTGGATCAAAGGAAAAGTCAAAAGGTACAGATTTATATGGAATAAAGGAATGGAATTACAAATGGAGGCAAAGGTATTTTTTCCCTGAGAGGGGAGATAAGTTCATTGAAACCCTATCAGACAAGACAGAATGTGTAGTCTATCCGTTTACAAAGAGTTGTAAAATAGCTCAGAGATTATAAATGCTAAAATCTGACTGGCTTGGCACAGGGGCTCACAACCATAATCCCAGCACTTTGGGAGGCTGAGGTGGGAGGATGAGTTAAGGCCAGAAGTTAACGACCAGCCTGGGCAACACAGAGAAGCCCCAGATCTACAAAACAAATAAACAAACACTTAGCTGGGCATAGTGACACATCCCTGTAGTCCTAGGGGAGATGAGGTGGGAGGATCACTTGAGCCCAAGAGTTCAAGCTGCAGTGAGTGATGATCATGCCACTTGACTTCAGTCTGGGCAACAGAGCAAAGCCCTGTCTCTAAGAAAAATTAGAAAGTCTAGATTAGGTAACACAAGGCATGTTGTATGTAGATAATCCATAGTTTTCCATTGAAACACAATTTTTTTTGTATAGTCTCTCCTCTTTTAATAAAAAATAATCCTCGAAAGATTATTCTTGATCACAAAGTAAGATACACATGGTTACAGTCTCCCCAGTGCACCACAATGTAGCAGTTTCTCATTGCCCAAAGTATCACCCGAAGTTCTTTGTGTAATGACCAAGAAAATTAAGGAGCGCAGACACCAAGGGTGAGGTTGGAGCAAAAGTTTAGTAAGTGAAAAAAGAAAGCTCTCCGCTGCAGAGAGGGGGCCCGAAAGAGGATTGCTGTTTTCAAAGTTGAATACAAAGCCTTTTATAGGAACCGATGAGGGCTGGGCATTTTATTTCCATAAGGCACAAATTTCTGGTAGCCCCATTGCATCCTCCTAGTGTGCATGCGGGCCTTTAGCTTGAATTACTCCATATTGCTTTGTTCCCTTCACTGTGCATGTGTCAGAGGATGAAATTTTCCATTGTGGGAATGTTTGGGCAAGTCACCTGTGTAGCCTTTCTTATCTGTGCAACGGTGGGTATGTCTTAGGCAAGCCCCTGCGCAAGTTCCCTTATCTGTGCCTGCAGCTTGATTTTTCAGGCTGTTCTTTTGTTTGAAAGAATTCAACAGAGGACCCACCCTAACTGCTGCCTAACTGGTTTCTCCCTTCCTCCTCTCTCAACATTGACAGATCTGGCCTGATTATATATACAGGTGTAGCAAGAAAATTCCTTTACCATAGAGACCTTAAATTTGCTTCACTGGAAGTTTTTATAAGCAATCTCGGAATGGGCTTTTAAAACCTCTCATTATTTACTATCATGAGGCTAAGAAACCAAGGTAAGAACTCATCATCAGATTTCCTTGCATTTCCTATAAATGAGACAAATTGCTTTCTTCTCCAGGTCCCCCAAAGATGCTAAGACTTTTGGACCTGCCAGAAAGTGACCTTCTAAACCTACCTGGAAGGCAGGGAAACCTATAAGCCAGGTACCAGGTGAGCTTACCCAACAGGACATTGCAAGCATTGGTTTCATGAAGTTTACAACCTTAGTTACTTATAGGAACATGGTCATATTTGGTAAAATGAGCATCATTCTCAAATATGACAACTGGATATGCACATGCAAAAGAATAAAGATGAACTTCTTCCTCAAACCATACACAAAAATTAACTAAAAATGGATCAGAGTCCTAAATGTAAGAGCTAAAACAATGAAACTCTTGGAATGAAATGTAGGGTATAAATCTTTGTGACCTTGGGTTAGGCAAAGCCTTTCTAGATGTAACACCAAAAACACAATTGACAAAAGAAAAATTAGAAAATTGTGGACTTCACCACAGTCATGCTTCAAAGGGCACCATCAAAAAAGTGAAGAGACAATCCACGAAATGGAGAAAATATTTGCAACTCATACATCTTATAAGGAACTTGTATCTAGTATACATAAAGAAGTCTTACAACTCAATAAAATAACCCAAGTACAAAATGGGCAAAGTATTCGAATTAACATTTCTCTAAAGAAGATACATAAATGGCCAATAAACACATGAAAAGGTGTTTAATATCATTAGCCATTAGGGAGAAAAGAAAACAAGTAAATCTCAAGGTCATAGGATAGCACTTCATACCCATTAAGATGCTGTAATCAAATTGACAGATAAGTGTTTTTGTTATTGGTTGTGGTGGTTTTTGGTTTTTTTGAGACAGGGTCTCATTCTGTCATCCAGGCTAGAGTGCAGTGCTGTGATCACAGCTCAACGTCCTGAGCTCAGGTGACCCTCCCACCTCAGCCTCCCAGGTAACTGGGACTCCAGGAGCATGACACCACACCTGGCTAGCTTTTTGTACTTTTAGTAGAAATGTGGTTTTGCCATGTTGCCCAGGCTGGTCTCAAACTCCTGTGCTCAAGAGATCCACCTGCCTCAGCCTCCCAAAGTGCTGGGATTACAGGCATGAGCCACTGTGCCTGGCCAAGTGTTGTTTAAGGTATAAAGATATTGAAACCCTCATACACTGCTAGTGGACTGAAAAATGGGGCAGCCACTTTGGAAAACAATCTGATAGTTAAACATAGGGTTGCCATAAAAATGATTAAACATAGAATTACCATATGACCTAGAAAATCTACTTCTAAGTATATACCCAAGAGAAATGAAAACATGTTTACACAAAAACTTGTAAATGAATTTTTATAGCATCAGCATTCATAATAACCAAAGAGTGAAAACAATCTAAATGCCTATCAATTGATGAGTGGATAAATAAAAAGTTATATTTATACAATGGAATAATATTTGCAAATAACAAGGAATGCAGTAATGATACATGGTAAAATATAAATGAACCTTAAAATGTTATGCTAAGGGAAAGAAGCCAGCTATAAAAGATCACATATGGCATGATTCCATCTATATGAAATGTCCCAAATAGGCAATTCTGGGTTGGTGGTTAGTGGGGAAATGCAGAATGACTGTTAATGGTTACAGGATTTCTTTTTGAAGTGAATAATATGTTCTAAAATTGATTGTGGTGATGGTTGCATAACTGAATATACTAAGAACCATTGAATTATACACCTAATTATTGTTATTATTATTATTATTTTTGAGACAAAGCCTCGATTTGTCTCCCAGGCTGGAGTGCAGTAGCATGATCATGGCTCACTTGCAGCCTTGATCTCCCAGGCTCAGGCAATCCCCCTATCAGCCTCCCAAGTAGCTGGGGCTATAGGCATGTACCACTACGCCTGGCTGATTTTTAAAAATTTTTAGTAGAGAGGAGGTCTCCCTATATTGCCTAGGCTGATGTCAAACTCCTGATCTCAAGCAATCCTCCCGCCTCAGCCTCCCAAAGTGCTGGGATTGCAGGCATGAGCCACCGTGCCTGGCTGAATTGTATAGTTTAAATGGTTAAATTGTGTTGTGTGTGAATTATATCTTAACAAAGCTGGCATGCCAAAAATAACTGAAATTATGACTGTCTACTGTATACTATTGTCTATTGTCTATTATCAGGCAGAGCTACACCTGAACTCTGATAAATAGAACCATGTCATAGGCAGTGAAGGCATTGACAAATCTCTAGGAACTTCATATATGGATTTTAGCTTGTAAAATGTTTGTGATGATTTTACCCATATAAATTTAATCTAGGGAAGCATAAGTATCTTTTTTAATTCGACAACTCTTTCTATGTAACTCATTAGTAATAACATACTGTAGGGATGAAAGAAAGTTTTCTTCCACTCCCTGGGAGTTCAAGAATTTGAGCCTATAAAACAAAATGACAATAGACAGATCAACAGTAGAAAAGGCATACAAATTTATTAACGTGCGAGTGCACGGGAGTCACACAAAGTGTGATACTCAAAGAAGGGCCAGATGGTTGAAGTGTAAATACTCTCTTCATAGGGGAGAAGGAGTGGGGGACGTATGCAATTTTAGAGGAAAAGTAAATGATTTTTAGGGGAGAAGAACAAACAATAGCCTGGGAGAAAGTCTGTCTGGGCTTTGGGTATGGTGCCCAATCTAGTCATCATTCCAGCGAGTTAACCTTCTTTGTTTTCTGAGATTACAGGGAGAAGACCTAAGACAATTGCATTCTGTCTGGAGGAACTTCCTGCAGTCCCATAAATGAACTTGAGAGAAAGCCTCTCCCCGTGCTTTCAGAGAGGCAGAGGACTGAGACTGGGGGACAGAGGGTGAGGGTGGGAGAAGGTCAGAGAGACTTTGTTTCTGAGGCTGGTTTTTTAGTTCAAAGCATGTCAAGAGGCTGGGCATGGTGGGTCATGCCTATAATCCCAGCACTTTGGGAGGCCAAGTTGGGAAGATGCTTGAGCCCAGAGTTCAAGATCAGCCTGGGCAACATGGCAAAACCCCATCTCTACAAAAAATACAAAAATTAGTTGGGCATGGTGGCATGTGCCTATGGTCCCAGCTACTTGGGAGGCTGGAGTGGGAGGATCTCTTGAGCCTGGCAGGTCAGGCTGCAGTGAGCTGAGATCATGCCACTGCCCTCCAGCCTGGGTGACAGAGTGGACCTTGTCTCCAAAAAAAAAAAAAAAAAACTTGTCAAGGCACCATATTTTACAGTATAATTTTTTTGTTTTTAGCCCTAATAATGTTACATGAGCCTAATTATTTTTAACATCTGCCTTTTTAGAAGGCAAAAGAACAAATCTTTGTGACTTTATGGGAGTCCTTTGGGAAATCTCAAAGGCAGTTCTATTTCTTTGTGGTTCTCAATAAGCTTGAAGAGCACAAGGGGGTTTGGAGACCAAAAATACTCCACTCCTTTGGGACAAAATTACTCTTTTCCTCAAAAAATGGAAATACACAGCTGTATTTGTCAGAAACTATGGCTCCTAAATATAGCCAAAGCCACATATTCATTATAACTTTTAGCCAAAGTAACACACTTCTATTTCACAGAGAGACCTGGAGAGTGGATAATTGTTCACTGTCACACCAGCATTTTGCAGCAGACTAGCAGAACTTGTGAATACACACAATACAGCTTGCCTTAGCCATACATATCATTTTTATACACTCCCCAAAGTGGCAGAAATGAGCAGCACATTCAGTACAGACCCAAAGAGATATCTTATGAAAATAAGAAGTAAAGGGATATAAACTTGAAATTATGAGTAGTAATGAGTATTCTATCTTACTATCTTGAGATACTGTCTCACTGTCTATCTAATGATTCTCCATTAATTAACTCAACTTACCATTGGTCCAAGGTTTTAAGTTACTTACAGACCTTGAAAATTGTCCTGAAGCTGACATACACAAAACATAATTATTGTTGAAATAAAGTTTATCACAATAATGATTCAGTATGAGTAAATATAAATTTATATTTATAAACATCTTAAACATGAAGTAGAAGTAAGGCAAGCTTATTCAATCTATTATCCTGTTTAAGATTAGGAAAAACATATCCAAATAGCATAAGCACCTACATTATATTATTCTCATTCTCTAGTAAATCAAAGAAGACCTAGGTATTTTTTGTTAAACCAATAATATTAAGCTTGTATCATTTGCCAAAAATTTATCTAAATTATGTGAACTTGAATTCTTTTCTCTTTTTTTGAAACAGAGTTTCGTTCTTGTCGCCCAGGCTGGAGTGCAGTGGCCCAATCTCCACTCATTGCAACCGCTGCCTCCCAGGTTCAAGCTATTCTCCTGCATCAGCCTCCCCAGTAGCTGGGATGACAGGCACATGCCACCATGCCCGGCTAATTTTTTTTTTTTTTTTTTTTTGTATTTTTAGTAGAGACGGGGTTTCGCCATGTTCGCCAGGATGGTCTCAAATTCCTGACCTCAGGCGATACTCCCATCTCGGCCTCCCAAAATGCTGGCATTACAAGCGTGAGCCACTGCACCCAGCTGAACTTGATTTCTTAAAACATTAATTTGGTTTCTGCAAGAGTTCAAAATAGAAAACAGATAAACAGAAAAGACTAACCCACTAGATTCTCTGCTATCTCTCACCTAGCAGAGATCTCTGTTAACTATTAATTCATTTACAGAGATCATCAAATAATCAGATCATAAAAGTGAATTCCCAACCATTACTTCCTGCAACGGGGAATAACTTACTGACAGTAAACAACCCAAAACCAAAAATGTAAAATTAGTATAGAGGAGAATTAGAATGAGAAAAACAGAGTGAGCAAGGTTTTCTTGCCACCTTGGATTCAATTCTGTGAGCCAAGAAAAGATCTACCTGGGCTTACACTGCCCATGAAGTGCATTTCTCTGCCTGCAAAGGTTACCTGGCTTTGGTAGGTAAATCCACTGGGCATTTCAGTGGAACTTCCAAAATTGTTAAAAGATAATTTTCTAGAAAAGGTAAGATCATGACTGTCATGTGGGCATACAAATAGGCATGTGTTAAAATGTTTATTTTATTCATTCAGTAAGGAAGGGGGGTAGATATTATAATTGGTTGAAAGGAAAATTCAAAGGCACACATTTCTATGGAGTAAAGAAATGGAATTACAAATAGAGGCAAAACTGGTTTTTTTCCCCCATAGGAGATGGGAAGTCGATTGAACTCCACTCTGTAAGACAGAATATGCATGTCTATTGTCAAAGCAAACCACAGCCAGACAGAAAGTTAAAGTGATAAAAGCAAATTTTATTCAGGAATTATTGCAATAGGGAAAAAGAGATCTCAGCATAGAATGAAATCCCATTCTTAATACAACAAGAAAAAGTGGGGATTTATGGCCAAGGAAAAGGGCGGAGATCAGAGGATAGAAAATTACTAAGAGGAAACATCAAGACTATGGGGATTATGGCTACACTGACTTAGGATTCTTGCTGAAGGCAGCCCACTGTGAAAAGATATAGAGGATGAAGGAAGAGGAACCTAATCAGTCATCAATAGTGATCACATGCCAAGGGCAGGGGATTTTTGCCATATTGATTCAACAGGATTCTTGCTAAAACTAGACTAGGTGGGGCAAGGATGAGACCAAGAGTGAGACTTAGTCAAAAAGAAGATTCAAAGGAGCCTAAGGGGAGGGTCTTTGTCACTTTTAACTTGCAAAGAGTCATAAAATAGTTCGAGGATCATGAAAGGCTAAAATCTAGTAACCCAGAGTGACATGCTGTATGTGGATAATGCATTAAAGCACAATTTTTTTTCTATAGTCTGTTATTAGGGATGTCTTTATATAGCATTTGTTCATATCTTCTGTAGACCCCATAAATGTTTAATTGCTTCTCAAATAAAACCTGGCTGTTAAGTGATTAGTTGAGAAAATATTTCCACTTATAGGGTAAATGTAAAGTGGCTTTATTAATACTGATAGATAATGCAGCAAGTGGCCCTAAGATTGTCTCTTGAGAAAAGAACTTTTATCTGAGGCCTTTTAATTATCAGGTCCTGGCCTGGTGCGATGGCCCATGCCTGTAATCCCAGCACTTTGGGAGGCTGAGGCAGGCAGATTGCTTGAGCTCAGGAGTTCAAGGCCAGCCTGAGCAACATGGGGAAACCTCATCTCTACAAAAAAATACAAAAATTTAGCACGGTATGGTAGTGCATGCCTATAGTCCCAGCTACTTGGGAGGCTGGGAGGTAGAGGTTGCAGTGAGCCGAGATGGTGCCATTGCACTCCAGTCTGGGTGACAGAGTAAGAACCTGTCTCAAAAAAGAAAAAAAAAAAAAAGAAAAAAAAGAAGACAATACTTACCAGGCCCAAAGAGACATTAAAATGAGACTGCAATAATGTCCTATTTCCCACTTTGAGCTATATATTAATCTCTTGAAACTGCTTGCTATTGCTACAAGTAGCTATAAATTAAGCTAATAATGCCACACCAGACACTATAACCCACACCCTATAGCCAAAAATGTATAGCCAATCACTACTCCATGTCATTTCCATGAAACAATGAGAATTCCTGACAAGCAACTTTGTATCAGCCCACTCTGTGTCTCCCCTTTTTGCCTTTAACTACTTTTTTCACTTGTAACTACTGCTTGTTGAATTATATTCAGGGCAACTTGAATCTGTGCTCCTGTGTCTCAATCTGCAAGCTTGGCCCAAAGAAACTCTCTACGTATATTAATTTTCCTCAGCTTCTTCCTTTTAGGTTGACACTCTAAAGAAACAAAACAATAATGACAACATAAAGCTATATGTCTAATTTCAACCTGAAAAAAATTTTAAATCATGTTAAGAAGATTTTTATATTGATGGGGTTCAGAACACGTCATCTCAAAGTGTGACTGTAAAAGACCAGAATACACCACCCCAAATAAGCCTCTTTGACATAGAATTTTTTGAATTGAATTATTTTGGGAAACAGCAGACACAGGAGAAGCTCTGAAAACTAGAGTAGAAGGTACCCTTTTTTAAGAGAAATTTATGTCTATAAAGAAAATCTTTATTTGTAAGGGTGTCTCTCTCTCTCTTAGTACCAGGAAGAGAATGACTAAATCACAAGATACTCTTAATCAATGGAGAAGGGACTGACTTAAGTTTGCATAACAAACTGTTCTTGCATACTGTACTCTTCCTATCTCCCATAATCAGCCTTTCCCAATAAACTTCTCTTTTTGTTTCAACAAAGGATGGTATAAGCCTGAAGTTTAAACAACCCTTTTGAGATCTCTTGAGATTTAGCCTGGAGATTTTACTCTTTCAGATTTCGCTGAGTATGCCTTCCATGTATACTGGAGGTACACATGTTATTCATCTTTTATTTATTTTTCTCCTGTTAACCTGTCTGTTTTTATAGAGTCTCAGGTACGAACTCTGAAGGGTAGAGAGACAATTATTTTTCCTCCTCTATGGTTTGATATTAAATTACCTGTTTAACTGACTAATATTTTTTTTTTCCTATTAGTTGTTTGGGTATCATTTATAGACAATATGCAAAAGAAAATAAATTGCCCATAGCTGGGAATAACTAAAGTTATATTCTGAAGTAGAAAGGCCAAAAGCTTATTAAAGACATTAAATAATTGATGGCTTCATTTAATAAGCATTAGGGATTGTTCTCAATGTGCCAGATACCATGTGTTATCCAACCCAACTTTGGTCAGCCCACCTGGTGCAGCAAAGGCAAACATTGACACCAAGATTTGCAGTGAGAGAAAGTGAGGCATTTATGGCATGGCATTAAGCAAGGAGAATTGGGCAGCTAACACTTAAGACCCAAACTCTCCCACGGCTTACAAGCAAGGGTTTTTAAAGGAAGGGGAACATTTCAGGAAAGCAGAAGTTACAGGCAAAATCATACGTAATTCAATACATGGAGGTTACACATTGGTTTTGCCTCAAAAGGCAGAATATCTGGAAGTGGGGGCTTACAGGTCATAGAGAGGTTCACAGATTATTTGATTTACAATTGGTTAGGGAAGCAATGCTTTGTCTAAAAACTTGGGGTCAGAAGAAAGGAATGTTAAGGTTTGATCTATCGGCATGATGACCCTCTCCAGGCCCCTCATGAAGACAATTAGAACAAGGGACAACGATTAGAGTTCAGTCCTTAGCTCTCCCTTATTTGAAGTCTGTGTGACAGTGGTCAGCATTTTCCATCTTGTGGGGGTACAGGTTTCTGAAAAACAACTCAGGGAAATATGTCAAGATGTTATCTTTAGTTTTTATAGGGAACCAAACATTTTATGACTCTAGATTACTTGGGTGGCTATTGTTTAAGCTTATTATTACCTCATTGATTAGTGGGTTATTTATTTATTTCTCAAGGATAGTGGGGTGCCTGGAATTTTCCCCTAAAGGGAGTCAAGATTTTTTCTTTATTCCCATGCTCGGGGGATGGGGGAGCAGGACCCTAAGAGGGATATCATGTGCTTACAAGAAAATGCAGTTTCAGCTTTCAAGGATTTTAAATTTTTTATTTTTTATATATTTTTTGAGATGGAAACTCACTCTGTCACCCAGGCTGGAGTCTGGAGTGCAGTAGTACAATCTCAGCTCACTATAACCTCCACTCTCCCCACTACCACCCAGGGCTCAAGCAATCCTCCTACCTCAGCCTCTCAGGTAGCTGAGACCACAGACATGTGCCACCATGCCCAGCTAAGTTTTTGTATTTTTAGTAGAGACAGGGTTTAATCATGTTGCCCAGGCTAGTCTTGAACTCCTGAGCTCAAGCAATCCGCCCACCTCAGCCTCCCAAAGTGCTGAGATTACAGGTGTGAGCCACCACACATGGCCAAGAAGAATTTTAAATTTATCTGCAACAGTAATCATCTATAGATAGTGGTGAGAATATTATTATTATTATTAGACAAGATCTTGCTCTGTCACCCAGGCTGGAGTGCAGTGGTGCAATCACAAGTCACTGCAGCCTTGACATCCTGGGTTCAAGCGATTCTCCCATGTTAGCCTCCCAAGTAGCTGGCAGTACAGGCATGTACCACATGCCCAGCTAAGTTCTAATTTTTTGGTAGAGATGGGGTCTCACTATGTTGCCCAGGCTGTCTTGAATGCCTGGCTTCAAACAATCCTCTTGCCTTGGCCTCCCAAAGTGCTGGGATTACAGGTGTGAGCAACCACACACAGCCAGCAGTAAAAATATTATAACGCAGGTATACAGAAGTGTCTGGGAGTTGAAGTCCTTAAGACACCTAAGCTCAGCCTTCAAGGAGTTGGCAAGGCCAAGGATGTGTGGAGAAGAGTGCTTCAAGGAGAATGAGTAACAAGTGTATGGGTTGGCTGGGCATGGTGGCTCACACCTGTAATCCCAGCACTTTGGGAGGCCAAGGCAGGCAGATTCCCTAAGATCAGGAGTTCGAGACCAGCCTGGCCAACATGGTGAGACCCCTTCTCTACTAAAACTACAAAAATTAGCCAGGTGTGGTGGCGGGTACCTGTAATCCCAGCTACTCAGGAGGCTGAGGCAGGACAATTGCTTGAACATGGGAGATGGAGGTTGTGGTGAGCCGAGATCGCGCCATTGCACTCCAGCCTGGGCGACAAGAGTGAAACTCCATCTAAGAAGAAAAAAAAAAATAAGTGTATGGGTTGAAAGGCAAGGGAGCAGGTATCATTCTGGAAATTATAAGTCCTTCTATGTAGCTGAAGCATAGAATGTGAGAAGGAAGGGATGAGAAGAAATAAGGAGGGGAAGAAAGCAGGACCAGCCATAAATAAGCCTATTGTGAAAAACTAAAGAGCCAGGGCTTTCTGTTGCAGGTGAAGCCTTTTAAGCTAGGGAGCTGCAGGATCAAATTTGCATTTTTAGAAAGATGGCCCAGTAAGCAGGTTGGGGAATGGGTTGTTAACTGTGTTTCCCAATGTATATTTCACTCATGATTTAGCACAAGTTTTAACTGATTCTCAAGTTCCCCGGAGGTATTTCTTTACAATGTTTGGTCTGTAGCTACAACTTGGCTACACTGTGAGTGCAAAGCTGTGACTCTGTGATAGAAGGTGAATGAAAGAAATGGGGGTGGGGGGGACATGATAATATGAAGTGGGGGTCAACAAACTGTGACCTGAAGCCAAAGTTTTATGCTGTTATTGTAAAGAAAATTTTATCGGAACACAGCCACCCCTATTTGTTTTTGTATTGTCTATGGCTGCTTTTGTACTACAACAGCAGAGTTGATTAGTTGTGTGAGAGTGTAGGGAATGGAAAGCAGAACATATTTTACTCTCTGTTAATGAAAAAAGTTTGCTGACCTCTAATTTAAAGCGTTAAAATTTTGCATATTGGCTGGGCACAGTGTCTCACGCCTGTAATTCTAGCACTTTGGGAGTCCGAGATAGGAGAATCACAAGGTCAGGGGTTCAAGACTAGCCTGGCCAACATGGTGAAACCCCATCTCTACTAAAAAATACAAAAAATTAGCCGGGCGTGGTGGCAGGCACCTGCAATCCAGCTACTTGGGAGGCTGAGGCAAGAGAATTGCTTGAACCTGGGAGGTGGAGGTTGCAGTGAGTCAAGATGGTGCCACTGCACACCAGCCCAGGCGACAGTGTGAGACTCCGTCTCAAAAAAAAAAATTGCATATTAACGTATTTTATTTTTAAATTTATTATTTATTCCCTATATTTAAAAAGGATTTGTCCAAATGTTAAGGCCAGCCCAATGCAAAATTTCAAACCTTGAAAGCTGTGCTGGTAATAATACTGGTAATAATATGTGAAGATGACAATATTAATGGCATGTAGATGATTGTCTCTATGACTTTAATTCTCCTAAAAATCTTCCAAGAAGGAGCAGAAAGATCTTGTTTATGTACTATTGAATTTGATTTTTTTGTTGTTGAATGAAAGGCACTTGATAACAGATGAATTTTAAAATATGCTATATAATTTTTAGCACCTTGTGTCTGAAAATCTCTAAGACAGTAAGTGAGTTGGGGGTTGGAGTACAATAAGCCTGGTTTTTACTGGATTCCTGGTTTAATGCTTAGAGGCTTAGGACAATCCCTTATTTGTGGGGAAAAATGCACAGAAGTATTTGTTTCTTTGACTTATATTAGCAGCTTCTGAGGGTCCCTATTCTAAATAAGACTGTCTTAGATTGCATCAAATAGGCACCTTACAGAGACTACAGGACTCAGAATAGGTCATTTTACTCCTGGCGTCTCCTGTAGCCTCCTGTACTCCCACAAGCTGCCTGCTTAGCCACCATGAGCTAGGACACCTCCAGATATTTGAAATTTTGGTATAGAGACACAAAACCTTATTTCATGGTTCAATTTTCTGTAGTGTCTCCATACTCACCTCAGGAGACTGTGACTGGAACATATGCACCAGTAGCATTTATTTAATAAGAACCTCCTTTGACTTGTTTAAGGCCAGAGAACACTGACGCTTAAAAAGAAAAGAGTATATTTCAGTCCTTGATTGAAATTATCCAACGTTTCGGGAAAAGTCAATTTGGATAACAGTTGGTGTTTCACCTCCTAGTGTTAAACCCATCTTCCCTATGCTGTCTTGTTGGATCTGTTAATCAAGTTTCCTGTCTTCTCCAGAAAGCAGCTTAATTGTTTATGTTCTGCAGAAACCCCTCACTGAGAAAGATATTTAATTTGTATCTTAATCCAATATTTTTATGCAGTATGGTAAAACACTATTACTTGTTACAGTATATTGTCAGCTTCATTATTAGTCTCCTGATAGAATTTCTTCCTTTGATTTTAATCTGACTTCTATTTTTCCGTTACCTCTGTCACAACTTTTGGGTTATTTTTTGACCCAAAATACCCTTTTCTGCCAGAGAAAAACATCATCATCACCATAAGAACTATTGATTGCATGCCCACAGGGTGCATGTCATTGTACCTGGGGTTTTACCAGGTTTCATTAGCTTTCTTTCCTTCCTGGTGCAGCAGAATGGCACTCAAACAATAACAAAATACAAAACCAAAAACAAACACAAAACCCACAAATCAACCTGCTTTGTGTCCTTCCTTCTGTCTGGAAGAAGTGAAAACTGGTATTCTAAAGTGTGAACCAGGCACTAAGATGGATCTCAAAAATAGGTGCTTTAATTAGAAATATATTCAAGCCTATAAGTGTATTATTAGCATGACTTTGTTTGTTTCTTGCTGGAATAACTTTCTCTTCCGTCCACCCTTTTCCCTTTTTGCCCCCATCTGCCCTTCTGACAGCAACAAAATGAGTGTTAGCAATGTACTATTATTTGACATCCTTCTTTTTATAAAATTGAATTTCTTTTGATAAATGTCAGAAGGGGACACACATTCTTCAGTAAAATGAGCTGAACCTAGAACAGATTTGTCACTGCCACCTCACCAGTCATCTCTTTTGCTTCTGACAAATACAGTATGTCCTGAGCTTGTCTGTCCTTGGTGACCTTAAGGAAATGGAAAAGTGATTCCATCCTTTCTAATTTCAGCACAGTGTATTGTCACAGATGGCGTTGGAAATGATTAAAGTGTTTACATATTCTTTCCTTGTTGCTGTCCTGTCTGGGCAAATGTATAGAAGGATGGCAGAACAGAACAATATGAAAGACTTTATGTTAAATAGGACTATTTTGCATTTGGGTTTTGCAATGTTTAATATTATAAAGATTATTCGTGTTCATTTCACAAATACCTTTTAGTACTCCAGTAGAGGGATCAATTTTAAAATAGCTGATTCTTCAACATTGACTCTCCCTCTTTATAAATCATATTAAAACAAAAAAGAATCACATAAAATAACCTTTAACCTGATTTCTGAGAGTGGATCAGTCTTTGTCTAAGAACATGATGTTATTATTATTATTCCAATGTCAAGACTGCCCTGAAGAGCTGACGGTATAGGAAGTCAAAGTCAGGAAAGAAGGTAGGAGATTTGAAGTTGTTACTCTCAGAAACAGGGGACAATAAAAACGAGTATATTAATGTAGTGATGCAAGGTATTATCCTATTTTCAGGTAGTTAGTCCTAGAATTAATAGGAAATCGGCCAGGTGCAGGGGCTCACGTCGGTAATCCCAGGCTGAGGCGGGTGGATAATGAGGTCAGGAGACCAGCCTGTCCGATATGGTGAAACCCCGTCTCTACTAAAAAATACAAAAATTAGCCAGGTATGGTGGCACGTGCCTGTAGTCCCAGCTACTCAAGAGGCTGAGGTGGAAGAATCGCTTGAATTCCGGAGGCAGAGGTTGCAGTGAGCCGAGATTATGCCACTGCACTGTAGCCTGGGCAACAGAGTGAGAATCTGTCTCAAAAATAAATAAATAAATAAATAAATAATAATAGGAAATCTTTCTTTCCCAGATCTTCCTGAAACTCTGTTGTTACTGCACCTTATCTTTTTTTTTAACTTTGAACCAGGAGGTTCAGTGTTAGCAATATAAGAAAGATTTAAATTGGTCTTTACAGAAGGTAAAAGTGGATCAATTTACTCCTTTAACAAACTGTTGCTAATCTCTGCTGTGTGTAGATGCTGTGTTACGCATGGAATGGGTAGAGAACTTCACAGAAAACGTTCTCACTCTCATGGGAGTAATTTGCCAGTAATCAAGTAAATGAATTTGTAGATTATTGTCTTAGTTCATTTATGTTGCTATAAAGGAATACCTGAGGCTGGGTAATTTATAAATAAACTGGTTCATGGTTCTTCAGGCTGTATAGAAAGCATGGCTCCAGCATGTTTCTGATGAAGGCTTCAAGCTGCCTCCACTCATGGTGGAAGGCAAAGGGGAGCTGGCATGTGTAGAGATCATATGGTGAGAGAGGAAGCAAGAGAGAATGCAGGGGGAGGTGCCAGGCTCTTTTTAACAACCAGCTCTCATGGGAGCTAATAGAGTTAAAACTCACTCATTACCAGAGGACAGTATCAAGATATTTGTGAGGGATCCACCCCATGACCCAAACAGCTTTCATTAGGCCCTACCTCCAACAATGGGGATCAAATTTGAACATGAGATTTGGAGGGTCAAACAAAAAAAGCTATAGCAATTATGAAATTGCCACAAGGGAATTACACAGGAACACATAAAATAAAATAACAATGAAGACAAAATTGAATAGCAGTAATGAATGCCAGAGGCATTATTCTATTTAATAATTCAGTAACATATATGTGTGTATTGAGCACTTACCGTATGTCTAGCAATCTTCTAAGTGCTTTAGATTAATTTATTTAATTATCACAACAATTTTTTGAGGAGGTTTGCTATGGACTGAATGTTTGTATGTCCTCAAAATTCAAATGCTAAAACCCTAATTTTAATGTGATGATATTTGAAGATGGATCCTCTGGAAGGTAATTAGGTCATGAGGGTGGAGCTTTCACTACGGGATTAGTGCCCTTATGAGAAGAGACACCAGAGAGATGACCTTTCTTTCTCTCAGCCTTATGAGGATACAGAAAGAAGGAGGCTGTCTGCTAACCAGAAAAAGAGCCCTCACTATATACTGAATATGCTGGCACCTTGATCTTGGACTTCCCAGCCACAGAACTATGAGAAATAAATGTTTGTTGTTTAAGCCAGTCGGTACATAATATTTTTGTTAGAACAGCCCAAATTGACCAAGACAAAGGTCTTATTATTATTTCACATTATGATGAAAAAACTGGGGCACAGAGAGGTTTAGTAATTTCACAAGGTCACAAAACAAATAAGCAGTAAAGCCAGGATTTATCCCAACTAAACTAGCTCTAGATCTGCATCCTTAACTATTATTGTTATTACAATCCATCCAGTAGTTATTACATAAATTGCTTAAGTGCTGAATATTATGTCAAGTAATTGAAATACAAATATGAATAAAAATGGTGCATTACCTTTAAGAAGCTCACAGTCTAGCGGGGGAGACAGAACAATAACTAGAATGCAGTGAGATAAATGTAATACTAGAAATATGAAGAAATTATATTAGAAGCACTGAGGATACAACACTACCATGCATAGTGTTTACTGTTTTCTTATTAAAAAAAAAAAAACTAATAGAGATAGTCATCCATGAGGCAGTTTAAAAAGTGCTGCTAAATTTGCTACTAAGGCAAATGGGAAATCAAAGTCCTGTTAATGACTCTTTCCAAACTTTGTTTGTAGATATTTATTAGCCCTTACAGGCCAAATTCATTAACCCTCAATGATGCTGGCTTTTTCTTCTATTCCTGCCACACAGGAATAGAATTTGGAAATAAGAGGGAAAGAATTGTGTTCAAGTGGTCAATTAAATACTAACTTATACTTTATCTTATGTTATTAACTATTGCTTGGTGAAGTTTATTTTTCTTTTCCCTGCAGTTTCTTTATTCCTTACTTCATTCCTCAATTCTAAATCCATAATCCCAATTCTTGCCTAACATCCTCATATGAATATTTCCTAAATGTCTCACAGTCAACATGTTCTACTCATGGTATTAATATTGTAGGAGCAGAAAAGTGTGATACCTTCCCTCACCCATTGTAAGAGTCATGGCTGACACTCCTATAACAAAAGACAGATTAACAAGATAAAAGGATAACAAACTTATTTAATCAAAGTTTTATGGTCCAGGCGTGGTGGCTCATACTTGTAATACCAGCACTTTGGGAGGCTGAGGCAGGTGGATCACCTGAGGCCGGGAGTTCGAGACCAGCCTGACCAATGTGGAGAAACCCCATCTCGACTAAAAATACAAAATTAGCCAGGTGTGGTGGTGCATACCTGTAATCCCAGCTACTTGGGAGGCTGAGGCAGGAGAATCACTTGAACCCAGGAGGCAGAGGTTGCAGTGAGCTGAGATCATGCCATTGCACTCCAGCCCGGGCAACAAGAAATTCCGTCTCAAAGGAAAAAAAAGGTTTTACTTGACACAGGAGCCTTTAGAAATGAAGACCCAAAGACCAAGGAAAAAACTGTTTTTATGCTTGGATTCTATGAAGAATGGACAGCCATGTAGAAATGTTATTGGCCAAAAGGGTATGATGGAATGGTAATAGACTGAAGGGGAATACTCAGTAACACCTGTCTGTTTAGATTCTTCTTGGTCTCTCCATGTATTATTCCTTCCTCCTAGAATGGAGCAAGGCCCTTGTTATCTTTCCAGGTTTTATGGCTTGTTTTGTGGGAGAGGGGTTCTAGTTTCTGTGACCCATCTTGGGGAAGAGGGATTCTGATTTCTATGACTCACCTGGAGGAGAAAAAAGGATGAGAGACAGGAGAGTGAGAAATGTTTAGAGAGACTTGCTTCTGAGGCCCTTCCAATGTCCTTCAGCTCAAAGTACTCAGCATCCCAGGGCGCCATACTTTGGGGTATCATGTTCTGAGCCCTGTCAATATCCTCTTCCAGGCTATTATGTTTAGATACCTCCCCCTTTCCTTCACCCCATATAATAGATTCTTAGGGCTTCTATAACAAATTATCATAAGCTGAGTGGCTTAAAATAGCAGAAATTTATTCTCTTACAGTTCAGGAGGCCAGAAATTAGAAATCAAGGTGTCACCAGAGCCACACTCCTTCCAAAGTTTCTAGAGGAGGATCCTTCCTTGTCTCTTCCAGCTTCTGATGACTTCTGACATTTCTTGGTTTGTAGCAGCATAACTCCAATCTCTGCCTTCATTTTCACATAGCCTTCTTAACTTTGTCTCTTACGACAATGTCCCTCCTCCATTCCTCCATTCTCTCTTTCTCTCTCTCTCTCTTTTTTTTTTTTTTGGAGATGGTGTCTCACTCTCATACCCAGGCTGGATTGCAGTGTTGCGATCTCAGCTCACTGCAACCTCTGCCTCCCAGGTTCAAGTGATCCTCTCCTCTCAGCTTCCTGAGTAGCTGGGACCACAGGTACAGGTAATCACACCCAGCTAATTTTTATATTTTTCTTAGAGATGGGGTTTCACCATGTTGCCCATGCTGGTCTCAAACTCTTGGGCTCAAGCAATCCATCCACCTTGGCCTCCCAAAGTGCTGGGATTACAGGTGTGAGCCATCATGCCTGGCCTCCTCCTCCATTCTCATTAAAAGTCTGAACAAACATTAGCATAGTTTCTGACAGCTCAAGTTCCCATCCTTAGTATCACCACTCCAGTCTCTTTAAGTTCCTGCTTGGGAAAGCTCAAGGCTGCCCAAAAAACATATTGTTTGTTCTGGCCAACACCTGAAGATAGGGCCCCTGTCTTTTTGCCTCTTTGGGAGGGTAGGAGCCTAACTTTGACCAGTACCAGTTAGCAAACTCAGATGATTTTACATGGGCCAACTCACTGCTGTGGTTTAGATGTGTCCCCCAAAGTGCATGTGTTGGAAACTTAATCCCAATACAACAGTTTTGGGAGTTGGGGCCATATTGGGGTTATTTAAGTCATTGATACTCTACCTTCACTAATGGAATAATGTTGATTATTTAAACGGCTTGAAGTTGTACACAAACTCTCCTGCTTTCTTTCACCATGTGATACTTTCTACCATGTTATCATTCAGCATGAAGGCCCTTGCCAGATGCTGGCACCATGCTTTTGGACTTTTCACCTCCAGGTCACCTCCAGGACCATAAGCTAAATAAATTTCTTTTCTTTATAAATTACCTGGTCTGTGATATTTTGTTATAGCAACACAAAACAGACTAAGACACTCGTCTTCTCACTTTTTGTAAATTTCCACTCCCTGACTCTGGTCCCCACCGTTCCCCTTTCCTATTCTTTCATTCTGTCTTTAAAACAAATCAAAGTTGAGTTCAGTTTATACTGGATTCTCTTCCCTTTTGCAATAGTTAATTACTAATTAAAACCTGTCTTTAGGCAGGGTGCAGTGGCTCATGCCTGTAATCCCAGCACTTTGCGAGGCTGAGGCGGGTGGATCCCTGAGGTCAGGAGTTCTAGACCAGCCAGCATGACCAACATGGTGAAACCCCATCTCTACTAAAAATACAAAATTAGCCAAGTGTGGTGGTGCATGCCTGCAATCCCAGCTATTTGGGAGGCTGAGGCAGGAGAATCACTTGAACCTGGGAGGCAGAGGTTGCAGTGAGCCGAGATCGCACCATTGCACTCCAGCCTGGGCAACAAGAACAAAACTCTGTCTCAAAAAAAAAAGACAAAAAAAAAAAAAACAAAACAAAACCTGTCTTTATCACTTTAATAGTATCTGTCTTTGTTTATCTTTGGTAATTATAAGACAGTCTTTTTGGATTTATGTTCCACCCTAATCCAGTATGATCTCATCATGATCCTTACTTTATTTGTATCTGCAACACACATTTTAAAATAATGTAGTGTTCTAATGTTCTGGGTGGACAGGAATTTTGGAAGGACACTATTCAACCCACTGCACTCCGATATCCAATTAGTTACTGTAGCAAACTCTATTAATTGTTCACCTAATATCCAATGCCCATGTGCTCCATGCTAATAATGTTTTTTCAAAAGGACAGTGTGATCAGCCCATAGTTACAGACCATGATCAGTCTCAGGTGATCAAGACACTTCTATTCCCCACTTTCCTAGCCTCTACTGTAGCTAGAGGCTGCCATGTAACTCAGCTCCAGCCAATCACTCACCTAAAGTAGGCCATGGAGGAGACGGTTGTTCAACAACATGAAAGAAAAACCAAGAGAGCTGAGAAATGGTGTCACTGATGTTGTCAAGCCTCTGCACCAACACCAGCAGCATCTACTTGAATCTACTTGAATAAAGTAGATTCATCTGCATCTACTTGATCTATCTGCATCTCTCTGCATCTACTTGAATAAAGTAAGGCTCTGTATGTTCAACTCTGTTCAAAAGAAATTCTGTTTCTTGCATCCAAAGGGATTTCTAATTGATTTATTCACCAAGCTCAGTTAATTTTTTTCAAAATGTCTCCTATTTATTGTTTCCTTGCCAGTCAATCAAGTCTTCGTCTTTTCTTGCTAGACAATTATAACATCCTAATTAGCTTCCCTGCCTCATTCCAGTCTCATCTGCTCCCTATGGGCCCACCAGAGTAATTGTTCTGAGACACAAACCATGCCCTCTGCTCAAAAACTTTCCTCAGCTCTCAGTTACTTAGAGAATAAAGTCTAAATTTGTTAGTACTAATGATTTGGCCTCAATAATTTTTTCTAGTTTAATTTACTTCACTATCCCTTATGCACTCTATACTTTGCACTCCAAAATTACACTCCTAGATAGACCCTCTATTTAAACATCTTAGCCTCTCTCCTCAGTCTGGAAAAATTTGTGGGAATCCTATTTATTCTTCAGAACGCAGTCCAATGTGTTCTCCAGGAAGGTTTCCAAAATCATCCGGTCAGAATTAATCCTTGAACTCTGATACTTTGTTATTTGTTGCTCTAGTTCAGGCAGTCCTAGGCTTTAGAATGCGTGACTTGCAAACAACTGGCACCTCCATCCAGTGTACATAGACACATAACAATTCTCTTTCCTATGCTGAATCTAGACTTTCATCCTTCACCAACAACCAAGTATTTCACAGCATCACGGGGTGCTTCTGCCTGATGACCAGCTGGTTGATCTTGGCAATTTTATCATTTTTATTCCTTTGTAATGCCTGTGCAATTACTTAAATATTCTAATGCATTTTACGTGATACTTTAGACACATGAAAATGATACTACTAATGAAAATATAACTGAGACCAATATTAAATTCATGAAATAGGCTCAAATTTGCCATATCTTTAGCTTTACTTAAATTGTTCTACTGTGTTTAATTTTGAAGGAAAAGCACAAAATTAAGAATATATGTAGGGCTGGGTACAGTGGCTCACACCTGTAATCCCAACACCTTGGGAGGCTGAGGTCAGTGGATCACCTGAGGTTGGGAGTTCGAGACCAGCCTGGCCAACATGGCAAAACCCCGTCTCTACTAAAAATACAAAAATTAGCCAGGTGTGATGGTGCACATCTGTAGTTCCAGCTACTTGGGAGGCTGAGGAAAGAGAATCATTTGAACAGGGGAGGTGGAGGTTGCAGTGAGCCAAGATCATGCCACTGCACTCCAGCCTGGGCAACAGAGTGAGACTCCATCTCAAAAAAAAAAAGGAATATAGGGAGGATGCAGGAATACAGATGTTCATACAATGTGGGATATGTCCCAATAAATCTTCAACAGTTGAAAATATTGTAAGGCAAAAATGCATTATTATTTCTAACCTACCAAACATCACAATGTAGCCCAGCCTACCTTAAACATGCGCAGAACACTTACTTTAGTTTACAGTTGGGCAAAATCATCTAACACAAAGCCTGTTTTATAATACAGGATTTAATGTCTCACATAATTTACTGAATACTGTATACTAAAAGTGAAAAACAGAATGGTTGTATGGATACAACAGTATTTCTACTGAATGCATCTCACTTTCACATCATAATAATGTCAAAAAATCATAAGTCAAACCATCGTAAGTCAGGGATTGTCTGCATATTATTGTAGGTTGTGACTTAAAGTATAAGTTTAGTAATCGGAAAAATAGGGACATTTAAACTTATGGAGTAAGAATTAGCATCAAAAATTTGCAATTATTCAAAGGCAGAGAGAAAATCACAAGTCCTTAAAGCTATTGATTGGATACAATTCGGTAGGAATTCTTTTATCAAGAAAAGAATAAGGACTGGCATTCTATGTTTCTTCTTATTAAAAATGCTCACAAGTTACATATCACAGTCAGCATCACAGTTTTCTGCAAAATCTCCATTAGCAAATCCTTCTCCCCAAAACAAGAATATCCCTTTTTCCAGAATAATAAATGCTATCTAAAGGAGAAAAAAATGGTAAATTGAGGTAAGAAATTATAATGACTTTATTGTCTCTAATGTTTAATCTACATTTTTAAATTTAAAAATGCTTTTAAAATCATACTCACATTCTAGAACACATAGGGATAAAACAAATTACACATTTATACCATAATTACAGATTGTATAATACATTTAGCCCAGTATAAAAAGAATCCACCACATAGCTCAACTTCTGCAGCCACAGTACAAAGGGAGATGTTAATTAATTGGGCTCTGAGAGACAAAGAATTCTTGATCAAATAAGCTTAGGAATGCCACTTACTAAATCCAGTCTTGTAGATTCAAAAAATACATTAGCATTTTAAAGGTTATGGGAAGTCTTCACAGTTAAAAAAATCCATTTAACTTTGTTTAATAATTAAACACTCATTTATTTGCAAAGAGGAAAAATGTTTTTCCTTTCAGCACACCTATGAACAACCCATCCCAACAAAAAGAAACAAAACCATAAAAAAAGAAACAGCTTTCCTTAAATCCCAGTTTAGGAAGAGCTAAATGATGGATTTCAGAGAAAAAAAGATCTCATTATTCTGAATTTTTTTGCTGTGCCCAGTACAGTGTTTAGCAAAAAAAGCTCTTAATAAATGCCTATTAATTAAATAAAATAATGAGAGAAAATTGAAATGGAAACCAGTTTGGAGTGCTTGTGTCAGAGGCATGTGAACCAGAGAAACTCCATCTTGAATAGGAGCTGGGTAAAATAAGGCTGAAACATACTGGGCTGTATCGCAGAAAATTCAGCCAGATATTGGGCAAAATTCACCCCCAATATTTCACGTGGGTTCTTTTCTATTTTCCCTAAGTGTCAGCCGGTTTGAGAAATAAAGGGACAGAGTACAAAAGAGAGAAATTTTAAAGCTGGGCATCCAGGGGAGACATCACATGTCAGTAGGTTCCATGATGCCCCCTGAGCTGTAAAACCAGCAAGTTTTATTAGTGATTTTCAAAGGGGAGGGAGTGTATGAATAGGGTGTGGGTCACAGAGATCACATGCTTCACAAGGTAATAGAATATCACAAGGCAAATGGAGGCAGGGCAAGATCACAGGACCACAGGACTGGGGCAAAATTAAAATTGCTAATGAAGTTTCGGGCACCATTGTCATTGATAACATCTTATCAGGAGACATGGTTTGAGAGCAACCAGTCTGACCAAAATTTATTAGGTGGGAATTTCCTTGTCCTAATAAGCCTGGGAGCGCTATGGAAGACTGGGACTTATTTCATCCCTACAGCTCGACCACAGAAGATGGCCACGCCCAAGGGGGCCATTTTAGAGGCCCACCCTCAGGGGCGCATTCTCTTTCTCAGGGATGCTCCTTGCTGAGAAAAAGAATTCAGCGATATTTCTCCCATTTGCTTTTGAAAGAGGAGAAATATGGCTCTGTTCCGCCTGGCTCACCGGTGGTGAGAATTTAAGGTTATCTCTCTTATTCTCTGAACATTGCTGTTACCCTGTTCTTTTTTCAAGGTGCCCAGATTTCATACTGTTCAAACACACATGCTCTACAATTTGTGCAGTTAACGCAATTATCACAGGGTCCTGAGGCTACATACATCCACCTCAGCTGACAGGATTAAGAGATTGAAGTAAAGACAAGCATAGGAAATCACAGGGTATTGACTGGGGAAGTGATAAGTGTCCATGAAATCTTCACAATTTATGTTCAGAGATTGCAGTAAAGACAGGCAAAAGAAATTATAAAAGTATTAATTTGGGGAACTAATAAATGTCCATGAAATCTTCACAATCCATGTTCTTCTGCCATGGCTTCAGCCGGTCCCTCTGTTCGGGGTCCCTGACTTCCCGCAACATCACTGCATTCCCAGATGGCTATGGCATTCTAAGTCGCAGGATAAGATAGGAGGATGGCACAGGATTGAGGTCATAAAAACCTTGCTGATAAAACAGGTTGCAGTAAAGAAGCCCACCAAAACCCACAAAAACCCACCAAAACCAAGATGGCAATGAGAGTGACCTCTGGTTGTCCTCACTGCTATACTCCCACCAGCACCATGACAGTTTACAAATACCATGGCAACATCTGGAAGTTACCCTGTATGGTCTAAAAAAGGGAGGCATGAATAATCCACTCTTTGTTTAGCATACCATCAAGAAATAATCATAAAAATGGGCAACCAGCAGCCATGGGGCTGCTCTGTCTATGGAGTAGCCATTCTTTTATTCCTCTACTTTCTTAATAAAACTTGCTTTCACTTTACTCTACAGACTCGCCCTGAATTATTTCTTGCCTGAGATCCAAGAACCCTCTCTTGGCATCTGGATCGGGATCCCTTTCCTGTAACACTTGGAGCTCTGAAAAAGCTTTAAAACATTCTTGACTTCCAACCAGTGATTTTTTTCCTCATTGCGGTAACATATACATAACATAAAATTTATCATTTTAAACTTTTTTAAGTGTACAGTTCAGTGGCATTATGTACATTTACATTGTTGTGCAACCATTACCACTCTCCATTTCCAAAACTCTTTCATCATCCCAGACAGAAACACTATGACCATTAATCAATAACTCCCTATCCCTATTCCTCTCAGTCCCTGAAAACTTCTATTCTACTTTCTGTCTCTATGAATTTGACTATTTTAGGTACTTCATATAAGTGAAATTACACAATATTTGTCCCTTTGAGTCTGGCTTATTTCACTTAACACAATGTTTTCAAGGTTCATCCATGTTGTAGCATGTAACAAAATTTCATTCCTTTTTAAGGCTGAATAATATTTCATTATACGTATATGCCACATTTAGTTTATCCATTCATTTGTTGATGGACATTTGGGTTGTTTCTACCTGTTGCCTACTGCGATATAGGGGAAGAAAAGTATTTCCTCACTTATCCCAGGTTCATGGCTGAAATGCAGATCAACAAGAGAAAAGCATATGAATTTATTCAATATAAGTTTTATGTGACATGGGAGCCTGCATAAGGCAATGAAGACCCAAAGAAGCAGATTAAATATGTGTACTTTTATGCCAAGTTTGATGAATAAATGTATAGACGTGGAGAAGTAGACTTGGACATAGTGGGTATAATCTACCAGTAATGAATTTGGGGAAACTTAGCAAGGCCTGCCTGTTCAGATTATTCGTGTCTCTGTCTTTGGCTGCTTTATCCAGGTATTAGAGAGGGCACCTCTCACATGAGGGTGCTATGACCTGCTTCAAGGGAAGGTCAGAAAATCCTGCCTAAGTTTTATGACCTGCTTCAGGAAAGAAGGGTGGAGTAAAGTGAGGGTGACCTTCCTGATTCTGCTGTTTTCTCAAATTCTTTCAGCTTAAATAAGTATTTTGGGGTAGAGTGTCTTAAATTCTATAAGTGAATAATGCTGCTATGAACATTGCTGTACAAGCATCTGTTTGAGCCCCTACTTTTAATTATTTTAGGTATATACCTAGAAGTAGAATGCTAGATCATGTGGTAATTCTATGTTTAACTTTCTGAGGAGCTGCCATACTATTTTCCATAGTGGCTGCACCATTTTACATTCTTACCAGCAATATGAGATGGTTCTAATTTTTCTACATCCTTATTGCTATGGTTTAAATGTTTTCGTCCACTCCAAAACTCATGTTGAAACTTAATCTCCAAGGCAACAGTGTTGGGAGATAGGGCGTGATGGGAGGTGTTTAAGTCATGAGGCTCCACCCTTATGAATGGATTAATGCTGCTATAAAACAGGCCTGCAGGAGTAGGTTCTCTCTCTCTCCTGCCTGTTTGTCAGTTGAGGAAACCACGTTTCTTCTCTCCAGAGAACTCAGCATTCCAGGCACTATCTTGGAAGCAGAGAGACCAGTTCCTAACTTGCCAGTCCCTTGATCATGAACTGCTCAGCCTCCAGAACTGTGAGAGAATAAATTTCTGTTCTTTATAAATTACCCAGTCTGTGGTATTTTATTACAGCAGCACAAAACGAAGTAAGACACTCACTAATGCCTAGTGTGTTCAATTTTTAAGAAACAATAGCCATTTTGATGGATGTAAAGTAGTGTCTTATTGTGATTTTGATTTGCATTTCCCTAATAACCAGTGATGTTGAACATCTTTCTATGTGCTTATTAGCCATTATTATATTTTCTTTGTCTATTTGTGAATCTCAATAAAAGATTTTTAAAAATTCTATATGACATTTTAATATACAAGTTGCCACATTTTAAAATTACACTGATCTTTAGTCACACAGGGACTTTGGTTGGAAGAGAAGATTATTCCTTGATTCTCAATTCTAGGATTTTCAGTGGAGAGCAATTGACTTTTAATTTCTTTTTTATGATCTCATAACAGAGTAAAGAGGATTCAGGACCTTCTGATTTGTCAATGCAGAGGACAGAGCTGACATAGAAATTCTTACCACTCTAAATACAAGGAAATGCTAAATAAAATATTACTAGTTCATTCAATCAATGATTTTTTTAATTCCAAATACGATCAGGGAAATTTTTTTCTTTGGCTTGTTAGCAATCATCTGAAAATATAAAATATCATTAATTATATAACACTACTTTTAAATACAATTTTGGCAGACAAATGGGAGGGTATATTTAAAAACGTTAATTTTTCCTTTTTTCAATTTCCATCTGACCTTGTATATCATGATTAACAGTTTATTTGAAGGATGTGACAAAAAAATTGAAAAAAATAATTTCATGATTTTCTGGGATTATCTTTTTTCTCAAAGAGTCTCAAATAATATGTTTTTAAAAAATTGTAAAATGTTTCAACCAGTGTACATTTTCATGTAATCAGCACTTCCCCCAGTTTTTCTCCTTGATGTTCTTCTAGAAACTTTGTCAGGAAGACCAGTGAAGAATTTTGAATGGGCACAATTCTGGGTGTTCTGGAATGTCTGACACTGTCTGGCTTACTCTCCAAGGTAAGGTTATCTGATTCTGTTGGAACCTGTGCTTTGGACTGCCCTTGACTGAGCTATTTTACAACTCAGGAAGTTGTAAAAAATTGACTGACAGTAAAATGCAAATTATTCTTTTCCATAGACATGCTAATGAATTTTATCATAGAGATACAATTGATTTCCTCTCTGTAGAAAAGATGATTCCAAACATTACAATTTAGTACCTATAGGATCTATTAATTTGCACATATTAGCACATTTACTTCAACATTCCTGCTTGCCTACATATGACTGTTTCTATTCTTTTTTGAATAGCTTGTAATATCTTACAGGGTCCTTCATTAATTAATGAGTTAAATAAAAATTTTCACATATGCTCTTTTAATATTTGTATTTTGCCATTTTGAAAATCATCTTTTAACAAGTTTATTATCCTCAATAGGTATTATGTACTCAGTTCTCTCATCAGCTTAGGTAAACCTATAATATAAACAAAAGTTTACCTTTGAACAAATTAAATTTTTTCCAAATAGAAAGAAAGTCAACATTTACTAGGTTTTGCCTGCTTGCTTATTAATAAAATATATGCTGATTAATTTTAAAAAGCATTATTTAATGTTCCCTTACCTCCTCTCTCCCCTCTAAATTCTAATTGTTGCTTATTCAATCTAGGGCTCATTTCCTTTTTGACAAGATTACTAGGCTGATAGATAAAGGAAATGTTATAGACACAGTATATCTGGACTTAAACATTGTATTTATCCTAGGTTGGATAGTTTTCTGTATAATAGGATAAGTGCCAACTGGGTAAAACTGCAAATAATTCTGGCCCTGCCCGGTTGAACATTTTATTAACGACTGTTATGCCTATTGTGGGGCTGACTTAGATTAATTTTTGTGGAACACATTCTGTTTGTCAGGCACTTTTACTATATCATTTAATTTATGATTATTATCTTTATCCTGCATGTACTCAAGGGCCAAATTAAGATCAGTGATTAAAAGTTATAGAGAAAATCATTTCACTGAATATAAGAATAACTTCTTAGCGGTTAGAACTCTCTGAAAATGGAATAGTAAATTTCATGAAACAGAATATAACAGAATGATTAAGAACATAAAGTTTAGTGTCAGGTAGACCTGCATCTGTGTGCTCCAGGTTCACCATACAGTAGCTTCTTGAGCTTGGGGAAATTCCTTCTTTGTTGCCTCATCTGTGAAATTAGGATATTAGTAGTACCTACCTCATAATGTTTTTGTGAGAAGTAAAGGAGATAACATTTTAAAGTGCTTTTAGCACATAGTAAGCCTTCAACAAGTGAAAACTTAAAAAAATACTATTATTATTATTATTATTTTGTTTGTGGTTTATGGAGAATGAGAAACACATGGAGCAGAATCACCCCAGATGAGCTCAGCCTACCCTTAGCTAATCTGTAGATGCTTGAACAATAATAAATGTTTTAAACCACTGAGTTTCGGGAATGGCTTGTTATAAAGCAATAGCTTACCAATACATCAAGGTCCCTTTCACCTCCAAAATTTCATAATACTGTGGGATTATGCTATACATGTTGCCTCTTATTTGAAAGGTGAATTACAGGCACTTCTCAACCATGAAGTAAAGAGTAAAATGTATCTGTTTCTCATCACTGATGCTTGCCTAAGTTTCCACTTACCAGAGAATTGCTGTCTCAAGAAGCAATACAGGATTACTAATCATCTTTCTCATTTCTTCTACACTTCTTTCACATATTATCTCTCAGAAGGATAGATGTTTTCTGGCTTGTTACTACAAAAAAGTCTAAGTCTACATCACAAGTATAAAATGACTTATCAATTAATTTAAAAAGCATTGCTTGGTGTTTTCAAGGTATTCAAATATATATTCTTAAGCATTTAAAGATTAATCTTTTATGAACTGTTCCCGACATTGCTAATGGATGAGTAGGAGAAAGAGAGTTCTAATAGCCTCATTCATGTCTTCAGAAGTCTAGGAGTCCCCAGTTTATTTAAAATTCTGGTTAATTTTAGTTACTCATGCTCAAGGATACTCTCTGAGCATCATGTCCAATTTACTTTCAGTTTTTGAATTTACTCTTAGTTGTGTACAAGAAATGCAATTAGCAATTCTTGTTTATTTGGGACTGATTATCCAAATTACTATTTCCCTTTCTATTTTGCTTAATTTCAAAGCTCCTTTACAGAAATTAAACAGACCCATAAAAGGAGATAAAAACTCAAATCACACAGTTTTTATTTTATTATGTGGTGAAAAGTATTAAAATGTTTTTGATATCATTTTCAATTAACTATGAATTTTATCAGTAATTCATTCCTCTGCCCCATCTTAGCATAGTAGTGTTTAAGATATGTTTACAAAGTTTAAGGCAATAGTAAGGTTTAATTAGGTAACCAGTTATTTTGAAAGAACCAGGTTGTTTAATTGAATTCAGCCTTTTCTTTTTTGAAATAGGTTTTTCAGTTTGGTGAAATAGCAAATTATTGAGATTGTGAAGGGCTTATGTTGGCCTTTCTATAATAACCTTAGGTATCCCCAACCATTATTAATTCAAGAATTAAAATTAATCCTTGGGACAAAGGAATAAATCCTATATTGAGTAATGAGATGTGCAGATTCTTCTTAAAGTTCTGATATTCAGCTCTTCTATGGTCTTGGACAACTTTTCCAATATCAATGCAAAAAGACACTTATTGGGATGTCCACTGATTCTGTCTTCTCTGGGAACTGTTCTTCCTGTTCACAGGGGTAGACCTCTGACAATCAGGTTTGCTCTACAAGGCCCCTACCCACTGGTTTAGCTTATTAGAATATAGGCAAGTTCTTAGTTGTAAACAACATAAAATCATTCTGGTATATTTGAGGAAAAAAAACAATTATTAGAAGAGTTGAGGAACGCTCACAGAATCAATGAGAAGAACTGAAGATTGGGCTTGGAAAGAAATGAGCAATAATTAAGGGAGGCCATAACTCAGGACATTTAAAATTATGCTGCAGAAAGAACCTGGTTAGGACATGACTGCTGTCTTTGCCGAGCAGTCACCACTGTATCATCAGATGCTGGAAGCCACTACTGCCACCAGAACCAGAAGCCACTGCCATTGGTGCCACAGCCATAGAAAAATTCCAAATTGTGTGTATCACTTGATAAAGTTCCAGGCAAAAACATCATATTGGTGGGACTTGGGTCACATGTCTTTGTTTTAGGAACCAAAAGGTGGGGAGATGAAATATCTGCTCACCTAACTGAAGATTCTTTATAATTAGAAAGATGTTTTGATATTGAACACACACCACTGATGAAGGTTCACTATAAGGACAAACTGGTCAACCAGATTTTCTCCCTGCACATACCTGAAAAAAAACTAATAATGGTTTTAGCATACTACCCTTGGTTTCTCAAAGAAAAGACATATGAAGTTGGAAGCTGCTGAGTGACCATGATCTTACCTGGTATGTGGAAAGAGAAACAGAGAAAGCCTAACTTCAGAGAAAATAAATAAATAAAGCAAACATGCAGAGAGAAGAAGATATGAGAGATGAAGAAAGATCTGGTAACTTTTCTATCTCTTTCTTAGGCCTGAGTGCCCTTCTGAATTCTTAAATTCTTTTCTTGCTTAGGCTGGCTCGATACAGTTTCTGTTGCATACAGCTTAAGGCAACAGAGAATCTTATTTAATATACAAAGTGCTACCTGTGATAGGGTTCGGAGTAACAGATTCTTAATCAGAAAATATAAAATGAGTGAAGTTAAGGCAGGTGTCAGATTGGGAGGAGCCTCACACTCCCACCTACCACCCCAATCTTAGGATAGAAACTTACAGTCTTTCTGCAATATTGAAGTAACTAGGAAAACCTGCTCATTGTCTCTTACATCTCAGATCATTCGCCACCAAGCCATGGGGGGCCTTGGTAGAAAATATTAGTATATATCTATTTTTTGTAGCTGTCAGTATAAGGTGCAGAAGAAAAAAACCAACTTAGATTTGCTTGACTGGAAGCACAGAGAGAAAATCTGAGCTTCTAAATAGATTGCTGGCCGGGTGCAGTGGCTCACGCCTGTAATCCCAGCACTTTGGGAGGCCAAGGCGGGCAGATCACTTGAGGTCAGGAGTTCAAGACCAAACTGGCCAACATGGCGAAAGCCTGTCTCTCTTAAAAATACAAAAATTAGCTGGGCATGGTGGCAGGCACCTGTAATTCCAGCTACTCGAGAGGCTGGGGAAGGGAGAATTGCTTGAACCTGGGAGGTGGAGGTTGCAGTGAGCAAAGATCATGCCACTGTACTCCAGTGAGCACAGCAAGACTGTCTCAATCAATTAATCAATCAATTGCTGAGGTACTGATGAAGAAATAAATCAAGGAAATGTGAATTGCAGTAGTCAAGTTCTGAGTTGACTCTCCTTTTTGTAGTTAGGATAAATAAATGTCTGGACCAAGAAAACGCAAGATCCTGGAAACAGGAATGGGAATATCCTGGAAGAAGCAGAAGAGTGGAGAAAGACTGACCATACTTCTACCTCCCACCCCAATCCTTCCAAAGTCCTTCTCACTAGCTAAAATAGGAGAATAGGGACAATATTTCCATAGCTGATAAGAAAGGAAGGAGTTCTGTTATGCTAGCTACCTCATATCAGGCCATAGTTTTTTTTGTTGTTGTTGTTGTTTTAGAGATGGGGTCTTGCTATGTTGCCCAGATGGTCTTGAACTCCTGGGCTCAAGTGATCCTCCCACCTTGGCCTCCTAAAGTACTGGGATTACAGGCATGAGCCACTGCACCCGGCCAGGCTATAGTTTTTGTTTGTTTGTTTGTTTGTTTTTTTGAGACAGAATCTTTCCTTGTCACCCAGGCTGGAGTGCAATGGTGCGATCTTGGCTCACTGCAACCTCCACCTCCCAGGTTCAAACGATTCTCCTGCCTCAGCCTCCTGAGTGGCTGGGATTACAGGCCCCTGCTACCACGCCCAGCTAATTTTATAGTTTTTAATTCATGTATTAAAGAGCCATATGGATGGTGAAACCTTCGGACTTACTTCAAAAACAAACAAAACAGAACATAGGCCTGAGTAGAGTGAACAAGTCCTGGCTATTCAATTTGGAGCATGACCTAAGAAGATTTGTGGTGCTGGATTTTAGCAAATGGAGTCCAAAATGGATGTGACAGCCAGCCAGAAAGGTTTTATAAGAATGAAAATGTCAGTGAAAAATACTAAATCTGGTGAAAGGGACCCATGGTTGACTCATACCAGAAGAGTCAATTCTTAGGAAATTTTCAGACACAATCCAAAGAAGAAATAACACGAACTGAAAGTTCACTATAGAGTCAAGAAACCCGCCAAGGGAGTGAGTCAAAATTATGCCCAAATAAGTCATTTGTTCTTTCAAGCTTTTCAAACTGCCACTGTCCAGCAGAATAAATCACAGACCAGTGACCACTATGTGGAGCTTTCTTTCCGTCGCTATTTCTCTATATGGCCATTTCCCCAAGTGTTGTATATTAGATATATTGAGAGTGGTTACGTTTGTAATTTAATCTCTAAATTTTAAGAAAATGAGAACCAAATTAAAACTGGATTCGGGGAGGAAATGGACCTCATCCAGAAATTTTACACAGGAAGAGCAGTGACCTCAAGGCAACATCACTTCCGAATGTAATGGATTATCCACTCATTACTTGGGTAGTCCTCCATTGCAGAGCATGTGTGAATGAGTGTGTGTGTACTTGTGTGTATTTGCATTTGAACGTGAGGTAGCTGGATATTATGAGTCAAGAATAACTTTATAATGTAAACGAAGAAGTGTATGCGTTCTGAGTGTACTTATTCATGTATCTGTCTAGCCATCTTTTACCAAAAATTGCCTGTCCTATCTGTAATGGTTGTCCCCTGGCCATGCTGTTTATGCATTGAGAGACTCTCCTAAAACCATAATTGATTGGACGTAGATGAATAACTGGTTCAAAGAGGGCGAGTTAACTTCCCTATCTCCAGAAATAAGCATTGGTAATTGCGGGAAGGCTATTCTCTTCCCATCTGCACATTCCTACCTTAGTCCATCGTATAAAATAACTTTGAAAATGTTATGAGGAAAGTTTCTGCCCTTATCTCCATTTTTCAGCAACTCAACCCTGAGGGAGTTGGTGGAGTGACTTACTTAATTAGTAAGTTTCAGTAAAGGGTCATTGCACATGTCTGACCAGATCCTTTATTCTCCTTTTGCATATGTGCAAGTGCAATGTGCTCACCTCCTGGACGTCTTTCCCATCTGATAAGCTCGTCAGGTCAGGCCGCCAGATCAGGCCATCTCCTGAGATGCAATCTGGATATCTGCCTGGACTGGCTGAATTCAATTCAAAGGAAAGTTGCAGAAAAGTACATTTTGGCCTCAAGTTTAAGCCACATTATCCCATCCAGTTTTACTGTGGCTATTTCTTAATTGGCTTAGCATTCAGAAGGGAGAATAATGTGATTAATTGGCTGCACAAAGTCCAGAATAATTTAGGCACCCAATCATTCTGGACTGGTCCCTTGAATGATAGAGATGTAAATTGGGGATCTGTGGCATAAATATCTCCTACCCATTATGTGATTGGGAAGCATAGAAAATACATCTGCAGAAATAGAGAACAAAGCAGTTGTTAGAGAGAAACAGGGTGAAGATACAGAGAGAGAGAGAGCTTTGGCCTCAGTCCCACCCTGGAGACAGCTGCATTACACTGGCCTTAGGTTCTGTGAAATACCATTTATTCTTATACTGTATTTTGTTTTTGCTCAGGCTAGCTCAAATTGCTTTATAATTTACAAAGAATCCTAACTAATATACCCTCTGAACTTTACTATTTTCATTCATACATAGCCATTTAAATACATTTTCTATGTGTGTCACTTGGAGAACAAAATGAGATGATACACACCAAAAAAAAAAAAAATCACAAACACTGAGTCTTTTTGATAATATCCCTGATAAATGGTTGTCCAGCCTTTTACCTTGACAAGAAATCACTATTGCTTGAGGGAGTCTGCTCTCATTTCAGAATTCTCTAGTTGCTAGAAAGTGGATATATATAGTAAGTCAAAATTTTCTTTCCTGTAACTTCATCTCATTTATCCTAATTCTTTCCTCTTGGGTCATACAGAACAAATGCAATCTCTCTTGTTCAGGAGAGCTCTCAAAGTTTATGAGGACAGCTATTAAATTCTCACCTAAGTCTTTTCTTTTATAGGCTGAATATTTTCAGGCTGTTTAGGTATAGGTCATGATTTCACTGCATCACTGTGCCTGTAATAACCAAGTAAGTCTGGACATATAAACTGGAGAGATAAAAACAATTTTGATTAAGTCTTGATCATTGAAAAAGAAAAAGTCTTTGTTAATAAGGTAATTGGGACAGTATTTGCCTTTTATAGTGTTTCTAAATCCCTGACAAATATCTTCAGGATTCAGGTTAAAAAAAATACAAATTCCTGGGAATTCTCAAAACAGAATTCATCCTATTTTTTTTTTTGTGATATTTACATGTTTTTATTATTTTTTTTAAAGACAGAGACTTGCTCTGTTGCCCAGGCTGGAGTGCAGTGGCACGATCTTGCCTCACTGCAACCTCCACCTCCCAGGTTCAAGTGATTCTCCAGCCTCAGCCTCCTGAGTAGCTGGGATTACAGACACGCACCAACACGCCTGGCTAATTTTTGTATTTTTAGCAGACACGGGGTTTCACCATGTTGGCCAGGCTGGTCTCGAACTTCTGACGTCAAGTGATCCAGCCACCTCTGTCTCCCAAAGTGCTGGGATGACAGACGTGACCCACTGTGCTGAGCCTGTGTTTTCAAATTTTGATAAGTGACCACAATAATAAAGTGGTGTGTCATTTTTGATGATAGAATTATGCTAAAAGTTTCAGAGGTTTTCTATAAAAATAAAAATACAATATTAACTGCATTTGATGAGATTATGTATTTTAATAACATGTAAAAATGATCTATACCTGATGATAGAAAAAAATAAAAAAGTATCACTAACAGCAAATAAAATCAATTAAAAAATTGAAAGCTGTTACAAATATTTAAAAGTTATTCTTAAAATAAAAATTTAAAACACACAAAACATGAATTGCCCTATCTGATAGTGTTGGTCTTTGTTTTGTGACAAATATTCCGAATGTAGAAAAATTTCTTTCCTTTTGTTTTGATGTTAGTTGAATTGAGCTCATCCAAAAGCATGTTAAAGTTGAGTATTACAGCACACATACCTTTATATAGCTCATTTATTTCTTTATTTTGTCAGCTTGCCCTGGTTTTAGAAATTGATATTCCTTTTGATAATTCAGGTTTTAGATCAGTTGCTGATTTTATGTTGGAATATTCCATAAAAATCCCTATCTTCTTTGCATTTCTTCTATTAAAGTGTTTATAAGGAGGGCTTCTGGTTCTGGGCAAATGGAAGTAGCCTCATTCCTCCCAGACCCTCTTTCTTACAACTAAAAAAACCCTGGCCATAACTCAACAAACAAGCACAGGAAGACTCTAACACTGAAAAGAAGAAGGTAAACTACTTAGGAACCTGGGGACCCAAGGAATGACATGGCACTGAGGTCCCTGGATTTCCTTATTGCCTCTCATATATTCCAGACAGGGTCCGGCAGAAGCTTTCAACTTGGAGCCACTAACAAACATACACAAAAAGCCCCAAGATGAGCCTGTTCGTTCCCCGTAGCCAGAACTTTTTGGCGATACCTGCCCTACTCAGGGCAAATACCAGTGTAACAACTGCACCCTCCCTTTCTCAAAGTTTGAGTAGAATAGGACAGGAGGCTGATTTTTTACTCCACTCACTGGAGGCAGGCAGCAGCATTGTGATCCCACTCAGGGTGGCTTTGCCTGGCTGAGCAGGGATCTGGTTTTCTATCCCTCACCTTGTGTTGGCAGGGTGCAGCAATGAGCTGAGCTTGCACCCACAGTGAGACTCAAAGAGACGGTAGGATGCAGGGCTCATCACAGTTATGCTTCAGTCTAGTGTCAGTGGTAACCAACAGGAAGCTGAGACTCCACTCCCATCCAGCATCAACAACTGAACTGGGTCGTGTGACTCAAGTCTGGTCAGTACTCCACTTACCCCCACACCTCCATGTAGGCAGGGCCCAGTGGGTTGCTGAGTCTTCACCTCCACCTGGCATCAATGAGACAGAACAAAGCAGTAGAGGCAGGGATAGTTGGCACTTTGCTTGTCTCCCTCTCCTCCTATGGCATCAGGGAGGCCCAGCAGAGAGTTGAGAACCTAATTTCCACCCCAATTCTGCTGTAATAAAATGGTGTGAATCAATCGTCTGCTTCCACCTTTCTAGTGGCACCTGAACTTAGAGGTGTGAGCGAATATCTCACTTTGACTGGGAAGGTGTCAGCAGGGCAAGGGGTAGCTGAACTTCCAACACACATGTTGTGGGCTGAATTGTGTTTCCCATCCTAAAGTCATATGTTGAAGCTCTAATCCCCAGTACCTCAGAATGTGAATGTATTTACAGATAGTTCCTAAAAGAAATATTAAATTAAAATGAGGTTATTAGGGTGGCCCTTAATCCAATCTGACTGGGGTCCTAATAAGAAGAGGAGATAAGGACACACATAGAGACACCAGTGGCATGTGTACCCAGAGGGGCAACTATGTGAGGATACGGTGAGTGGGTGGCCATCTGTAAGCCAAGGAGAGAGGCCTCAGAGGAAGCCAACCCTGTCAACACCTTGATCTTGGACTTCCAGCCTCCATAACTGTGAGAAAATAAATTTCTGTTTTTGGTTTGTTTGTTTGTTTGTTTGTTTTTGAGACGGATCTCACTCTGTTGCCCAGGCTGGAGTGCAGTGGCGCAATCTTGGCTCACCACAACCTCTGCCTCCCGGGTTCAAGCAATTCTCCTGCCGCAGCCTCCCGAGTAGCTGGTACTACAGGCATACACCATCATGCCAGGCTAATTTTTATATTTTTAGTAGAGACGGGGTTTCACTATGTTGGCCAGGCTGGTCTCAAACTCCTGAACTTGTGATCTGCCCACCTCAGCCTCCCAAAGTGCTGGGATTACAGGTGTGAGCCACTGTGCCTGGTCAAATTTCTGTTTTTTAAGCCATCCAATCTGTCGCATTTTGTTATGGCAGCACTAGAAAATGAATACCCGCCCCCACCCCCCACACCCCCATAGACATCTGGACAGGATGAATAAGTACTCCACGTTTGTCTGGAAGGTGTTGGTGGGCCCACTGGGAGACCAAACATACAAAATCACCTGCCTTCTTGCTACACCCCAACAGGAGGCCTACCTGATTAAAAAAGATTAAATAGAATCCAGAGTCTTATACTATAATATCCAAAATATCCAGAATATAATTGAACATCATTCCTCATACCAAGAACCAGGAAGATCACAATTTGAATGAGAAAAGAAAATCAACAGATGCTAAAATCAAGATGAATCAGATGTTGGAATGATCTAATATGGATTTCAAAATAGTTATTATAAAAATGTTTTAACCAGCAATTACAAATTCTCTTGACACAAATAAAAAATAAAATATCTCAGCAAATAAATAAGTTAAAAAAGAACCAAATAGAAATTATAGAACTAAAACATAAAGTAATGAAATAAAAAATTTGCTGGATGGGTTCAATAGTAGAGTCAAGATGACTAAAGACAGAATTGATGAACTTCAGGACACATCAATAGAATTTATCCAACCTGACTGGGTGTGGTGGCTCATGTCTGTAATCCCAGCACTTTGGGAGGCTCAGGCAGGAGAATCCCTTGAGCCCAGAAGTTTTATACCAGCATGAGCAACATACAGAGACCCTGTCTCTACAATAATAATAATGATAATAACAATTTACCCAACCTGAACAATAGAGAAAATAGACTAGAACAAAAAATTGAACAGACTGAGGAACCTGTGGGACAATAACAAAAGAGCTAGCATTTGCATTATTGGAGTTTCAGAAGTACAGGAGAAAGAATGAGACTGAAAAGGTATTTGAAGAAATAATTTGTTAATATGTCCTAAATTTGGCAAAAGATATAAACCTATAGATATAATGAGAGGTGACAGCATGCTGGCAGTCCTCACAGCCCTTGCTCGCTCTGGGTGCCTCCTCTGCCTGGGCTCCCACTTTGGCGGCACTTGAGGAGCCCTTCAGCCCACCGCTGCACTGTGGGAGCCCCTTTCTGGGTTGGCCAAGGCCGGAGCCCACTCCCTCAGCTTGCAGGGAGGTGTGGAGGGAGAGGCGCGAGCGGGAACCGGGGCTGCATGCGGCACTTGTGGGCCAGCTGGAGTTCTGGGTGGGCGTGGGCTTGGCGGGTCCCGCACTCGGAGCAGCCAGCCGGCCCTGCCGGCCCGGGGCAATGAGGGACTTAGCACCCGGGCCAGCGGCTGCGGAGGGCGTACTGGGTCCCCCAGCAGTGCCAGCCCACCAGCGCTGCGCTCGATTTCTCGCTGGGCCTTAGCTGCCTTCCCGCGGGGCAGGCCTCAGGACTGCAGCACGCCATGCCTGAGCCTTCCCCTGCCTCCGCGGGCTCCTGTGCAGCCCCAGCCTCCTCAATGAGCGCCGCCTCCTGCTCCCCGGCGCCCAGTCCCATCGACCACCCAAGGGCCAAAGAGTGCGAGCGCATGGCGCGGGACTGGCTGGCAGCTCCACCTGCATCCCCGGTGGGAGATCCACTGGATGAAGCCAGCTGGGCTCCTGAGTCTGGTGGGACCTTGGAGAACCTTTATGTCTAGCTCAGGGATTGTAACTACACCAATCGGCACTCTGTATCTAGCTCAAGGTTTGTAAACACACCAATCAGCACCCTGTGTCTAGCTCAGGGTTTGTGAGTGCACCTATCGACACTCTGTATCTAGCTGCTCTGGTGGGGCCTTGGAGAACCTTTATGTCTAGCTCAGGGATTGTAAATACACCAATCGGCATTCTGTATCTAGCTCAAGGTTTGTAAACACACCAATCAGCACCCTGTGTCTAGCTCAGGGTTTGTGAGTGCACCAATCGACACTCTGTATCTAGCTGCTCTGGTGGGGCCTTGGAGAACCTTTACGTCTAGCTCAGGGATTGTAAATACACCAATCGGCATTCTGTATCTAGCTCAAGGTTTGTAAACACACCAATCAGCACTCTGTGTCTAGCTCAGGGTTTGTGAGTGCACCAATTGACACTCTGTATCTAGCTGCTCTGGTGGGGCCTTGGAGAACTTTTGTGTGGATACTCTGTATCTAACTAATCTGATGGGGACGTGGAGAACCTTTGTATCTAGCTCAGGGATTGTAAACGCACCAATCAGTGCCCTGTCAAAACAGACCACTCGGCTCTACCAATCAGCAGAATGTGGGTGGGGCCAGATAAGAGAATAAAAGCAGGCTGCCCAAGCCAGCAGTGGCAACCCGCTCAGGTCCCCTTCCACGCTGTGGAAACTTTGTTCTTTCGCTTTTTGCAATAAATCTTGCTACTGCTCACTCTTTGGGTCCACACTGCTTTTATGAGCTGTAACACTCACCGCGAAGGTCTGCAGCTTCTCTCCTGAAGCCAGCGAGACCAGGAGCCCACCGGGAGGAAGGAACAACTCCAGATGCGCCGCCTTAAGAGCTGTAACACTCACCGCGAAGGTCTGCAGCTTCACTTCTGAGCCAGCGAGACTACGAACCCACCAGAAGGAAGAAACTCCGAACACATCCGAACATCAGAAGGAACAAACTCCAGACGCGCCACCTTAAGAGCTGTAACACTCACTGCGAGGGTCCGCGGCTTCATTCTTTAAGTCAGTAAGACCAAGAACTCACCAATTCCGGACACAATAGGAGATGGAGTGAACCCCAAATAGGAGAAATCCATGCCAAGACATTTCAATTAAACTTTTGAATAGTAAAGACAAATAAAGTACTGAAAGCATCCAGAGAGAAACAGCACATAACTTATAGAGGGGTACACCAATTTGAGTGAGAGCAGATTTCTCATCTGGAGGCCAAAAGGAAGTATTAATAACAAAACATTTTCAAGTACCGAAAGAAAAGAACTGTCAATTCTATTTCTGGTGAAAATATATTGCTTCAGAAATCAGTGGGAAATAAAGACATTCTCAGATGAATGAAAATAGAATTTGTTAACTGTAGTCAAGAATATATTTTGATCATGTGCAGGCTTAGCCATTGCTTCATTATTTTGTGTTTATTATTCCAGCTAAATCTACTCTCTCAGTGTTTTTGGTTTTTATAGTTATTAACAAGATATGAAGATATGAATCTTGGGTTGGTTTTTATTTCAACAAATTTTTACCATGTGTGGTTTTATTTTGAATTGTTTCTCCCATTACTAGTTACTATAAATTGCTGGTTTGTAATTGTTATCTGGCTAATTCATTAGATAATTTAAGGAATTCTTTCAGATATCTCAGGATTATCAATAAAAAGTCAATCAAAACCAATCCCCCCCCGTTTTTTTTCCCCCACTGTAGAGTACCAGGAAATCCCTGGACAAAATGTGAGGCAGGCCCGGGTCTCCTACATAACTGCTTCCTTCATTCATGGATCTAAGGATTTGGTCAACTATTACTAGGATAGTCATTTAGCAAGGCTTATGTATTTCCATTACCAAGAGATAATCTACATATGTTGTGATAAAGAAATGAAAAAGATGAGATATTCACTAGCTTTTATGTTTTGCCCTCACTTATTTTTCTGTTTTCTACGTTATTATAAGCTTATAAAAGAAGAGAGGAACCCTGCCTCTCAGTGTACCAAATAAGAAAGGCAAAGTTGTAATTGGTTAACATCATTATCAATCATCTTGTATATAAAAGACAGAGGCAGATCACCTACCTGTGAAAATCTGAGTAGGGCATGTCTATGGAGCTTGATCTTTGATGCTTCTCTTTTTTATTCTAGCTTTTCCTATCTTTTTTTGTTAGTTCAAAATTTGCTTTATTTATTCCTATAAACTTTTTGTATCCATCCCATCAAGTAGTTATCCTTTGAGCTACAATCTAATTATACTTTTTAAGTTACTTTAAAATATGCAATTGTTTGTTATTATTGACTTAAGAGTCACTCTGTTGTGCTATCAAATAGTAGGTCTTATTCTTTTTCTTTTCTCTTTTTCTTTTTTTATTTTTATTTTATTATTATTATATTTTAAGTTTTAGGGTACTTTCTCTTTTTCTTTCTTTTCTTTTTTTTTTTTTTTTGAGACAGAGTCTCCCTCTGTCACCAGGCTGGAATACAGTGAGTGATGCAATCTCAGTTCACTGCAACCTCCACCTCCTGGGTTCAAGTGATTCTCATGCCTCAGCCTCCTGAGTACCTGGGATTACAGCTGTGCACCACCACCCTGGCTAATTTTTGTATTTTTAGTAGAGACAGGGTTTTGCCATGATGGCCAGGCTGCTCTTGAACTCCTGGCCTCAAGTGATCTGCCCGCCTTGGCCTCCAAAAGTGCTGGGATTATAGGTGTGAGCCACTACACCCAGCCTTATTCATTCTTTCTAACTAATGTTTTTGGTACCCATTAACCATCCCCACCTCCCCCAACCCTCCCACTACACTTCCCAGCCTCTGGTAACCATCCTTCTACTCCCTATCTCCATGAGATCAATTATTTTGATTTTTAGATTCTACAAATAAGTGAGAAGATGTGATGTTTGTCTTTCAGTGCCTAGCTTATTTCACTTCACATAATGATCTCCACTTCCATCCATATTGTTGCAAATGACTGGATTCCATTCTTTTTTATGACTGAATAGTATTCCATTGTTTATATGTACCACATTTTCTTTATCCATTACTTGCTGATGAACACTTAAGTTGCTTCCAAATCTTAGCTATTGTAAACAGTACTGCAACCAACATAGGAGTGCAGAGATCTCTTTGATGTATTGCTTTTCTTTCTTTTTGGTATATACCCAGCAGTGGGATTGCTGAATCACACAGTAGCTCAAGTTTTAGTTTTTTGAGGAACTTCCAAATTGTTCTCCACAGTGGTTGTACTAATTTACATTCCTAGAAACAGTGTATGAGGATTCCTATTTCTCCATATGCTCACCAGCATTTCTTATTGCCTGTCTTTTGGACGTAAGCTATTATGACTGGGATGATATTATATCTCATTGTAGTTTTGATTTCCATTTCTCTGATGATTAATTATGTTGAGCACCTTTTCATATGCCTGTTTGCTATTTGTATGTCTTCTTTTGAAAAATGTCTATTCACATTTATGCAGCCAACAGACACATGAAAAAATGCTCATCATCACTGGCCATCAGAGAAATGCAAATCAAAACCACAATGAGATACCATCTCACACCAGTTAGAATGGCAATCATTAAAAAGTCAGGAAACAACAGGTGCTGGAGAGGATGTGGAGAAATAGGAACACTTTTAGTCTGTTGATGGGACTGTAAACCAGTTCAATCATTGTGGAAGACAGTGTGGCGATTCTTCAAGGATCTAGAACTAGAAATACCATTTGACCCAGCCATCCCATTACTGGGTATATACCCAAAGGATTATAAATCATACTGCTACAAAGACACATGCACACGTATGTTTATTGTGGCACTATTCACAATAGCAAAGACTTGGAACCAACCCAGATGTCCATCAATGATAGACTGGATTAAGAAAATGTGGCACATATACACCATGGAATACTATGCAGCCATAAAAAATGATGACTTCATGTCCTTTGTAGGGACATGAATGAAGCTGGAAACTATCATTCTGAGCAAACTATCGCAAGGACAGAAAACCAAACACCGCATGTTCTCACTCATAGGTGGGAATTGAACAATGAGAACACTTGGACATAGGAAGGGGAACATCACACACTGGGGCCTGTCGTGGTGTGGGGGGAGTCGGGAGGGTTAGCATTAAGAGATATACCTAATGTAAATGACGAGTTAATGGGTGCAGCACACCAACATGGCACATGTATACATATGTAACAAACCTGCATGTTGTGCACATGTACCCTAGAACTTGAAGTATAATTTTTTTAAAAAGTAAAAAAATAAAAAATAAAGAAAAATGTCTATTCACATCTTTGGTCCATATTTTGATTGAATTATTAGATTTTTTTTTCTCCTATAGAGTTGTTTGAGGTCCTTATATATTCTGGATACTAATCCCTTGTCAAATGGGGAGTTCGCAAATATTTATTCCCATTTTGTGGGTTGTCTCTTCACTCTGCTGATTTCCTTTGATGTGCAGGAGCTTTTTAACTTGATGTGATCCCTTTTGCCCATGTTTGCTTTGGCTGCCTGTTCTTGTGGAGTATGGCTCAAGAAATTTTTACACAACGCAATGTCCTGAAGATTTTCCCCACTGTCTTCTTGCACTAGTTTCGTAGTTTGAGGTCTTCAATTTAAGTCTTTAATCCATTTCAGTTTGATTTTTGTATACGGTGAGAGATAGGGGTCAAATTTCATTCTTCTGTATTTAAATATCCAGTTTTCCCAGTGCTATTTATCGAAGAGACTGTCTTTTCCTCAGTGTATGTTCTTGGCACCTTTGTCAAAAACGAGTTCACTGTAGATGTGTGGATTTTTTTCTAGGTTCTCTATTTTGTTCCATTGGTCTCTGTGTCTGTTTTTATGCCAGTACCATGCTGTTTTGGTTACTATAGCTCTGTAGTATAATTTGAAGTCAGGTAATGTGATTCCTCCAATTTTGTTCCTTTTGCTCAGGAGAGCTTTGGCTAACCTGGGTCTTTTGTGGTTCCATATAAATTTTAGGATTGTTTTTTCTATTTCTGCGAAGAATGCCATTGATATTTTGACAGGGATTGCATTGAATCTGTAATTCTTTGGGTAGTATGGGCCTTTTAACAATATTGATTCTTCAAATCCATGCATATGGAATATTTCTTCATTTTTTTGGTGTCCTCTTCAATTTCTTCAATCGGTGTTTTATCATTTTCATTATAGAGATTTTTCACTTCTTTGGTTACATTAATTCCCAGGTATTTAATTTTATGTGTGGTTATTGTAAATGGGATTACTTTTTAAATTTGTTTTTCACATTGTTCACTGTTGGCATATAGAAATGCTACTGATTTTTGTATGTTGATTTTATATCCTGAAACTTCACTGAATTTGTTGATCATTTCTAATAGTTTTCTTGTGGAGTCTTTAGGTTTTTCCAAATATACTATCATCTGTAAACAAGGATAATTTGACTTCCTCCTTTCCTATTTGAATGTCCTTTACATCTTTCTCTAGTTTGATTGGTCTATCTAGGACTTCCAGTATAACTTGAATAACACTGTTGACAGAGGGTACCTTTGTCATGTTCCAGACCTTAGAGGAGAGGCTTTCAGTTTTTCCTTGTTCATTGTGATGCTTGCTGTGGGTCTGTCATATATAGCTGTTATTATGATGAGACATGTTCCTTCTATCCCCAGTTGTTTGAGGGTTTTTATCATAAAGGGATTTTGAATGTTATCAGATGCTTTCTCAACATGAATTGAAATGATCATGTGGTTGTTTTTCCTTCATTCTGTTGATATGATGCATCACACTGGCTGATTTGCACATGTTGAACCATCCTTGCAACCCTGGAATAAATTCCACTTGCTCGTGGAATTTATTGAGAATTTTTTCATCGATATTCATCAGATATTGGCTTATACTTACTTATTTATTTATTTATTTAAATGTGTCTTTGTCTACTTTTGGTATCAGGGTAATATTGGCCTTGTAGAATGAGGTTGGAAGTCTTCTCTCCTCCTCTATTTTATAGAATAGTTTGAGTAGGATTGGCATTAGTTCTTATTTAAAAGTTTGATAGAATTCAGTAGTGTAGCCATCACGTCTCAGTCTTTTCTTTACTGGGAGACTTTTTATTATGGCTTCAATCTTGTTACTTGTTATTGGTCTGTTCAGGTTTTGGATTGCTTCCTGGTTCAGTCTTGGTAGGTTGTATGTATCTGGCAATTTGTTCATTTTGTCTATATTTTCCAATTCATTGGCATCTGGTTGCTCATAGTAGCCACTAATGGGCCTTTGAATTTTTGTAGTATCAGTTTTAATGTCTCCTTTTTCATTTCTGATTTTATGTATTTGGATTTCTTTCTCTTTTTTTCTTAGTTTGGTTAAAGGTTTGTCGATTTTGTTAATCTTTTCAAAAAACCTACTTTTTATTTCATTGGTCTTTTGTATTTTTTTATTTCAATTTTATTTATCTCTACTCTGATCTTTATTATTTCTTTTCTTCTACTAATTTTCTTCTACTAATTTTGGATTTGGCTTGCTTTTGCTTTTCCAGTTCTTTAAGAGGCATCCTTAGATTGCTTATTTGAAGTTTTCCTGTTTTATGATTTAGGCACTTATAGTTATTAGGTTGGTGCAAACATAATTGTGGTTTTGCCATTACTTTTAATTACGTTTAATGGCAAAAACCACAATTACATTTGCACCAACATAAATAAACTTCCCTCTTAGTACTGCTTTTGCTGTGTCCCATGGGTTTTGGTATGTCATATTTCCTTTATCATTTGTTTCAAGAAACTTTTCAATTTTCTTCTTAATTTCTTCATTGACCTGCTCATCATTCAGGAGCACATGGTCTAATTTCCATGTATTTGTATAGTTTTCAAAATTCTTCTTATTGATTTCTAGTTTTATTCCATTGTGGTCAGAGAAGATGCTTGATATTATTTCAATTTTTTGAATGTTTTAATATTTGTTTTATGACCTAACATAGGATCTATCTTTGAGAATGATCCGTGTGCTGAGGAAATGAATGTGTATCTGCAGCTCGTGGATGGAATGGTCTGTAAATGTCTATTAATCTGATGTTTCTTTGTTGATTTTTATCTGGAAGATCTGTCTTTCTGCTGAAAGTGGGGTGTAAAAGTCTCCAGCTATTATTGCCTTGGGGTCTATCTCTCTCTTTAGTGGTAATAATATTTCCTTTATGAATCTGGGTGCTCCACTGTTGGGTGCATATATATTTAAAACTGTTATGTCCTCTTGCTGAATTGACCCCTTTCTCATTATATACTGACCTTTGTTTCTTCTAGGTTTTGTCTTGAAATATCCTTTGCCTGATATGAGTATAGCAACTCCTGTTCTTTTTTGGTTTTCATTGTCACAGAATATCTTTTTCCATCTCTTTATTTTTAGGCTATGTGTGTCTTTGTAGCTGAGTTGTGTTTATTGTAGGCAACATATCAATGCGTCTTGTTTTTTCATCCATTCGGCCACTCTATGTTTTTCTATTGGAAAGTTTAGTCTATTACATACAATGTTAATTTTGATAAGTAAAGACTTACTCCTGCCCTTGTGTTATTTGTATTCTGGTGAAGGTGATTTTCTCTGGTGATATGATTTCTTGCTGTTTATTTTTTGTGTATCCATTGTATGCTTTTTGGCTTGAGGTTACTATGAGGCTTGCTAATACTATTTTATAACCCATTATGTTTAACCTGATAACAACTTAATACTATTTGCATAAACAAAAAGAAAACTAATGAAAGCTCTATGACTTAACATTGTTTCCCCACTTATTAACTTTTTGCTGTTTCTATTTATATCTTATTGTACTTACTATGTCTTGAAAAGTTGTTATAGTTATTATTTTTGATTGGTTCATTGTTTAGTCTTCAACTACTTAGGGTAAGAGTAGTTTATATACCACAGTTACAGTTTTACAAAATTTTTTTTGTGTCTGTACTTATTGTTACCGGTGAGTTTTGTATTTTCAGGTGATTATTTATTGTTCATTAATGTTCTTTCCTTTCTGATTGAAATAGTCTCTTTAGCATTTCATCTTGTCTTGTAGGACAGGGCTGGTATTGCTGAAATCCCTCAGCTTTTCTTTGTGTAGAAAAGTCTTTATTTCTCCTTCATGTTTGAAGGATATTTTCACTGAATATATTATTCTAGGTTTAAAGTTTTTTTCCTTCAGCACTTTAAATACGTCATGCCACTCTCTCCTGGCCTGCAAGGTTTCCATTGAAAAGTCTGCTGCCAGATGTATTGGAGCTCCGTCGTATGTTATTTGTTTCTTTTCTCTTGCTTTGTGTGTGTGTGTGTGTGTGTGTGTGTGTGTGTGTGTGTTTGTTTTGTTTTGAGATAGAGTCTTACTCTGTCACCCAGGCTGGAGAGCAGTGGCATGATCTTGGCTCACTGCAACCTCCACTTCCTCGGTTTAAGTGATTCTTCTTGCCTTAGCCTCCCAAGTAGCTGGGATTACAGGTGCCCACCACAACGCCTGGCTAATTTTTTTTTTTTTAGTAGACACAGGGTTTCACCATATTGGCCAGGCTGATCTCGAACTCCTGACCTCAAGTGATATGCCTGCCTTGGCCTCCCAAAGTGCTGGGATTAGAGATGTGAGCCACCATGCAAAGCCACCAGTCTTTTAGGATTTGTTCTTTATCCTTGACCTTTGGGAGTTTGATTATTAAATTCCTTGAGGTAGTCTTCTTTGGGTTAAATCTGCTTAGTGTTCTATTACCTTCTTGTACATGGATGTTGTTATCTTTATCTAGGTTTGGGCTCTGTTATTATCCCTTTGAATAAGCTTTCTACCTGTATTCCCTTCTCTACCTCCTCTTTAAGAACAACAACTCTTAGAGTTGCCCTTTTGAAGCTATTTTCTAGATCCTGTAGGCATGTTTCATTGGTTTTTCTTTTTTCTTTGGTCTCCTTTGGCTGTATTTTCAAATAGCCTGTCTTCAAGCTCCCTAAATCTTTCTTCTGCTTGATCAATTCTTGTTGCGGGAAGTCAGGGACCCCAAAAGGAGGGACCGGCTGAAGCCATGGCAGAAGAATGTGGATTGTGAAGATTTTATGGACATTTATTAGTTCCCCAAATTAATACTTTTATAATTTCTTATGCCTGTCTTTACTGCAATCTCTAAAAATAAATTGCAAAGATTTCATGGACACTTATCACTTCCCCAATCAATACCCTTGTGATTTCCTATGCCTGTCTTTACTTTAATCCCCTGATCCTGTCAGCTGAGGAGGACGTATGTCACCTCAGGACCATGTAATAATTGCATTAACTGCACAAATTGTAGAGCATGTGTGTTTGAGCAATATGAAATCTGAGCACCTTGAAAAAAGAACAAGATAACAGCAATGTTTAGGAAAAAAGAGAGATAACCTTAAATTCTGACCGCTGGTGAGCCGGGCAAAACAGAGCCATATTTCTCTTCTTTCAAAAGCAACTGGGAGAAATATCACTGAATTCTTTTTCTCAGCATGGAACATCCCTGAAAAAGAGAATACACGCCTGGAGGTTTAGGCTTATAAACAGCCCCCGCAAGGTGCGCCTGTCTCTTATGGTCGAAACTGCAGAGATGAAATAAGCTCCAGTCTCCCATAGCGCTCCCAGGCTTATTAGGAAGATGAAATTCCCACCTAATAAATTTTGGTCAGACCGGTTGGTCTCAAAACCCTGTCTCCTGATAAGATGTTATCAATGACAATGGTGCCTGAAACTTCATTAGCAATTTTAATTTCACCTCGGTCCTGTGGTCCTGTGCTCTCGCCCTGCCTCCACTTGCCTTGTGACATTCTATTACCCTGTTAAGTACTTGATGTCTGTCACCCATACCTATTCACACACTCCCTCCCCTTTTGAAAATCCTTAAAAAAAACTTGCTGGTTTTTGTGGCTTGTGGGGCATCACAGAACCTACCGACATGTGATGTCTCCCCCGGATGCCCAGCTTTAAAATTTCTCTCTTTTGTACTCTGTCCCTTTATTTCTCAAACTGGCTGACACTTAGGAAAAATAGAAAAGAACCTACGTGAATATCAGGGCAAATTCCCCGATAAATTCTGCTATTAAAGTACTCTGATGGATTCTTTAGTCTGCCAATTGCATTTTTTAGTTCCAGAATTTCTGCTTGATTCTTCTTAGTTATTTCAATCTTTTTCTTAAATTTATCTGATAGAATTCTGAATTCCTTCTCTGTGTTATCTTGAATGTTTTTGAGTTTCTTCAACCCAGCTATTTTGAATTCTCTGTCTGAAAGATCATCTATCTCTGTTTCTCTAGGATTGATCCCTGGTGCATTATTCAGTTCATTTGATGAAGTCATGTTTTCCTGAATAGTGTTGATCCTAGTAGATGATCTTTGGTGTCTGGGCATTGAAGAGTGGGTATTTACTATAGTCTTCACTGTCTGGGCTTATTTATAGCCATCTTTGGGAAGGCTTTCCAGATATTTGAAAGGACTTGGGTATTGTGATCTACAAGGATGTGAGTGTTGTGATGTACTTTAGGGAGCACCCCAAACCCAGTAATGCTATGATTCTTGCAGACTCACAGAGTACTGCTTTGATGGCCTTGGACAAAATCTGGGAGAATTCTCTAGATTACAAGGCAGAGACTCTTGTTCCTTTCTTCTTACTTTCTCCCAAACAGCCTCTGTCTTTGTTCTGAGCCACCTAAAGCTAGGGATGGAGTAACACAAACACCCCTGTGGCCACCACCACTAAGACTGTGCCGGGTTAGACCTGAAGCCAACAGAGCACTGGTACTTGTCCAAGGCCTCCTATAACCACCCCCTGGCTACTGCCTATGTTTGCTGAAGACCCTGGGGCTCTACTATCACCAGATGGCAAAGCCAGCCAGGCCTGTGTCCTTCCCTTCAGGGAGGGAAGGTCCCCCAGCCCACCAGTGGGTACAGAAGTGCCATTGTCTAGGAGTCAGAGACTAGAGTGAAAAACCTTAGAAGTCTACCTGGTGTTCTATTGTATTGTGGCTGAGCTGGTAAACAAACCACAAGACGCTGTCCTTCCCACTCTTCCCTCCCCTTTCCAAAGGCAGAGGAGCCTTACCCTATAGCCACTGGATCCCGGGCCATGAAGAGTACTGCCAGACTACCACTGATGTTCCCTTAATGCCCAACAGCTCGTAAGTCAGCTTGTCATGAATGCTGCCTGGCCCGGGACTCACCCTTCAGGGTAGTGGACACCCCTCTGGACCAGGACAGGTCCAGAAATGCTGTTCAAGAGTAAAGTCCTGGAATCAGAGACCTCGAGAGCTTGCTTGATTTTCTACCCACTGTGGCTGGGCTGTTACCTGAAGCCATTCCCTTCTGGCCCAGGGTGTGTCTAGAAATGTTGTCTGGGAACTAGGGCCTGGAACAGGGGCCTTGCAAGTCTATCTGGTGCCCCATCCTGTTGTGGCTGAGCTTGTACCGTAGATGCAGGACAAAGTTCTCCTTGTTCTTCCCTCTCTTCTCTTCAAGTGGAAGAAGGTGTCTCTTTTGGAGCTGCAAACTGTGCAGCCTGAGGTTAGGAGAGGGGTGAGGCCAGCACTTCCTTGACTACCTATCCAGTGTCTCAGTATGTCACATGCCCCACCAGTCCACTGTCCTGGGCCTACTTCAGCACTAGGATATGCCTAAGAGTTGTAGTCCTTATGGCCTAGACTGCCTTTCAAGTTTACTTGGAGGCAGAGAGCTGTAGCCCTGGGTGGCGAGGTTTGCAGGCACTCAAGTCCCCCTCTGGCTAGGGCCAGTTTAAATGTTCTCTCTGTGGGTGGACACCAGCTGAGTTTGGGGTTTCCTTTCTGCTCTAACAAGACAGCACCGAGTTCAACGCCGCACAATTGCTGTGTTCTCACTCCCCCAGCACCCAAGGACACTCTCCACACCATGCTGCTCCTGGGATCGGGGAGGAATAGGGGGTGGCATTGGCAATTCAGTACTATTTTTTCTCTCTTTGTTGCCTCTTTCAGCACTATGAAGTTAAAGCAAGGTACTGTGAGTGCTCACCTGATTTCTTGTTCTTATGAAGGTGTTTTTTCCCATGTAGATAGTTGTTAACTTGGTGTGGGTTAGTGGGAACGATCCGTGGAGCTTTGTATTTCACCATCTTGCTTCGTCTCCCTCTTTCCCAGACTTTTTGAACCCTACCAACCATAGTGTTTAAGTGTGAGTAGAAAATAAAGGGACTTTGTTGAAAATCCTTCTGATTGGTCTTTATTTTTTAAGAGGACTGAATCTTGACCTGCCTTGTAAGAATAGCCTATTAATTAATTTGAAGGCAAGGCCAGGAGAAGGAAGGCTCCTTTAACTGTTGGCCAAAAATTATCCTAAAATACTTAGAGAACAGTTACTGTTTCTAAAAATGTGAATCTAAGTCTTTCATATTTTCATATCAGTTTGTTTACTGGCTACTGACTTTGTAGGCTGAGCAAAATACAAAGAGGAAAGAGTAAAGGACCTCTTTAGCATTAAGGAAAGTGAAAATTTCTTGCCTAGAATTTGTCAAGGTAAGGCAAGGGTGATAGATTCAGCTAGTAAGAAAACAATGAGTTGCCATTTTTAAATTCAGACAGTTTATTACTTACTTGGACAGCAAAAGCAAGAGTAGCCAAAGATGCCAGCTCTGGTATCCCTTGCACAGGGTGACACTGATACAAAGGAGGCCAGATGACCACAACCTGGATGATAGGGCACCCTGTTCCTGAGGAACCAATGTCATGCTTCAGCTAAGCAGTTTTACAGCCTGAGGCTGTACTCTAGGGAGAATGAGGCAGAAAGTGTCATACCTCCTCAAAACACAGGAGGCAATGAGAAACTGGGAGGTGAATGAGAAATGGCCTTGGGGCAGCTCTTAACAAGCCTCTCATGATCTCATGTTGTAGGAGAATCAACAGAATTCCACCATGACTTAGATCAGCTGCAGTCAAGTCTTGCTGATGTGGCCTTTGTGGAGATGTGCAAGGGCGCATGCAAATGTTCAGGTCACTGTGGTAGAACCCTTCTCCTATATTTAGTTTCTGTAGCCATTTATGTGACTGTGATTTCTGTTAATCAAAAATAATGGCTTTGACCTGAATAAATTATTTACTGATGTAATAAGAAAGTCAAGCAGAATGATTATTCTAGTTCAAAAAGGCTAAAATTATAGCTAAGTCTTCACTAAACCCAAAAGTCACTGATTTGTTTAAATTCTACATTGTGAGATTAAACAAATCTCAGTCACTTCAGAAAACCCATTTTCACTTCCCTGCCCCCAACCTTTTTTCCCCCACATGCTTGCCCTGCTTTATGGAACAAACATTGATGAATGAGAGACAGAAGGCAGGAAGGATCCAGTTAAAAAAAGTGCCTTAACCTTTCCCCTCCTGAGGGAGGATTGTTACCCAGTGGTTTCACACAGCCTTCTTGAGATGTCCTGTGTGACTAAGCAACCAACTGCATGTACTGGGATGCTATAATCAGCTTGGAAACATACCACCATGGATCTTCCTCCCTCTGTCCCTGCCTCTGTTCCCCCTTTTCCTTCATTATTGCTTTTCTAGTACTGCAACCCCCAAGAAAATTTTAACATGTGAGCTTGTCTCAGGCACTGTTTTCTAGAAAATCTGAGCTACGGCCGTCACTTATATTTTTAAATATTCATTATACAAAATTTCATACATATACGAAAACCATGGAAAAGTACAAAGAACTCCCCTCATCATCTAGATTCAATAATTATCCATTTTATTTTCATATTTATGCTATCTCTTTTTCTTCCTTCTTTTTTTTTTATGTTGAAGTATAAAGCAAATTCCAGAGAGTATGTCGTTTAACTTCAACATACTTCAGAATGCCTCTCCAAAAATTATGGACATTTTCTTACATAATCACAATGCCATTATTACACCTAATAAAATAATATTTCTTTGGTATCATCTAACACCAGCCCATAGTTAAATGTCCGTGATTGTCTTACAAGTCTTTATAGTTGTGATGTTTCAATCAGGATCCAAATAAAGGTTCACATCTTACATTTCATGGCTGTATTTTTTTTAACCTAGGCTTCTCCTGACCCATTCCCTCTCCTGTGTGTCCAGTTATTAACTTGTTGTAGAGACTACATCAATTGTCCTAGAGAGTGTCCTCCATTCTACTCCATTCTAGATTTACCTGTTTCCTTCTTTGTGGCATCTTTTTTTCTTTTTTTTTGAGACAGGGTCTCACCCTGTCATCCAGGCTGGAGTGCAGTGGTGCCATCTTGGCTCACTGTAACCTCCACTTCCCGGGTTCAAGCGATTCTCCTGCCTCAGCCTCCTGAGTAGCTGGGATTATAGGCACGCACCACCATGCCTGGCTCATTGTTTATTTTTAGTAGAGACCGGGTTTCACCATGTTACCCAGGGTGGTCTTGAACTCCTGGCCCCAAGTGATCCACCTTCCTCGACCTCCCAAAGTGCTGGGATTATAGGTGCGAGCCACTGCGCCCAGCCTCTTTGTGGTGTAATTTAACTTATTCCTGTAACCCTCATGTTTTTTGTAAGCCTGTAAGTGAGAAGTCAGTTTTAAGGCTTGATTAGATTCCATTCATGTTTTTTGGGTGATAACATTTCATAGTTGTGCTGAGTGCTTCAGATGGCATTAGATCAGGAAGCACACAATGTCTGGAGTCCCACTTGTAATGACAGATTATTAGGCTGAGGTAGTGACGGTCTGATCTCCATTGTGAAGTTCCTCATGAACATTTCATCTGTTGGTTTGATCCACTGATGATGGTTGCCTGAATCATTTATTAAATGCAAGATTGCTAAATGGTGGGTTTCCAATTCTGTTGTTTCATATTTATTATAAAAAACAACTTTCCTTCAACACCAATTTGGTTTTCTGATATATAGTTTAATCAGGAAAGATACATCAGAAAATTTGAATTATTTTCTTTTAATGGACAATTTTAGAATAAGGGCTTAATGCTAGCTACTTGCAATAGTGTCCAGTGGACTTTTTTTTCCTTTTATTGACCTCCCCTTTTTGGAACATCATTAAGAACTCATGAATTTTTATATATTCAGTATGTTTCTAACAACTGCATCCATTACTTTTTTTGATGCTTAAATTGTCCATCTTTGGCCAAAGGAGCTATTTGATATTGGTTTCTGTGTCCCTTTGACACATTTTGTTGTTAATGGATTCCCGGCTTTGTGGGACAAGTTATCCTATGCTCATCTTGTGTATAACCTGACCCAGATCTGAAGTCAGACATTCCGTTGGTCAGCTCTAGTTTCTTTTAGTTGGAAATTGTATTAAAAAACCCCAAACTGGATGATTTACATTATTTTTATTTGTAATAAAAATGAAAGGTTATATATTTAAAATTTTATTCCAAGGTAGTAAGTTTAGAATCAAGTATTTAGTTAATAAATAAAACTGTAATTGCTTGTTTTGTTTTTGTTTTAAGCTCGCTTTTAAATTATTTTTATAAAAGGGGATATACCTTGTTATAAGCATACCTAAAATTGGATTAATAACTATATACCAATCTTACATTTTTTCCAGATGGTACAATTTATATTCAAAATTTTCCAAAAAGTTTGAGATGAAGGATATAAATGAAATCTCAAGTGTTTTCATATCAATTCAAATAATAATATCAATTTCATCAGAGTTGCTACAGTAAAAGCTTTTAAAAACTTTATTGAAATGTCATGGTTTGATATGAGCTGACAAATATGAGTTTTAGCTTGAAATAAGTAAAGGGCTATAATTTCAGGTGTTAACAGAAGCCTGTGTGGAAATACATGACATTCAAACAAATGAAATGCAAAATGCCATTTGGCAGTAATTCTCCAAGTGAGGTTTGAGAACACCTAGGGGTTACTGAAACCCTTCCCGGAGCTTTGTAAGGTCCTCTCTTTTCAACTATGAATTTGTATGACAGTTAATTTTCTTCATATCTTAGGTATAACAACATATCACAACAGCCTGAATGCAGAGGCAGAATATGAGAATCCAGTGCTCTCCATTAAGCCAGATAATAAGACATTTATAAAATGTTAAAAATGCCACTTTTCTCTAATTTTTTGGAAAAAAAGTAGTCATATTTATAAAAATAACTTTTACAGTAACATGTAATGGGTTTAAATTAAGCAAACACATGTCTAACATTTTTCTATCTTAAATTTTAATACAGTAAATATGGACATATATAACCCACATAAACAACAGCTCTTTAAAGTTCTCAATCATTTTTAAGAATGTAAAGAGAACTTGAGATCAAAAAGTAGTTTGAGAACCGCTACTCTATGATACCTTCTATTATTTGCTTACCAATGGTAAGTATGTATAGATAGGAATATATTTTAATATCTATATTTGTGGAATCTGTAAACTTAATTATTTTAACTTTGTTTAAATATCTCTTTGACCATTAGATTTGATGCCTAACTATAGTTTAAATTTGTACCTTAGTTAGGACTTTATGATTCATTTTCCCCTGATGGTATTAACAACAAATAGAGGTCTGCTTTAATATATAAGGAGACAAAGCAAATATATTTGAACTAGATACATAAAGCCAAATATTCAGCTTAGAATTTAATTGATAAATTAGAATAAAATAGGATGCTCTAACTGCTGCTTCTTTTTCTCATAAACTTTTTTCTCCCAAAGATCAGTTTCAGGTTCAGAGCAAAATTGAGCAGGAAGTATAGGGTTCCTGTATATTCCTGTACCCCACATCTGCACAGCCTCCCTGACTATGAATATCCTGTACCAGAGCAGTATATTTTTTACAATTGATGAACTTACATTGACATCATTATCACCCAAAGTTGAGATTTTATATTAAGGCTCCCTCTTTGGGTTGTATATTTTATGAGTTTGGACAAATGTACAATGACATGCATCACCATTATCATATCATACAGAATAGTTTCACTGCCCTAAAAATCTGTGCTTCATATCCCCCTCCTCTGTGACCTCTGGCAATCACTGATCTTTTTACTGTCTCCATATGTGATGGTTAATACTGAGTGTCAGCTTGATTGTATTGAAGGATAGAAAGTATTGATCCTGGGTGTGTCTATGAGGGTGTTGCCAAGGAGATTAACATTTGAGTCAGTGGGCTGGGAAAGGCAGACCCATCTTTAATTGGGTGGGCACCATCTAATAAGCTGCCAGTGAATATAAAGCAGGCAGAAAAACATGAAAAGGAGAGACTGGCCTAGTCTCTCAGCCTACAGCTTTCTCCTGTGCTGGAGGCTTACTGCCCTCAAACATCGGATTCGAAGTTCTTCAATTTTGAGACTCGGACTGGCTCTCTTGCTCCTCAAACTTGCAGACAGCCTATTGTGGGACTTTGTCATCATGTAAGTTAATACTTAATAAACTCCTCTTTATATTTATATGTCTATCCTATTAGTTCTGTCCCTCTAGGAAACCCTGACTAATATACCATAGTTCTGCCTTTTCCAGATATTAGCTTCTTTTTAAGTACACTTGATGAATCTTAGTGATAAAATCAGGCCAGACCTAGCAACTCTTTTTGTATGTTTATTGACTTCCCAATACAATAAAGGCCATAAACACCTGTCTTTGTTGTTTATTCACCTACATTCCATCCCAGACTGTCAGTTCCTAGTGACCAGGAGCTCCATTTAATTTGGGGTCATGGTACCAAATAGTTCTTGACTGCTATTTGATGAGGGTGGTCCTGTCACCTAAGTGCTCTTGAAATTAAGTCCTTAAGCACTGGCAGAAAAGAGCTTACTTTGCAGTAATTATTTCAGTGACAAGTAAGAAAAACTGGCACATATCCCCTTCACAGGAGAGCAATTTTGCTCTCTTTAGGAGACTCTTGGAATTTTAGTTATCAGGCTATTTAAGACCCTGAGTAGATTCTTAAACCTTTAGAATAAATTTTGAACCAAGAGTGCCAGAATGTCTGTTATTTACATTAGTATTAAGTGATCTGAAAGTGCACAGAGTAGTTTGGCAGTATCTAGAAGGAGAATAGAGACAGAAATAATGAAGATACAACTGGAGGAGTAAGAAAAGGAGAAAAAAAGTATTTTATGTCTGTTCAGTATTTCTAGGTGCCACTGCTGCTAAATGCCTGGGCTTCAGCCTAGGTTGGGTTGCTCCTAGCAAAGAAAACCAGTCCCTGAGACAACGAGTATTGCCAGGGAAGACAGGCTTTAATGCAGGTGATGCTGGCAGGGAGATCAGTCTCAAACATGTCTTAGGGAGACTAAAGTTAGGGCTTTCTATAGCAGGGAATTATGGAGGGGTAAGGAAGAGGAGTTTGTGAACAGGCAGCAGATGCACCTCATTGTCCAGATGTAGTGTTCTGGAAAGTTGCAGTTCCTTGACACTATCTGGGAGGTCTGACAGTTTATCTGCTGAGAAAAGAACTCAGGTAAAATGCACGCGAGTTTCTCAAGTTTCACTTCGAAGGGAAAATTTGGCCGGTTTCGGTCTTCCCTTTCTATTTATCAATTCCTCAATCATGGGGAATCTGGTAGTTGATCTTTCTGGCTGCTTCACGTGAAGGAAGGGCATCTTGGGATGATATGGAATGAAAATATCGCACCTGTAATTGCAAGTACTTACGAGTACCTGGTTGGCATCCAGCTTGTTGGAGCACCATGATTTGGGTACTTTCATCAACATTTTAAACCACATTGAATTAGGATAATTAATAACATGGATAAGAAGGTTTCTTTGTAGGTTGTAATAACCCAGTTAAGAGTTTGTACCATTTGGCCGGGCGCAGTGGCTCACGCCTGTAATCCTAGCACTTTGGGAGGCCGAGGTGAGCGGATCACGAGGTCAGGAGATGGAGACCATCTTTGCTAACACGGTGAAATCCCGTCTCTACTAAAAATACAAGAAGATTAGCCGGGCATGGTGGCGGGGGCCTGTAGTCCCGGCTACTAGGGAGGCTGAGGCAGGAGAATGGCGTGAACCCGGGAGGCGGAGCTTGCAGTGTCGCTCTGGCGACAGAGCGAGACTCCGTCTCAGGAAAAAAAAAAAAAAAGAGTTTGTACCAAAAGCTTCAGTATGAAATTCCCGTTTCTCTCAAGTAAACCGCCTGTCCTGTGTTACTCACTTTGTTTTACCTGGAGGCAGCAAAACTGAATAGTTTTCCTGAGTGCACATGAGTAGGAAAAAATGAAATGAAGAGTTGCCCAGAGATCGCTAGTGAGGTGCTTTGCCACTACTGCCCTGTACTTAAGTAACTGTGAGGGTTCTCTGTTTTCTGACTTCTAAAACAAGAGGAAGAGCTGAAGACACAGTTTCATAGACTTTTCGGCTCTTTATTGTCCTCTCCCCCATTAGTACGTTGCTGAGCTTAGGGCAAGTGCTCAATAATAGCTTGCTGAATTAGTGTTGTGTTTGATCCTTTCAGATCCACGCCGCATTTTGAGCCCGACCTGGGCGGGCGGTCCAGAGACCAGTTTGCCGCCGGGGGCGGAGCTTCGGGCGGCCAGCGCGCGCCGGGGCAGCGGGGCGGAGCTTGCCGCCGGCGGAGGGCGGGGTCTGCGCGGGGACTTCCCCCGGGTTGAGCTGCGCAGCGGGTGCGGAGGGCGGACGCCCGGCGTCCGGCGGCGGGTGGGGGGCTGTGAGGCTGGCAGGGGTCGGCGGGCGCGTAGCCGCCGACCCTTGGTGGTCTCTTGGGCTGGGGACCCTTCCCTGGGAGTCGGCCCCGGCCCCGGCGGGGCGGGCGTTGCCGGGAGGCGGAGGGGTGCGCGGCCGCGAGTCCTGCGTGATCGCGAGCATGTGTGCGTGCGCGTGTTTATCTGAGGCGCGTGCGGCGGCCACCCCAGCCTAGTCCTCTTCTTGGTGCCACTGGCTAACTAGGTTGAGAAACCGGCGCCACAGGCGGCACACCTGGCCCGGAGCTGGCCCGCTCCTCCCCACCGAGCCGGCGCCCCAAGAACGCGCCCTCTCCCAGTCCTCACAAAGGGGACTAGTCCGGCCCCCGGCCCTGGCCGTGAGGGAGCGCTGTGGGGGCGCGCTGCCTTCTGCCTGGAAGTGTTGGGCAGGTGGTGGGAGAGCTTCAGGCTTGAACAACATGATTTTAAAGCACGTGTCTGTCTGTCGTTTTTTACTTTTAGGGTTTTGGCCAAATTGGGCGAGGGCACAAAATAACCACTTACCCCTTCTCACCGAGGAAGAGCGGGAGAAAGGGTAAGTAAGGAATGGTCAGGGGTGGAAGGACCTAGGACTTTATCCTGAGAGCGAGCGAGAGAGAGAAGGGCTAGATGTCCAAAACTGCTACTGGGAAACTTGGGCCCAGATTCTACCTTTTCATCGGGAACTGGAGGACCCACCTTCAAAGTCACAGGCTCCAAGCCCCGGACTGTTTTCAGCCTCACACAGTCTATAGAGTTTAACAGCTTGGGCATGTGGATCCCTTTTAGCCCGTTGACCCGACAGAAAACTGCACTTCCCCTTTACCTGTTTTTACTTTGGAACATTGGTCCTCTCTAGTTGTCTGTCTCCGGCCCCTATCTTATTAGCCAGCTTTGACTAATCCCTGAGACCATAGCACTAAAGAATCCAGGTCCTGTTTGATAATGAACAGTAACCCCCCTAGGGATGTTTACATTTTAAAAGGGTACTCCTGAAAAAATCCTTTAGGACCCCAAAGCATAAAGTTAGTAACAAGATTACAAGTGTTGAAGTTCTTTGGGATCTCTCAAGCTTACAGAAGAAGATGTTTTGAGGGGAGAGAGATGGCCAGGCTGGGCCTTTTTCTCTGGGCTTTCACTCTTGGTACCTCCTCGCAAGCATTCCATTCACTTTTGAAAAGTTGCCAAAAAGGACACTGAAGTTCTCTGAGGCTTACTGTGATTTTCAGTGTGGTCTATTTCATTGGTTCTTCTGTGGGACTTTTCTATCACTTCTTTAATACACTGCTTCCCTCTCCCCTGTATGATGGAATGAAACACAGCTCCTCTCACAAGGTTGGGAGCTCATTATGCATCCTATATGTCACATATAAATAACCGTTTTAAATTAGTTGAAATTCAGATTAGCTACAAGCAGGAATGTAGTAAAACTACATTCTTGGATTCTTACACAGGAAAAGTAGAATTGCCCTCTGTGATAGGCTGCCTATTCTGATACTGGCTGCCTGTGTCCTGAACGTGCCTATTTGTTTGTGCTCAAGTGATAGGTGACCACATAATTTACTTTATGGAAAACCAGGAAGTGATTGTTTATTGATAATGGGTTCCTTCATTGATTCAATAGCTAATTCTCTCTTACCATGTGCTACGCACTTTTATCAGCACTTTGATAAAAGTAGGATGGTGAGAATGATGAGATTGTATTGGAGATGGCTGTTTTGGGGTAGGCCTTTCACCAGTTTTGTGGATTTTCTCAATAGTTACATGTTAATTTACAAGACTTTCCCTGTACTACTGATCATATTGGTTTGCAGGTCTATACAGTGTTGTGGGAGAACAGAATTATTATTCCGCCTTTCTAGTACTTTCAGTAATAAACTTACAAGGATGGCTGACCTTGATGATTTGTTTCCTATAATGAATAATGTTATAGTCATTTTCCAGTGTACGAGTATAATAATTAGATGAGGATAACTTTTGTTGTTGTTCCATAAGAAGGACCTAATATTAGGAATCATGGAGAGTGTAAAGGATGATGTACTTAGAAAAACAAATTCGAAAGTAGACCATTATTAACTTGCATGGGTTTCTGTGCATTTAGCCTCATTTAAAAGATCTAAGCTAGAATAGTTCTTTGTCTTTTTCTGGTTATAAGAGTAATAAAAAGTCAAAAAAAGTTATTTAGAATTAAATCTGGGAGGGTATAAAAGGCAATAAGTGAGTTTCCTATGAGTCCACTTTCAGATGACCACTTAACAATTTGATACTTGTTTCTTCAACTTTTTGTTCCATATATACACATACTAAATATGCAGCTTAAGTATATGTTAAACATGTATACATCTTAACTGCGTATTATATATGGAACATATGTGGAACATAATGCATGTTTTATATATATATTTCACTGTTATTTGATAAAATTGTAAATTTCTTTCTTTTTCTCCTTCTTCTTGGCTATTTACCACCCCTCCTCACTCCACCCCACAACTTCATGTAGAAGTAGCATGACTTTTACAGTCTTTTGGACATGAGCTTGATTTCTGGCTCTTATTTTATTAGCTGTGTCACTTTGGGCCATTAAAATTTCTCTGCTGCTTGATTTCTTATCCATCAAAACAGAACAAAGAGTATATATGAAAGAATGTGTGAAAAAACAGTGCCTGGCATAGAAGTACTTACTCTTAAATTTCCCTCCCTGTTTTTCTATGTGGTCACCCATTACTTTCCTATGATCTTCCTTTTGATTGTGGAAAGCCATGTAGTGCTTAACTTTCCTATAGCTGTTAAGCCTCCCTGGGATTTGCTTTTCACAGGGTTCACCTGGTGTATCTGATCCTAGAATTTCTGGGACAAGGACTGACACCTGATGTGGCCTTATCAGATCATTCCACAGCCCTGGATAAAGAGTGTCAGCTTGAAAAATGAAGGGAAAGAATTTCTATAATGTGTTTAAAAAGCCCTGACACTATTCTTAAAGTGAGAAAGACATATTACTGTATTTAGCTGAGTACTTAAACTTAGGATTTCCATTTCGGAAATGTCTTTGGTTTATAAGGATTACAATAAAAATGCTGATGCTTCATGTCCAAACTGTCATGATTTTGCCAAGTTGTGGATTTAATATACAGCTTAGCTGTGTATTTAGTATATCTGATACTGCTCTGGAAACTGAGAAAGACAAGTTCACAGACATCTGATTTCACACCAGACATCTGGTTTCACTTTACTGAGTAGTATGTTTTGTCAGTAGATTATAGGCATATTAACTGTACTGCTATAGTTTGTGGCATTTCTCTCATAAGCTGTGGTCTGTAGGGTTTAGTATGATGTTTTATTCAAATGACTGCCCACCGAAAATGAGCACCTGGTCAGATAAGCACATTTCCCATAGGTTTCTTCTAGTGTCATTGTTCTTACAAGTTAACAAGGCAAAATCATTCTATCCTTGGTGGCTTTTGTATTTTTTGTGGAAGCAAGAAAATATTCTTAAAGAAAAGCCTTACTTAAGAACCCATTGTATTCCACAAGTTCATTTTCAAGTCTGTTGTTTGTAAAGTTAACAATGTACTTATAGGAATAAATAGCATTTAGATTTCCAGATCAGAACCCCAGGAAATCTAGTACTTACTTTCCTAAAGGTACTAAGGAAAGCTTTTTAAACTTATTGTGTGCCTATTATATATTAGTGGTACTGTAGACTCTAATCAACATATATAATAGTGTTTTGGAGGTAAGTGTCTCCTGAGTGCCAACCTAGAATGGCTGGACCACGTCTCCCTCCATTTTGAGGTAGTGAGGGGTATAGAAAAAGCTCTGGAGGTTGTCATTCTTAGGTTTTCAGGCAGGGCCTGTTATTGCTTAACTGTTGACCTTGGACACAAATTCCTCATCTGTAAATGGGATAATTACTTATGATTACTGTGAAATTCAGTGAGTGAGTGTAATGTGGCACAGAATCTGCCGTAAAATAAATTCTCAATAAATAGTTGTTTCATGTTTCCTCAAAGTCCTAGACACAAGAACAAAGATACCCTTCTACCCCTTGCCCTTGCATCCAGATTAAGTCACTGGCCTGGACCTGTGGCTCCATTGGAGGGGAACTACCCATGGTATTGGGGATTTGGTAGTGAGGACTCAGAAGGGGTCATGCAGAATAATGACAAAGGAGAGGGGTTGTGAACTGAGAGAAAGGTGGCAGTCTTTTGCTCAGTCCATGAATTTAGATCAATGAATTACTTGGTTCCTAGAAAGAACCATCTTTTTCTCTGGCTTCTCTGTTGATCTTTGTCAACTGTTCCGCTGGAAACTCTTACCTTCTTAATGTCTACTTAGTCCAATAATAAGTTTTTTTCTTTGTCATCTTCATACTACCTGAATAACCATATTTTTCTATTTTTTTTTAATGGTTAGGACTTAGTAATGGATATCTGTACTACAGTAACAGATGTCTGTACTAAAGATGTCTGTACGTTCTTAAGATCTGGTGTTTTTTTTTCTATACTCAAAGTCCAGTTGATTTTCTTGTTCTTTCATTGACTCGTACCTTATTCATTAACCTCGCCCCTCCTTTTTTTAGTATATCTATCTGCATTGAACTAGTAATGTACATGGAACTAGTGACTGTGTGAATTGAACTAGTTAGGAGGATATAAAGATGAAAAGTCATCTTTGACCAAGGATCTTATAGTCTGTAGGACTACAGATATCTTGACCAATAGTTCAAATACTGTATGCTATTTGCTATAACAGAGATAGGTACAAGTACAAATGAAATCTAGCAAGAGCTCTTGATCTCTGCCTGGAATACCAGGTAAGGGTTTTAGTAGTGGTTGTGTTTGAGCTGAGACTTGAAAACTGAGTAGGAGTGGGCATGTTGACAAGCAATAGAAAGCATTTCTAGGTAAAGCTAACAGCATGAGTAGTTGTGTGGCATTACGAGAACATAGTGTGTACTGGGAACTATATGTAGGTCAGTTATATTAGAGTGTGAAGGACAAGGTCAGGAGTGAAAGGAGATGAAACTGGTTAGCCAGTTCAGGGTACACTTCCTAGATGAAACTGGATAGCCAGTTCAGGGTACACTTCTTATACTATGTGTAGTAGTGAGCCACTGAAGAATTGTGAGTGTCATGGAAGATCACTGAAAGCAGTGTGCTGGGTAGATTGAGGGTAGAGTGGGGTTGGATGTGGGGTCATGGCAAGACTGGAAGCTTTCAAGGACAGTACATTAGTATGGATAAGAGAGGTTGAAAGCTTAGATAAAGGTGGGAGTAGTGGGAATAGAGAAGTGAGAATGTTTAGGAAAAGTAAGATGAGGGAGAATTTGCTGGTCTTTGTGACTGTTTGAATGTAAAAGATATGGGAGAGGGAGAATGTTAGAATGCTTCCTAGGTTTCTGGGTTGTGAGTGGGAAAAGAGAAGAGGAAGAAGGTATGAGGGAGAAGAGAATGAGTTCAACTTTGGACCTGTGTATAACATGCTCGCAGGGCATATCGTTGGCAAATGTGAGATGTCTAGAAGGCAGTTGGATATAGGATCCTGGAACATCACAAGAGATTGCAAAGGCTGGAGAAACAGATTTGTGTGTTCTTACCATATGGAGAGTAACTGAAGTATCCATAGATACGGATAAAAGTACGTAGAGGAATTGTATAGAAAGAGAAGAGAAAAGGGCTAAAAATTAGTCTTAGAGAATGTAAAAATTTAAAGGAGAAACCATAAAAGAGAAAGATGTAAAGATGCTGAAGGAGAGCGGCCATTAAGTATGATGATGATTGTAAAGTTACAATCATCAATGACTGTTAGAAGTCACTGGTTTCATTGTAGTGGTGGAGGTAAAGCTATCGTGCTGTGGGTAAAGGACTGAATAGGAGATGAGGCTGAAGGGGGCTGGACATGAGAATAGAGAGTAGATATGCTTGGGTCCCTCTTAGGAGATAATTGTTCTTCAGTCAGGATATTTGCTTAATACATTTTATTGTGTATATTTAAGGAAAATAACATGTTATGGAATACATGTAAATAGTAAAATGGTTACTGTAGTGAGACATAGTAACATCCATCATCTTACATAGTTATCCATTTTTGTGTGTATGACAAGAGTAGCTAAAATCTACTCATTTAGCAAAAGTCAGGAATACAATACAGTATTATATAGTACTGATGCTGTACATGAGTTCCCAAACTCTTTCATTATACATGGCTGCTACTTTGTGTCCTTTGACCTACATCTCAATTTCCTTCCCCCTCCCCTGGGATCACTGTTTTATTCTCCATCTCTGTATGCACACATATTAGAATCCCCTAGAGAGCTTTTAAAAATTCCGACTGATATCTTTACAAGGTTGCGGTTTCATTTTCTTTGGGGGTATATATATATATATACATACACACACACACAGAAGAGGGATGGCTAATTGGTACAAAATAGAAGTAATGGTAGTTCTATTTTTAATTTCTTTAGGAACCTCCCTACTTTTTCCATAATGGTTGTACCAATAGTATACAAGGGTTCTCTTTTCTCCACACCCTCGCCAACACTTATCTCTTGTTTTATTTGGTAGTAGCCATCTTGATGGGTGTGAATATATGGAAACAACCTAACTGTCCAACAAAAGACAACAGAAAATCAAACTGCAGTACATATATACAATGGAATATTATTCAGCCTTAAAAAAGAAATAGATTCTGCTTTTTGCCATAAGATAGGTAAACCTAGGGGACATTATGCTAAGTGAAGTAAGCCAAATGCAGAAAGAAAAATATTGTATTATCTCACATGTGGAATCTTAAAAAAAAGTCAAATACATAATGAAATCATATCACTGCTTCAGATTTTATTTTTTGAGAGAGAAACAACATGTCTGTATGCTGTGAGTTAGAAACACCATAGAAAGGGAGATGTTGAAAATACAGTTGCCTGATTCCTTGCTTGTCATATTTTTTTTTTGTGAATGAAGATTAGGTTGTCTCTTTGTTTGCCTACTCCTTCCCGGCTTGCAAAATTCATATCTGACCCCAACTGTCAGATATGAATTTTAAATGTCCTTTCTACTCTATTCTTTCCTGCCCCACAGTTCACTGCTGTCTTGCTCTCACTACGTCTGGCCCTTTTGCATACATTATTCTCTAACCTAATCCAGTTGTGCGTAAAAACTCCATTTTCCTTTATTAAAAGTTGAAAAATTTCACAGGAGTGTCTGCTAGGAGAATGGAGGAAATAATGATAACAAACATAAAAATCATTCAGCATAGCCAACACATATTAATATCTGCTATGGTTAAGGCCCTGGATACAAAGATATATATGGCAGGAAGGATGAGTAACATAGGGATCTGATCTTAATGCATTTATGCCTAGTGCTCCATTATTGGAGCGCTAAGCTAGTGGGAGTTATTTATATCCTACTTCTCAAGGTCATCGCCAAGGCCTGATTTTTCACAAAAAAAATTTGCAACCTCCAGCATAAATGGGTTAAGGAGCCCTCAGGGCAGTGAGAAAAATGGATATATAAATAAAGCAGCACCAGTACTCTGGGAGGCCGAGGTGGGTGGATCACCAGAGGTCAGGAGTTCGAGACTAGCCTGGCCAATATGGCAAAACCCCGTCTCTACTAAAAATACAAAAATTAGTCAGGCATACTGGCATGTACCTGTAATCCCAGAGGCTGAGGCAGGAGAATCACTTGAACCCAGGAGGTGGAGGTTGCAGTGAGCCGAGAATGTGGTACTGCACTCCAGCCTGGGTGACAGAGCAAGACTCCATCTCAAAAAAAAAATAATAATAATAATAATAAAATAAAAATAAAGCAATGCTTTGAGGGACAATATGTGCTGTGATAGAGTTCAAGGTAAGATAGATGCAAAAAATGGACTTCATTATTTTTGTGATCCTGAAGGTCTCACAAAAGGTGATACCTGAGCTATAGCTTGAGATATGGCATGGTGAGGTTCGGGGAGTAAGATTAGGGGAATAAAATATTCCTTAATGGCCCCACGATAGCAGCAGAAGGGGCTTGGGTTTCTCATCTTCGCTTTCTTCTTGTTCTGCATGATTTTATTGCAAGATATTTTTGTGTTTGAGGGAGTTCTTAGGGGGTTAATATGTTTCAGTTTACATATAGACGTATCAGCATTTTCTCCCTTGTGATATAAACTTTCTGTGAATTTACCAACACTGGTTTATTATATATTAGACAGCTAATACAAACCAGTGCAATTATATCAAGTATCTGGGGGATGAGGTCCAGGCAGTGATATTTTCAAAGCATCTTAGGTGTCCTCATGGCAGTCAGGGTGGAGAACCACTGGGCTAAAACATGGCTTAGAAGAAAAGGCTGGGATTTGGAGCTAAAAAATTGTAGATTAGATTCTTGAATTCCTTTTAATAGTTACGTATCCTTAGTTAAGTTACTGAGACTTCTCTAAGGCCATCATTGAAAAATAGGATGGTAGTATACCCGTCCTGCCTACCTGTTTTGCAAAGTTATATGGCTCAAAAGAGGAGATTTGTGTGAAGGAACATTATATGCAGATGTGATTATAACAATAAAATGTTCTCTTGACCTTCTCCAGAAGTGGACAGGCTTAAGAGCTGGCTACCTTGTCCTGTAAGATAGGAACTACTTTATGGATTTTGATTTAATATTTTACCATCACGAGCATTTTGATGATATATTTTACTACATTTGTGTAATGCTACAAGGTTGAAGACCTAAAGCCAAAATGCAGAACCTTAAAGAAATAGCAGTTGAGCATTTCCTGTCTGATATATTCTAATTGTTTAAAATTACACAGATGCTTATTGTAATTAAGATTTAAGTGTGTAGTCTCAGTGTCAGTAATATTTTAGTATTAAAATTCTCTAAATGTGTTAAGTGTTTATTTTCATGATATGCACATTAAAAATAGCCATTTTCCAGAAAATAGTAACAACTCCACAGAGCACAATGGAGCACCACAAATGGACTTATTTTGGAGATTCCCATTATATTCGTTAAGAATGCAGGGACATATACTGTGTCTCTGTACTGTAGGAAGCTTGACATACTAGTATCAGTCATATAATCGTGTAGGAATGATCATCCTTACAGTATTATACCTTATTTTAGTTGAGAAGAAAGTGGTATTGTTTAATGACAAATTGAACCTAAAGCCTAAAGACTGGGTTCCAGATCTGTTTTCTCTACTCATTCCTATATGATAATTGGTAAATTAACCTCTCTGAGCCTCATATGTAAAATTGGGTTCTCTGTTGTTTTGTAACATGAAAACCTTAGTGGCTGAAAACAACAATGATTGTTATCTCATGGTTGCTGTGGGTCAGCAATTTGAGGGTCCTTGCTTGGGTCTCTGGAGGTTGCTGTCAGATATCAGCAGGAGTGGAAGTTTTATAGGAGCATCACTGGAGCTAAAAGATTCACTTCCAAGGTGGCTTACTCACTTGGCTGGCCAGTTGGTGTTGGCAGGTTGGTTCCTTTCCACAATGGGCTTGCCGTGGGACTATTCTCATGAGATGGCAGATGACTTTCCTGAGATTCAAGCCGCCAAAGTAGAAACTGCAGTGCCCTTTATGACTTACCTGTGGAAGTCATACACCATCATTTCAGATGTATTCAATTGGTTCTACAGACCAGCCCTGATTCAGTATGGGAGTGGATTACACAAGGACATGAGGCAAGGATCATTGCGGACTGTCTTGTGAGGGTAGGCTCTCTGAGAGGATAACAGTCTCTACCTGACATAGGATTGCTTTGAGTTTCATTGTAAGCATTTATGTGAGAGTCCTTTGTAAACCATTAAAGCAGCATATAAATGTGTTATAGAAGTGATGGTGGCTCACACCTGTAATCCCAGCACTTTGGGAGGCCGAGGCAGGTGGATCACTTGAGGTCAGGAGTTTGAGAACAGCCTGGCCAACATGGTGAAACTCTGTCTCTACTAAAAATACAAAAATTAGCCGGGTGTGATGATACATGCCTGTGATGCCAGGTCCTCAGGAGGCTGAGGCAGGAGGATCTCTTGAACCCTGGAGGTGGAAGTTGCGGTGGGCAGAGATTGTGCCCGTGCACTCCAGGCTGGGTGACAGAGTGAGACTCTGTCTCAAAACAAAACAAAACAAAACAAAAATGATGCTATTCTTTTTGACCAGTAAAACTGAATGGAAGTTGAATTATTTCGCTTTGTGCCATGTTAGCATTATGACACACCTTGCTCCAAATCCTTTCCTGCTTGCTTTATCTTATATCTTACTTTATATTCAAGAATTCTCCCCCTTTAATAATCAGCTAGAACAAAATAGCCTTTTTCAAGTTTCTCACATCTCTGGTGTAGAAGTAGTACATTGAATGGGAGAAAATTATAAACGAGCAGTGGCTATAGCATGAACTTGTTGGTCATCTGAGTAATAGCCTCAGGGTTCATTCTAGAGCATCTCCTTGAGGAAACCTCTGAATGCCTTCTTTGTATTTCTCTTTTAGTACTTGCTCTACCTTGCCTGGATTATAGTCTTACCATATTTTTTATTGGAAAATTCTTAAGGTAGTAGGGGCTATATTTCCTCCTATTCAGTGTCTTTTATCACCTTTAACCTAATGCTTTGTACTTCACTGGTGCTTAATCAGTGTTTACTGAGCTGGACTGCTGGCAGAACTCGAGCCTTTGTGCTTCCCTGAAACTTCAGATGAAGAAGGTTGTATTTTGCTGAGGTGGTAGTGATGGTGGTGGTGGATCCTGCCAGAACCATCTTTGAGCCTGTCTTATAGGTCCCTGATTTGCCACTGGAGCCCTTAGCCTCTCATAAATGACTCAGATATTTGGACTCTTTGTTAGTTGCTTAGCCTGGTTTCCTCACTGATGACCAAAGCAAGCAAGTGACCACACACACACACACACACACACACACACACCTCTAACAGTCATTCCTAACATACCTAACATACTATTTGTTACTAAACATATTGTATGTTTTTGGTAATACATAGTACGTTAGGTATAACTTTCAGAATCTCATTGAACTCTTGCCCAGTTTGGTAACACATAGTATGTTCTTGACTTCTTAGATTAAGAATACCCAGAATATAAAAGTGTACAACTTTCTTTCAGGCAATAAATCATAAAAATTTAATATTTGTACTTTTTTCCAAGTTATTCTGAGACATAGGTCTTTGTCACACACACTTTTACATATCTTTCCTTTGAAAAATATAGCATTTACAGTCAACTTTTGAAAAATCATCTTGCTTGTCGCTGCGGGACACGTTGCAAACAGATTATCAAATTCTAGTTATGGAATTGTATACAGCAAAGACTTTTTTTTAAAGAAGGGAAATGTTTGTAATGTCATCATGTTTTGTATTTTAGGATAATTTCATTTCATATGATTTTCCCATTATGTAAACCAATGAACAAATTCGTATCAACTCAGGATTCTTTTCTCCTTGTTGCTGCAGATTTTCTCCTGCAGATTTATCTGCTGACTTCCCTCTTTAGCAGTTCTTTGCTTCCTTAGCCCCACTGCCTGTCTTCTCCATCTCGTTTGTACCTGACTCCTTCTCTGTCTTTGGACTCAGTATACTGCTGACCATTAGAGGATAAGCAGGCTACAGTGGGCAGAGCAGATGTTATGAGGAGCCATGTGTGTGTAAATAAGAGCTGTGCAGAAGGTTAGCATTGACAGCCAAGGATGCTTTCTACTAAATAGTTAACAGAGGACCTGTGAAGTAATAATTGATAGGAGAAGATTAAGATTGCCGCAGATATTTTGCCTTATTTAAAATAGACTTTTTTTTAGGGTCTTTTGGTTCACAGTAAAATTGAATGGAAGGTACAGAGATATCCCATTTACTCCCTGCCCTCACACATGCATAGCCTCTCCTGCATGATCAACATCCCCCACCAGAATGGTATGTTTGCTACAATTGATGAAACTACATGGACACATCATTATCCCCCAAAGTTCATTGTTTACATTAGGGTTCATTCTTGGTGTAGTGCATTTTGTGGGTTTGGACAAATGAGTAATGCCATGTATGTATGCTTATAGTATACAGAGTATTTTCACTGCCTAAAAATCTTGGGTTGTGCTTATTCATCCCTCCCTTCTCCTAACCCCTGGTAACTTCTGATCTTTTCACTGTCTCCAATGTTTTTGCCTTTTCCATAATGTCATAGAGTTAGAATCATACAGTATGTAGCCTTTTTGGCCTTTATTTTTAGTTTTATTGGTATTGCAGATTATTTACTAAGGATCTTGGTATTTTCCCAGGAGCTTATTTGTTTAATAGTTGCTTGAATAAGAGTTTTTTTTAGTGTCAGATTTAAATACTGAATAATTATTATTTAGTTTTGTTAAATATTAATAACTATTTAGCACTGTTATTATGTGAGGGCAGTTTGAATCAGTTTATAAATGAATTAGCTTATGCTTTTTATGAGTCTCACTATGTTTTTTTTTTTTTTTTGACACGGAGTCTCGCTCTGTCATCCAGGCTGGAGTGCTATGACGTGATCTCGGCTCACCGCAACTTCTGCCTCCCAAGTTCAAGTGATTTTCGTGCCTCAGCCTCCCAAGTAGCTGGGATTACAGGCATGTGTTACCATGTCTGGCTAATTTTTGTATTTTTAGTAGAGATGGAGGTCTCACTATATTGGCCAGGCTGGTCTTGAACTCCTGACCTCAGATGATCCACCTGCCTTGGCCTCCCAAAGTGCTGGGATTACAGGTGTGAGCCACCACACGTGGCCAGAGTCTTACTATTTCTCATGTTTAAGAGACATCCTGTAGTCTGAGTATGTGGATTATGACAACATATTAGAAGATTTTTTGAGACCTGTCTGATGTATATGACTACATTATGCTAATACTCTAAACATTCAGTTAAAACTTCTATATTAAAAGTTAAAAAATAGGCTTTAAATATAAATATCCAGATGTTAAAGTGGTGATATATAGTGAAAAGGATATGTAAGATCTTTATTCAGGTGCTAGCTCTGTTATTACCTATGTGAACATGAACAAGTCACTTTTTGTCTGTGAACTTCATTTTCCTTCTGGGAAAGCAGAGATAACACATACTTCATAGGTTATTTTTGAGAACTTCATAAGCTGTTTGTAAGAATCCTTGTGAATTTAAACTCAGAGAAAAGTGGGGAATTGTTCGGTTAATGAGTCAGACTTGGTTACTATCATAGACTTAAATTTTTTTGTTTTGAAGATTAATAGTAAAGAAGGGAAATAATGATTTGGGGCTAACAAGTCAATACTGCCAAAAAGATGGTTATTTAGGAGCATCTGAGAAAAAAATGACTGTATTTTTTGCTGAAAATGTCTCACTGATTAAGCCTTGTCTTCTTCTGAAAGGTATACCCTTTGGGATATTCTCATTGTGTGCTTGGGTCTTAATCATATTTATTACCTAGTTGTCAGCTTGAGATGTTAGTCTTCCTTCCAAAAGCATAAATTATATTGCCACATTTTTGGATAGTGTCAGAGACACATTATTTCCTGTTTGTGGGAAGAAAATGCTAGATTCTAAAGCACTTATGACCAGTCTCTGTATGGGTTAAGCCATGAGGGCAAGGTTTAGATGGAAAGATTCTTGGGAAGAGAATAGAAATAGGCTTGTAAAGTTAAATTACTGAGGGAGGTGTTGTATTGAATACAATTCTAGTTTCAATCAAAATGTCCCTATAGTTTAAAATACTTAGAGAAAAATGGTAAGTGACATGATAATGAATTAAAATTATAAAAAAAACTATACACTTCTGAGTTTGAGAATGGTTGATGGTGATTACTTCGAGATAAAGGTGTAATTGTCATCTCCTGTTAGTACCATTGACATGCTTATTATATTGTAATATCAACTTTTTGTATTTATACTAATTTACTTTCTTCTGTTAACTTCAAAGTGTATCGTATATCTAAAGACAGAACGGTGGAATATCCTATGACAAAAGATGTAAGAATGACTGTTAAACCACTAACCCCTAAAGTAGACATGGGGAATCAAAAAGGAATTGTCACCAGCAAATAAGAAATAGTACAGACAATTCCTGTTAGGTGTTACCTGATTTATGATATTGAGAATGGGGAGAAGAAAATTTTAAAAGCATTCTAGAGAAGCATGCAGTCAAACAAACTTTATTTTTTGAATGTATTTGTTTGGAAGAACTTTTTTTTTTGTAGCAAGCACATAGAAGGTCATTTTAGAGAATTGAATTGGGTGACAAGATAGATAATATTCTCTCCCTGATAGATAATATTCTCTCCCTGAAACTGGTTTCTCACTACCCAGGCTAAACGTAGGGAAATTCAATGGTCATAACATCTCATGAATTCTTTCTGGACATTTAATGTCATCTGTTGAAAGCAGGATGGGCCAGGTGCAGTGGCTCACACCTGTAATCCCAGCACTTTGTGAGGCTGAGGCAGGAGGATCACTTGAGTCTGGGAGTTTGAGACCAGTGTGAACAACATGGTGAAACCCTGTGTCTCCTAAAAATACAAAACATTAGCTGGACGTGGTGGCATGTGCCTCTGGTCCCAGCTCCTTGGGAGGCTGAGGTGGGAGGAGTGTTTGAGACTGGCAGGCAGAGGTTGCAGTAAGCCATGATCATGCCACTGTACACCAGCCTGGGCAACACAGTGAGACCCTGTCTCAAAAAAAAAATTAGACTGGTGTGGTGGTGCCCATGGGTAGTCCCAGCTACTCAGGAGGCTGAGACAGGGGAATCTCTTGAGCCCAGGAGTTTGAGACTGCAGTGAGCCATAATCACACCACTGTACTCCAGCCTGGGTGACAGAACAAGGCCCTGTCTCCCCCAACCAAAATAAATAAATAAATAAATAAATAAATAAATAAATAAATAAAAAATTAAAAAAAAAAACAAGCAAAAAAGCAGGATAAAAAAGGGGGGGGGTATGAGAGTTTGTTTAGCCTACAATGGAGAAGTAAGAGTACAGTTGTTGAGTGAACTGCATGAATTTGGGCCCATACTTGTCCGTTTTGGATTTTATGATAAAGTGAGAATCAACTATGATTTTTTATTATTAGAGGTCTCATCTTTAACATGGTCTGATTGTCTGGTTGTTTAAATTGACTTGCAACAGTGATTGTTCCAAGCCCTCAGTTAAGGAAGTAGAGCAGCACAGTACCTTATTTCACCTTTCTGTAGCATTCTATTCCATAGTGGTTTAAAATTCACTTATTGAATAAATAAGAGTATATTTGATATTTGAATCAGTTTCAACTCTGTTCACTGAAGTGCTGGTTAAACTCAAGATTGCAGTTAGTGGTCTTTGTAAAATTCTTCTCTGACCAGCATTCTGCTGCTTAAAATGGTTCTGTGGCTTCTAGTTGCCCTTAGATCAAGAAAAACTTACTTAAATTGGCCTAAAAGACCTATCCTACCTGGCTCTGCTTGCCTCTTCAGCTTTTTCTCTTTTTCACTCCAACATTAGCATTCTGTACCCCAATGAGACTAATTTATAGACAATAAGTTCTCGTTACCTGGGCCTTTGTTTCATTTTTAAAATTTGGATCATATCTTCTCATTTTTTCAGATACAATTTAAATGTTTAGTGGCCTCTATAAATTTTCCTTGCTGTGTGCTACTATATCACAAAATTCACTGGATTTACTTATTTGTAAATATAATGCAGTAGGCTCTCACTAAATAATTTTTGAATCAAGGTGATCTTGAGTGATTAGGGAGAGAGCAGAGACATCAACTTGAATTGACCTTTGAAGGAAGGGAAGAACATTCAAAATAAGGAATATAGTTTGAACAAAGACATAGTGGAAGTACTTTTGTTCCTAAATTTGAGAATTAAGAAAACATAGTATATCAAAAAGCAAAGAAAAACTAGGAAAAAATGTTTGCAATTCATATCATAGGAAGACAGCTGATTTCATAAATATATAAAGAGCACGAACAACTCAATGGGAAGAAGACCAACAATTGGATAGAAAAATGGACAAAGATACAAAGAGTATTAATATTTCATAATAAGAGAAATGCAAAATTAAAACTCTAATGAGATGCCTTTTTTTAAAACCTAATTGGCAAAGAAACAAATTTTGAAAACACAATGTGTCATTGAGGGTATAGGGAACTAGGCAAGTGTGATCATTGCTAATGGGAGTATGGATTTGTGCAATTTTCATTGAGGTCAGTTTGGAAAATTTGAAATATATATAGCATTTAAGTTTTCTACTAGATTGTATCCTATGGATCCTGTAATTGTGTGAAATAACATATATTTAAGGATACTCTTGGCAATGACTGGAAACAAATGCCCATCCTTAGGGGACTGGATAAATAAATTATAGTATATATAATGAAATATTTATGTTGTTAAAAATAAGGCAGTTTATATATACTGAAATGTAATAATCTTCAGGATGTAGTAAGTCAAAAAGGAAAATGCAGAACAATGAATAGATTATTTTGGAGGAGACTTAAGAAATGTATTTTCTTATATATGCATAGAATATTTCTGGAGGGAATTATAAGAAGATGAAAAATGTCTCTGGGGATTGGAACTTCGTAGCTGAAGAACAGGGATAGAGGTTATTTTCCATTGTATTCCTCTTTTGAGTATTGTAAATTTTGTATTAGGTAAAAAATAAAAACAAAGAAGAAATATATTCAACTCAAAATGTACTTCTGCATTACATATAGCCAACTCTGAGAAATTAGGGAATAGAGAAATGAATTTAAAAAGAATCCTGCAGTTCATGTATCTGATAAGGGGTTACTATCCACAGTATATAATTTGAGAGGCTAGGGCAGGTGGATCACCTGAGTTCAGGAGTTCAAGACTAGCTTGGCCAACATGGTGAAACCCCATCTCTACTAAAAATACAGAAAGTTAGCTGGGAATGGTGGCCTGTAATCCCAGCTACTCAGGAGGCTGAGGCAGGAGAATTGCTTGAACCTGGGAGGCAGAGGTTGCGGTGAGCTGAGATTGCGCCGCTGCACTCCAGCTGGGTGACAGAGCAAGATTCTGTCTCAAAAAACTCCGAACATCTCAACAAGAAAAAACAACAAGATTAAAACATGGGCAAATGGTTTGAATTGGCATTTCTCCAAAGAAAATATACAAATGGCCAATAAGGGCATGAAAAGATGCTCAACATCATTAATCATTAGGGAAATGCATATCAAAGGCCTAGTGATATTGTGTCTCACATCCATTAGGATGACTGCTATGGAGTTTTTTGGAAGCATCTATGGGCAGAGCTGACCAACCTGTTCTTTCTCTTTTTTTAAAAAAATTAATATTTAAAAATATAATTGTACTAGTTTTATCTTAATATTGTAAAATATGTTGTCCTTTTGTTCTCCTGCTGCTCTGAGAGTATGTGTGTGTGTGTGAGTCTGACTTCTGGATGCAGATATTTTGTTCTTGATGTTGTCTTATTCTGCTTCTCTCAATGTAAGAGAGAGGATTGGGGTTTTTGTCTTAGTTTGGGTTTTGGTCTTTTTTCTACTTTGTCTCACTTTTGTTTTGTTTGGGGTATAAACCATTCTCAGGGATCCTTTAATTTTCTGCCTGTTTTGTTTCTTGCCATGCTGATTCTGCTTCATTCTTAGGGTAGCCAGTTACCTTCCTTCCCTCATGAAAAAAAAAAGCCAATATACATTATTTTTATACATGTTGAATGTAAACCTCCCCTTCTCAGCTGCTTTTCTCTCACCTTATTTTGCTGCTCTGTTACACTAAGCCTGAGTTCTGTTTGTCCTCTGCTACAAAGTCCACCTTTTCGATTTTTCCCAGTCAATGGAATAGAACATGTCTAGAATACAAAAAGCAGATGACATATTGTTCCAAAGGTAAATGTGTACATATGAATTCATTGGGCCTTATTGATTTTCTCTGTGATAGGTGACGTATCTAATTTAGTTGCTTTGTTGATGTTTTACACTTTTATCTCTTCATTCAATAACTTTGCTCTTTCTCTCTTTGCATTAAAGAAATATGAACTGAATTCATAGAGTCGGTAGGAGCCATACTTAATTTTTTTTTATTATACTTTAAGTTCTAGGGTACATGTACACAATGTGCAGGTTTGTTACATGTGTATACATGTGCCATGTTGGTGTGCTGCACCCATTAACTCGTCATTTACATTAGGTATATCTCCTAATGCTATCCCACCCCATCCCCCCACCCCACGACAGGCCCCGGTGTGTGATGTTCCCCATCCTGTGTCCAAGTGTTCTCATTGTTCAGTTCACACCTATGAGTGAGAACATGTGGTGTTTGGTTTCTGTCCTTGGGATAGTTTGCTCAGAATGATGGATTTCCAGCTTCATCCATGTCCCTACAAAGGACATAAACTCATCCTTTTTTAGAGCCATACTTAATTTTAAGTATAGAATTTGTCCTTCAGCCAGGTATTATGTTGGTCGCTTTATTTCCTTGATCTCTTTTTCTTCCTGATTCTTAGGTATTAAAGCTATAAGATGGACACTGTCCACACCTTTTAATGATTCTGAGTTCATTTGTTTTGCTAATTTTTCTCTCCTGCTAGGAGATGTGCGGAAAAAAGTCTGAAGAAAAGTATTTTCTGTTCAGCTTCTTTTGGAAATACTTAAAGTAGTCAAAAGGGAATGAAAGGTATATTCTTAAGGATTGCTATTTGATTATGGAATAAAAAAGATTTTGAGTAGTTATCTGAAGTGTGATTCTCTCTTGGAAAATCTAACATCCTATTAGTGTTGATTTACATATCTTTTGCTTTTAACAAAGATGTGATTGGATCAGAAAATATAAAGGCTATACATTTGCTCTCATATAAAATTTAATTTTAGGGTAACATGATCTTCTAGCTAATTTTTATCTTTGTTTAAAGTATTTTTGACTGAGGATTCTGGTTGGTTAGAAGCCATGCTGTTGAGGCCAGTACGTTGGGGATTAATCAAGAGTGGTCTTGCTGGCTTACAGAGAAGGCTTATCTCATTTCTTTGCCCAATACATATTTTTGTTCTCAAGCAAACTAATATAGGGAAATTGGTGTCAGGGGAGGGGTTTGTTATACTAGCAGTCCCTACCAGGTACAGGAGGTGACTAGTACAGTGGTTAACATCAGCTTTGTATTTGAAAAGGAGAGCACACTAATATGCTTATGAATGTTTTAATAGATAGATAATGAACTACCGGAGAAAAAGTAGTAGTTTAAAATTAATTGCAGTTTTGGTTTAAAAATGTGGTTGACTTTGTTCTGTATTTGCTTTTATATTTGCCGAAAGTATTACACATAAAGATTATGCTTTAAATACTGTAAAATGTTTTTCTAGCATTAAGTAAATGATTGTGGAAAATGTTATATTTGAAAGGTCATGTTGATTTTCTGGCATTTCCAGTTTTACATTTTGTATATACAGTTGGATTGCTTTAGTTTCTAGTCGAGTGTTAGAAGATCCAGGTAATAAATGTAGAAGATAAATTGCAAAAGGGCAAAATTTTTTAGAATGCACATATATTTTATGTTTCTTTTGTTTCAACAGTGAAATTTCAAATTCTAAGAGGCAATTGAGAGTGCTGAAATGACAGCAAGATAATAAGGACCTTCAGTAATTGTGAAGTTTAAAGACAACCCTGATAATATTTTTTATTAATTGATGTTCCATATAGACTTTGTACTTTTCTTCCTTTTCTACCCCTTCTCCATTTGAATGAGACTTGAACATTTACCTTTTACATAGTGGATTGAATTAATTGTGTATTCAGAACACTTTTCCAAATAAGTAGTATCTGAATGCTGCAGTAGCAGTTATGAAATCAATAACTCATCGTGCCCTGTGTTTTATTGGGAGTGTTGAATATTTATTGGGAGTTATGAATAACTGGAGGCAGTGTAGCATAGTGCTTAAATACCTAGTTTACAGGGTCAAATAATCTGGATTCAGCTCTGCTACTTACTGTTTCTTTGACCTTGGGAAGATTCCTTGAGCACTCTGAGCATCGGTTTATATCTTTTAAAATGGGGATAAAAATAAGGTTAATGTAGAGATTAAATGAGGTAATTAAAATAACAATTTTCAATATTACTGTGTTTAACACAGTGATATAAAATTTTAATCAACACAAAATGAATATTCTCTACTAGACTGAGGTTTTTATTTTATTAGTTTCACAATAAAAATATTTAGCTTTTTTCTTTTCCCAATTAATGCTTCATTCAGAGTTTGTATATTTTTTGTCATAATTTATGGAGGAGTAATATTGACTGATTTTTGTGAATGGCTAATCACTCTATTAAAAATGAAACTAAACCTTACTATACCATTAGCCAAATATTTTTATATTTTATATTTGATAATCTAATATTTGTACTGAGATTAATATCCAAAATATATGAAAATGTTGATATGATTTTGGCTGAGGAAAACTAACCTTTTAAGTATTTCTTGGAGGATTCTGTTACCTACGTCTCACTTTTATTTTTAAAACTCACCTTTCATCAGGGATTTTATTATGGCTGGTTTTGCTTAACATGTATGAAGAGGTGAAATTTTCACTTTTCTTTTTAATTACTTGGATAACAGTTGGTTAGGGACAGGTCTTTTTAGGTGATATGCCTCGTCTTTTTTGCAGAAGAAAGCTACATTAGGTTCTGAGAAACTTTATTTTTCAAAACTGGTAGATATTAATTTAAATTGCATCAAATCTCTATATGGCTCATATATTTTTTATCTAGCTCATATATTCCTTAAAACCTATCAAAATTGTTACTGAATTTTCTTTCTAAGCCATTTATTGTCACAGTCATTGTGAAACTCCCTAATATCATTTGATGTTGATGAGACAATAAAAATAAGTTTCTTATAAAATGGGAGAGATCAGATTATTCTCAAGGCTACCAAGCTGCCGTTTAAGATGAAAACAACCTTCCTAGTGACCAGTATAAAAATAATTTAGTTTTATTTACTATTATTGGTGCTTATTTGCAAATGGAGCCATAACTTATCTTTGCTGCTGAAAGCAGGAATATGTTAGAAACTTCCCTAAATGAGTGTCTTTTCCCATATTACCCAACTACCCACTTGTGTTTATTAAATGAACGCAGGTATGACGTAAAGATCAGACAAGAAATTTAACAGTGTTATCTTTAGAAGTGTAAATAATTTCGTGAGTATGTTGACCTTGTAGCAGAAGTCAGAAATGGCCTTTGAACATGGGTGTAGTGATGATGATAATGGGACATATCATGGAAGATAAGTAATTTTAGTACTGTGAGGGAGGGGCCATTCTGATATTGGAAGGTAAAGGCCTGAAGTTAGAATCATAGAATCATAGATAATTGGAGCTAAGGTCATCTATTCAAATTGCTTACTCATTGGCATAGCTAAGACTTGAATCCAAATCTTATTTCTGACTTGGTACAAAGCATAGCAGGAACAGAAAACACTTAGCCCTAGAACAGAGTGGGCACTTGGTCTTTGGGAGGGACGCATGCATGGAGAGGTAGTATCAGATTAGTTGCATGGCTGTCAATACAGCCTGATCTGGCCGCTTATTTTCTCCATTACTCTCCTGACTGGCATTTAAAGGAGTGGAATGTCGTCTGACACAACCATATGAAACTATCAACATTGTAAATGGGTGGTAATATAAACCATATCTACAATTAAACAAACAGTCGAGATACATTTATTTAGCATCTGCAAATGCTTAGCAAAATTCTAAGAATTTTAGGATGTATAGAAAAGAGTGAGACATGACCTATGTATACCCTTTAGGGGCTTACAACTTAGTTGGGGAGTTACCTATAAAACGGTAACTAACACTCTTGGGTGCCAAATGAAGGTGTGGCTAGTGAATGCCAGAGGAGTTTGGAAGTGGAAGAGGGCCTTGTGGGTTACAGTGCTAACATAGGGTTTCCCAGAGAGATGAAAATCAAGTTTGGTTGCTTCTCACCTTGTTAGATCTTATGAATAATTTTATGTGTTCAGCTGTAAAGGTTTTGGATTCACTTAACTTGTTACAGAGCCTGGACTTGATTGCAAGTGTTTCCCTGACTTCCAGTCAAGTGCCATTCTGCAATTGCACAATGTTGTGCACAGGTTGGCAGGAGGTTTCTGTTGGAAGAAGCCCATTTTTGCTTATTAGTCTTCATTGTGTTCACCAGCAGATCAAATTCACCCCACTGGTCTTCTGGATGTTTTATGATGGAGCACCCCCAATTTCAGTTACCCGGAGCCCCTGTTGTTTCTAGATTGCGAAAATAGCTAAAATTATTATTTAAATATGAGTTTGGTGGATCTTTTCCTTTAAGGTAATCTTTCTACTAAGAAACTATTAAAGTGAGGTGGGTATTTGTTTACAGTATATGAAACATAGCAGCAGCTGGCATTTACAGTGGGCTTCTGTTGTTCAATTAGATTATTTTGGTGTTCTGTTATGAATCATTAACTTGAAGATTGGTACATAAATAAAGCCATTAAAAATAATAAGTAAATTTAGAAATAGCTGCATCAGAGAATAAATATACTTATCAAAAACCCATTTTGTTTTCCCTCTACCTGGATATTTCTGTATTCAAATGGTATTTCTCATTTTAGCACAAAGAAAGGCCTATAAAGCTGACAGTTGAATTTAGTCTAACCAGGAAATATGAAATACATTAGAGCTTGAATTATATAGTGCAAACCTCAATCCACTGCTGATTCTTTAAGGCAGTGTTTTTTAACCTTTTTCTTTTTTTCTTTTATTCTTATTTTAATGTAGTGAACCCTTCTTCAAAGAAAATCTTGGTTGGAATTCCATTATTGAAAAAAAAAAAAGAAACAGATAAAAAGCAGAGTGGCTCTGATTGAGGCAGTTCAGAACTCTGTTCACTAGCACCTGCTCCCCCTGGCCCTTGAGACTCCAGGGAATCATTAGGAGACCATGAAGCACAGACTGAAAAATAATTGCTTTGAAAGAAAATCTAACTAAACACTTCCTAAAAATCAGCTGTTAATTGGGAAAAAAATTCTTAATGCCTTATAGTTGGGTGGATTATGAAAGTTACTTGATCCTTCTTATCCATCTTTACTGCTTTTGGACAAGAGTGTTGTGTTATGATTTATTGAAGAAAAATACAGAAAAGTCAACTTCCTGAAGTTCAATATACAGATATATATGTAGTAATCGACGTATGTTCTTTCTTTCTTTCTTTCTTCCTTTCTTTCTTTCTTTTTTTCTTTCTTTCTCCTTCCTTCCTTCCTTCCTTTCTTTCTTTTTGTGAGATGCAGTCTTGTTCTGTCGCCAAGGCTGGAGTGCAGTGGCATGATCTGCTCACGGCAACCTCCATCTCTCAGGTTCAAGCAATTCTCCTGCCTTAGCCTCCTGAGTAGCTGGGACTACAGGCATGCGCCACCACACCTGGCTAATTTTTGTATTTTTAGTAGAGACGGGGTTTCACCATGTTGGCCAGGCTGGTCTTGAACATCCTGACCTTGTGATCTGCCCACCTCAGCCTCCCAAAATTCTGGGATTACAGGCGTAAGCCACTGTGCCCAGCCCTTTTTTTTTTTTTTTTTTTTTTTTTAAATGAGCCAGGGTCTCATTGCTCTGTCACCCAGGCTGGAGTGCAGTGGTGTGATCACAGCTCACTGCAGTCTCGGTCTCCTTGGCTCAAGTGATCCTCCCACCTCAGCCTCCTGAGTAGCTGGGAGCACAGGCATGTGCCACCATGACTGGCTATGTTAATTTTTTTTTTTTTTTTTTTTTTTTTTTGTAGAGACAGGGTCTTCCTATGCTGCTCAGGTTGGTTTCAAACTCCTGAGCTCAAGTGATCCTCCTGCCTTGGCCTCCAAAGTGCTGGGATTACAGGCATGAACCACTGTGTCCAGCCCACATATTTCTTTCTGTGTATATTTATACTTACAGCATAAGTATAATTTCTTTTAAAAACCACTTTCTCCATAAATATCTTCAGCTGTGAAGTAAAACTATCAGGTAAGAGATGGAGACAGTCATTTGTGTGTACATACACCACACACACAAACTAACACACACACACATAAAATTTATGGCATGTGGTTGTGCAGTGCTGTTCAATCAAGGCCTCCAGAACTTATATCACATTCTGAGTATGATGTAGTTTATATGGACAGCTAAGTGGTTAATTAATTTCTTCAATGAAACTGTATTGAACACTGAGCACTTAAGTGCAAAGCACTGAAGTATAGCAGTGAACAAGTGTTTCTGCTTGCACAGAACTCACAGCTGATTGGGGTAAGGATGAGAAAATCAGGTGTGATAAATGCTGTGCTGGGGGAGCATAGAGTTTTATGGGAACACATAGGAAGGGAATCTAAGTCAGATTTGGAGAGTCGGAGTGGACTTCCTGATAGTGACATCTAAGCTAACCTGAAGGATGGGTAAAGCTGGCCAAAACAAAGAAAGGTGGGAAGAGTGATGTAGACAGAAGGGAGAGATGTATAAGGGCCCAGAGACAAGTAAAAGTGTGGCATATTCTAGAAATTGTATGGAGGTGGGTTTGGTTGAAGCATGATGTGCTGTGAAAGAGAGGAACTGGCCCAGCATGGTGGCTGGTACCTGTAATCCCAGCACTTTGGGAAGGTGGGTAGATCACTTGAGCTCAGGAGTTTGAGATTAGCCTGGGAAACATGATGAAACTCCATCTCTACAAAAAATACAAAAATTAGCCAGGTGTGGTGGCACATACCTGTGGTTCCCGCTACTTGGGAGGCTGAAGTGGGAGGATTGCTTGTGCCTGGGAGGCAGAGGTTGCAGTGAGCTGAGGTCGCACCACGGCACTCCAGCCTGGGTGACAGAGTGAGACCCTGTCTCAAAAAAAAAAAAAAAAAAAAAAAGTGGAAGTGATGAGACTAGGAATCTAATCATAATTAGCCTTATATGCTAAATCTAAGCAGCTTGATATTATCCTATAGAAAATGAGGAGTTATTGAACGATTTAAAGTAAGAGAAAGTTAGGATGATTTCTATTTTTTTCATGAATGCTCACTTTGGCTCACTACCATGTTGACCTTTGGGCAGCTGTTTGGATGATAGAGTCATTCTCTGAAAGTAGAAGAACCAGAGAGTATAAAATGCTGTGTAGTTTGTCTTTCCATAACATCCCCAGTTGCCTCTATCCTTTATAAAATCCATCTTTCTTCATTTTATTTTTATGGCCCTTTTAGCCTTATCGCAAGG